>NC_044203.1:16008858-16375209 GCF_900880675.1 Sparus aurata
ATTTTAAGAGAATCGACATGTTTTTTCTTGTAAAACATTATCAAAACTTGAGGAAGTTGTTCACACATGAATGTTGCTCTCCCTCAGGTCAGACCACCTTATAAACGTTCACATTTCCTCCAATACTACTAATAATACCATAGACGAGGGCTCTTTTTGGAATGATGTTTGAAAAGGTGATGGTCCATCTATAGTCAAGGAAAATATTTTTTTTCTTCACAATATCAGATCTTCTTTTTCAATAAAGGGATTATTGCTTTATCGATTGTTTGTAGCCTTAACGCTGCTACGATAGAAAGTGTCCCTGACTCTGCTTACAGCGCCTCATAGTTTAAGAAGGCTTGTGTGATGTGTTTTGTACTACGGAGAGATGGAATGGCTTCCCAACATCTTTACTGTGCAAAGAGGCTAAATCGTGTGTCAAGCAGACAGGAAATACTACAGCCACAGACCCTGAGGAGCTCAAACAGAGAAAATGTATGAATGGTGGCCTGTTCTGAGAGCCTGAAAGAGAGGGTTTGATTATGTGAATGACAGACGAGTTACACAAACTTTCTTTTTTTTTTTTTTTTTTTTTTTTTTTTTTAACATAACACTGATGATATATCATGTTTCACTTTTAACTACAGACAATGATTCAAGGATCAAGACTCTCCTCTAATTTGATTATTAATATCTCAGGGAAACTTTCCCAACAGGACTAGCGTTTAAGTACGTTCAACCCTCACAAAGTCTTCTTACATATTGTATTTAATCTCCTCTGGAGCGTGAAACCCCTCCGCGAAAGAAGAATATTTTGGTGACACTTAGGAGACAGAAGTCCAAGGCACAAATACGTATTTTGCTCTGAGAAAAACAGTCTTTTTTATTAAATGAAGCAATGTCCAATAACAAGAAGAAATTCAGAGACAGAATAAATGGCTCCTTAGAGGGAAAACAAGAGAGCTACTGTGACTGAAATCTGGCCTGCTGTCATGTCAACGTTTTGGTTACATTCAGTTGAATTTCGCTGTGTCACTTTCTGACTGAACCTGTAGACCTCCTACGTCATCAATACTGTAATGTCCTCATAGACCATTCCATGTAAACGTTAATGCAACGTATTAAAGCCACTGTTTTTTGACGATACTGCCCATAACAGGGTAGGATACGCATAACATTTTCTCAAAACCTCCCTACTAGCTATTTTTAAGGCCTCCTGCATATGTTATTGTTTAAGAATGTAAATTATTGGAACACCCAACATCAAAGATCAAACAGTGTGTACAGAGGTCATGGGTCATGACCCCAAATACAGCATACTACAAGCAAACTATGCGATTAGTCAACCTAATCATTTCATTATTAATGCAAGTCTGACAACATTCTTGTTTTTGGACCTGCTGAACTTAAGGCTTAAATCTGAGTGTATAGTGCACAACAATGATGCCACCATTAAAAATACATAATGCCACACACAAAGTGTTATTTGATGGGTTTTTCTGCCCCACACTTTAACTTCAGCTCTTAGTTTTCACCAAAGGCTAGCATTCAGTAAGTTTTCCCCTTTGACAGATAATTAGAATAGCGTGTTTGACAGGTGCACAGATGTGTCTCAGGTATAAGTCTAATACATCAACTTTAAAAGAAGGGGGGATTCATGAGAAAAACTCTTATCCGCTGGATCAAAGTCAGAGAAATCCTCTAATTATGATGAGGTTCAGACCGGGTGTCTCACTCTCTCCTCTCCCCCTGCTCCCCTTGATCTCCCCGTCGTTGACTCTGCCATCTATCACAAAGTGTTCCTTTGATAATTACATGCCAAAATGACTTAAAACTCCCCCGCTAGGTGTAAGGCGTTGCAGCCTGAATGACATGCCAACTCACCTTAAGGACTTTTTAACAAGGTAAGTCAGGGGTACGCCGCGCAGTCACTCACTCTTTTGCACAATCACACGGCAACCCCCTAATTACAGCCTTTCATAATCCTCCGACTCGTTATTTTGACTAAACAAGTTCGCAGTGAAAGCCACCGTGGCAGTCTGCCATCTCTCTCCCTCACTCGCTCCCTCTCTATCGCTCTGTTTCTCTTCCTGTGTGTGTGTGTGTGTGTGTGTGTGTGTGTGTGTGTGCATGGAGACGGCAAGGAAAGTAAGGCGGAGACAGTCTGCCACTCAGTGAAACAGATAATTAACTGATGTACAGTGGAGTGGAGATTTATTTATTTATTTATTTTAACAGATTCAGTGGGCAGGGAGGATCCTGCCTTTGTGTTTGTCAGCTGATGGAAATGAGACTTTCGGGAGGGGAGGGGGCAGACAGGAAATAGAATGTTGATGGGCCAAATACCAAGCCACAAAATCTCTAGTGAGTTCTTCCATGAGACGATGCGTGTGTGTGTGTGTGTGTGTGTGTGTGTGTGTGTGTGTGCGTGTGTGTGCGTGCGCGAGTGTGTGGGAGCAAACCCCCAGAACAAGCCAACAGAGCCTGAACGCTTGGCACTTGCAGTTCATGTGTTAAATGTGGGCATGGTTGTCAGCGTGTATAGAGGTGTGTTGAACTTGCTTAGCATGTCCCATGGACACTTGCACACTTTGTATACTTTTACACAGCATGTCTGGGTTACGCAGGCCTCACACACACACACACACATTTTGCCTGTCTGGTGGCTGCAGCGTGTGAGTAGATAGTGTGTGTAAGCAGGCTGGGGTTGTGTGCATGTGTGTGTGTGTGCGTGTTCAGGGACTCGACATGATCACACTGGGGCGGTTGCTTTTTTGAATGTTTCTTTTTTTTGTTGCCATGTTTTCCTTCTGATCATGAAAAACATAGAAAGATAGAATAAGGAAACACTCCGCTTCAGTGAGTTGACATCAACATTTTTGTATTTCAAATGCTTGACATAAATAACAAATTCAGACTCAAGCAGACAGTACTAAAACAAATTTTAACAGATATGTCAAAACAATTTGTGTTTGGTGACAGTCGGCGTAAACAGGCTTTTTGAAGAAGTCAGTCAGGGGAGTGGTACTGGCAGGAGCGTCTGCAGAAGAGTCAGAGATGAGCGTGAGCTACACCAATCAGTACAGCCTAAAGCTAAAACTGCCGGCAAGATACACATATGTTTCAAGTTGTTTTTGGTGAATTCAGATAGATTTTCGTCATTGTTTTAAGCTTTGCTCTAAGACCCTCCTACTTGATGTCGCATTTCAGGAACTGTCGGTTCACTTTTTGTAAGATTGCATTGGATTTCTCAGCAGATTGATGTTTGATTCTGCTACTTGTGTGCCTGTTTTAGGGATTCCGGCATCCGCTTGGCAATTTGTCCGTTTTGTCATACTACCCCAGTATTCAGACGATAGATGGTCACCAAAAACATCTCCCAAGGAAGACAGATCAAAATTAAAAAATATTTTAAAGAAGAGTTTTTTTCCTAAACTGTTTATTTTAAAGGTTGACTTTAAATTTGTAAAAAATGGGACAGAAGTAAAGTTAAATATAAATTGTACGAGCTTAAAAGTTTTAACAACTTAAAATTATTCATCCACTTTACTTTAATTATTTCGCTTATCAATTTTTTAAAAAATGTTAAAAGTCACTTTGTTAGATTTTGCAGTGTAGCTCACTGTTCGTGCTCATGTGGCTTGTGTGTTTGGAGGTAATGTTGACATTCAAAAGTAAGTTTATATTTGCACACTTCCACTAACACCCATCAAAAGTCAGGACCATGTTGAACTAATCATTTTTATTGTGTTAGCATGCTGCTGTGGCCTACAAGCACTTAGCTTAGCTTTACCTTCATGTCGCTGCTAATCCTCGTCTGCATCAGTGCAATTAAAATGTCAAAGATTTGACTCGAAGGGAGTGTAAGATGTTCTCCACCTCAGCTTGTGGGCACAGTAACACTGATTCACTGTTGGGTTTTGTTGTGTGAAACTGGTGGGCCTCCTCCAGCAAGGTTTCTATAATGTCAGCGCAAAACTTGAGGTATGTTCCCCGTACCAAGTTCAACCACATGAAGCGAGTCTTAAGTGCTCGGCAAAGTGTTAGGGGCGAGTTTGAGGTTGAGCTTTAAGCGCTTACACCCCGCTTACAATTTGGACACTCTCTCATGTGTGCAGCAGCCGGATATCTGAAAAACCACATGAAGAAGTCTACCACTCTATACATCATGGCAGCGCTGAAATTAACATTTTACAGTGCAAATATTTACATCAGCGAAACACTAAACAGTTCTGTTCGAGGTGCACTGGCACGGCTTACCACACTGGACGAGAGAGAGTTTAAAAAAAGAGGAATGTGACATTTAGATAATGGTATCATGTGCAGCGTTTAATGGGAAACTAAGAGGCCTTTCTATAGGAAATGTGTGGCTGGAGATACTTTATAAGGGATGAAGGGAGGTTTACATTGAGTCGGTCTGTTTCAGGTAGTATGTAAAGCAACAGTGACCTCTATGGTTTAAAAAGGGAACTACAGAATTGGAGGAGCCCATGAAGTTCGATAACTTGAATGGAAGCCCAACAGTCGGTTTCAAAGCTGCTCAAAACACGCAAAATATTTGCTACTTTAACTAAATAAAAGAAAAAAAGGAACATGTATCATCATCCAAAACGTGGGCAAACTTACATGTGAATTGGTATCAATTTAAGGGGAGCAAGTTGTCTTGAGGACATTTCTGTTCAAATTTGTGCCTTAAAAGATAAAATGAAGGATTCAGTTTCATCGTGTGTGTGTGTGTGTGTGTGTGTGTGTGGTGGGAATCTATTTGTGAAAAAAATGTTTATGTCCCTCTTCATACATGTAATGTACAGAATGTGCCTGTCAGTCTTCTCTGTGTCGATCATCGTGTGTTTGTGCACGTGTCTCTGTGTGTGTGTATGTGTGTGTGTGTGTGAGTGAGTGTGTGTGTGAGACAGAGAGAGAGAGAGAGAGAGTCTGACTGTCAGACTGTCTGTCTGTCACCACTGATACTAGCAGTTTGCTGGAGGGGAAACATCCAGATATTTCTGCTTGACCGTACAGCTGCCCAGCCAGAGACAGCCTCTTTTCCTGCTTGGCCCCTCTGCGGACAGCTCTGTGTGTGCGCGTGTGTTGTGTCTGTTTGTATGTGTGTGTGTGTGTGTGTGTGTGTGTGTGTGTGTGTGTGTGTGTGTGTGTGTGTGTGTGTAGAAGTCAGACAAAGCAAGACAATGTGTGGCCGGTTGGACGGTGATTTTGGAATCTGTTTCACCCTCAGGTGACTGTCAAGCTGTCAGAAAAGCAGGTTTGTTCCAGCTCGAGATGTACCTCACCATGTTTATATTTGCAGTTATTTTCCCCTTTGAGTGCGAACATCTTGTTGACAACGCTGTACACAGAGAGGCTGGACAGGTAAATAAGTCACACCAAGAGTTGTGTGTGCACCTGCAGGAGAATTTCAAGAAGCAGGATTATGAAGGATAAAGGAAAATTACATGTCATTCTTCGGGTTTGTTTTTTCTTTTTAAGGTCTGATGCTTAATCTCCCAACCATTTAATTGTTTTAATATGGACCTGTTTTCAAGCGCGGTTGACTTAACATAAAAGGGGCACTATGTAGTTTTGGAGAAGAAATTCAAACTCAGAATTTGAATTTTACAATATGAATGATGTAATAATACAAACTGAGAAATATTCACGTCTCCATGATTAAATATACAAATTGTTGTAGGTGGGAAATAAGGTCACACCGTTGAAGCTAGAAAGGTGGCAGGGTCCGCCACATATAAACAAAGTAACACAGTATGAAATTGTGTTGTCCTTGAAGATCAGCTTGTTTGTTCCGTTTAATCAGTTGTGAAAATGAACAGAGGCGATTTATCCAGGTTGTTTGGATATAGAAAGAATCAATCAGTGAAGATCTTTCTCTTCTGATTAAAATTTCTTCCCAAAAACTGCACAGTGCACCTTTAAAAAAGTCATGACAACAATCATTTCAGAATTACTGAATAAAGTTGAATGAGCTAAAAATCACTTGGTCCTTTTGATGTAATTGGTTTCCTTAGATTTTAAGTAAAGTCACTTTTTCAGATTTTACAGTGGAGCAAAATGGATTTCGAACACAAGTTTCTCCTGCTATATGTCTGGAGCTGTATTTACTGGTGTGAAAAGTAGTTTTACATTGACTCAGGAAACTATTTCGGCGCATTCCAGCAAAAGTTCCATCTCTAATCCAGCGAACTGTGCTCGGATTGAAGCACGAGACCAAACCACACAGCAGCTGTATAAGCGCTATATCTGAACCATCCATGTGGTTTATCACTGTTCAGATAATAATGAGCCTCTTAGTTTATCGTCGTACACAAGACAATCTACTCCGCTCATTGTCTCCTCTCCCTGGGTGAGTGCGCCCTGTTAATCGTTCCCCCTGATCCCTCCAGCAACAAGGACAAAGTGAGAATGGGGCCACCTGATTACCTTTTTCAGCGGTCATAACCATACAGTTGCTTTCATCGAACAAAACAGCAAAAACAACAATGACCAGACACTACATTTCTGGCATGGAAAAAAAAAAAAAAAAGCAACAGAGAGTTCGCTTGCACAACAATCCAAAGATGTCAATTTTCGTGATCCAGGATTGTAATGAATGAAAGCATGTGAGATTAGTTTTTTTTTTTTTTTTTTTGGGGGGGGGGGGGGGGGGGTGTTTTGTTCAAGCCCGTTATCAAAGGGGAACAACAAAAGCGGGCGAAAAAAGACGGAACAGGCTTGTGTGCGACGGAAAAGTTTTTGTTTTTCAATTTTCAAAGCTTTTTCCCTGAGAGTCGCTGGGGGAAACAATCGCCCTGACACAGGTCCATTGTTTCCTGGGCGGGTATAAATACGAGAGTGCTAATGTGTCTGTTGTTCGGCGGTTCTGGCTCGCGGCGCTCGTCACTTTCCCAGAAGGTAGGTGATCAGAGATAGAGACGACAGGATGCCAAAGAGATATCACAGAGAATACGAGGATTTACATCTGCACTCCTCATAAAACCAGAAGCTTCTACAATGGGGCTCCGATGGGCCCGCGAGGACCGAACATAACTGTGTGTGCCTGTGTGTGTGTGTGTGTGTGTGTGTGCAATGGATTTCCAGCTCCAAATCAGTCTATTATCTGCTGTGTGAGGAAAAACACCTATGGGAACCTCAGAAGAAAAGGCAATATCAACTATTTCACAAAGGACCAAATATCAGAATTACGCTTTCCGAAAAACCTCTGTCTCGGATGGTAACACACGCACGTGCACAATCCTACATAAGCGCACACACATGCACACGCAAACTTACACAAGCACATGCACACATGCAATCACAGAGCACGGGAGGGGATTACAATATTTCCCCTCTCAGCCAGATTAGACAAGATCAAATTATTTCCCTCCTCTGATGCCAGTTTTTCTGCTGTCTAATGCCGGCTTTTCAAACAACACAAGGTTTTTATTGTGGGCCGCGCATAATGCAGCAGATTTCAAATTCCTGTCAAATGCGGTGTGACAGAATACAGTAGCTCTGCTCGCATTCAGCGGGAGGAGGCCCACGCCGGCCACTTACACTGGCTGCGGCTAAGCTGTTTATGTCCCCCATTCAGCAGTTACACAGGCCAGCGAGTGTAAACACAACAGTATCTTTTTAATTGTGCTGTTTCAAGCCCCGCTTCTCTGTCGAATTAGAGAGCGGACCACTCTGTGTCTCTACCCCCAGTCTGGCAAGATTAGGGGGCCTTCGCTGTGAGGAAATGCCGGGGTGGCTCGGTTTGGGTTGTCACCGAATCAGCTTAAACTTTGCTCAGCAAGCATGGCGAAGAGCGATAACAACCAGATGCTTGTTTGCGGTGCAGAGATGCTCGCGGCAGGGGCGGCCGGGTGTGTGTGCGCGCCACGTCCGCGGATGTCCGGCAGACTTTATTCCGCTCGCTGTCATCTTATTTGTTAGGAGGCCCGGAGATAAGGAGAGACAGAGTGAGAAAAAAATACAAAAAAACGCTGAGATAAGTCCTGTGTATGCGTGAGTGTGTGATAGAAATAGAGACAGTGAGTAGGTGAGGCAGAATGTGAGTGAGAGATTGGGAGAGTTTGAATACAGTTTAAAGTACAGAGTGTACACTACATGCCGGATTAAATAGGAACCGTGTTTACACTGGTGAAAGAAATGGTGGGAGCTGCTCCACATGAAAACCTTTGATTAGTATAATGTAATTGAACCTTTTCTCTGAATTCTTACAGGCATTGGGGGAAAACAGTCACCCCCCTACAAAGCTCAACACAACAGGACGGTTGTACAGTACAGAATTATTACGCCAAGAGGATACGACAGAGTTAGGTGAACCGGGCTCACTGACCAGTTATAGTTATAGCTCATTTACTTCCTTCGTAGTTTCTGAGATGCTTTGAGAAACAATCCTGGGACAAGTAGCACTATTTTTCATTTGCTCGTTAAAAACTGCCTTGGCATGAACATCACATAAATCTCTGTTGTCATTTTACACTATCGTAACATGTTCTGATGTCTCGCAAGTAATCCCGCATCTTGCTGCGGCCAAGGACTTTGCCGCTCTGAACACAAGATCTGCTTTTTACTGCTTCTGATGTTGAAGTCTAGTCCATAGAGCAGCTTAATCATTTCTCATTTATTTATGTATCCACTTTTTATGTAAAACACAAATCACTTAAAGAGGCACTGTCCTCCAAAGATAAACAGCCACATCGGCCATTTCATCAAGTGCCCAAAACGACTTGTAGAGTATGTTAAAGTGACAAAGCCCTCTAGTGGCTGCAGTAATCTTTGACTCTGGTGGATCTGTAGTAAAGAAGGAAGTTGTGTTATATTGTTTGAGAGTTGCAACTGCTAGGAGCTAGCTAGCTCTGGAAGTGAGAGTGAGGTGCAAAGCCAGAGCTCGTGGAGGAATAAACACCCGTAGTCACATGGGATTACTCCCATTTATCAACCTGACTGTCGCAGCAATCTCCATTGTCCGGTGTTTATGTAACATCATGTTGACTGCTGACTGGAGCTGGAGGGGAAATGTACTTTACTACATGAACACAGAGGGGAGGAAAAAAGAGACAAGCTGGGTCTCTGGTGAGTGCTGAGTTCAATGAGAGTTGACCTGAATTGAAACACAGCCACCACCTAATGTAGGATATGCTTCTTCAAAGGGTCTGCGTCCAAAAGATACATATCCGTTTGAATTAGAATTAATTATGTATTACTTAAAATTTGTTTGGGCAGCCCCAACCACTTCATAAAGACAACCCATATTACTTAGCATCTTGGTTAAATTTGATAATATCTCAAAAATGTTCTTCGACCCCAAATTTGAAACACCTACTCAAAATGAAATTGTTTCTGTTTCTTGGTCCCAGCCATTAAAAACTTCTCCAGGATTGGTTTAATGCATTTTTCATTGCACCATGTGCTTTTGTAGAATGATCAGCTGGAATTAAATTGGTTAGGACATGTAGGTGTTAAAAATTTAAACATTGTCTTTAAAAGACGGGGGCATGGATACAACCCTGGTGGTTGAAATTAGGTCTGTACGCACAGGAGGAATTAACCTTTTCTGCATTTAAGAGCTGTGGAGAACAGACAAGAAACTCTCCGTCTGTCACCTCTGGCATTCAGGAGACATGACAGGGAGCGGTGGACTTGAGGAAAGGGAATGAGGAGAGGAGAGAAGAAGAGAAGAGAAGAGAAAAAAGGGGGAGGGGAGGGACGTGAAAGCTCATGAATATTATAATGACAGTGATTTTATTTTTCATACCAAAGGCACTTCACAATACGGCCAGACCTTGATAAGTTCCCTGACATGAGAGTGGCATGATACTGTACATGCAGGGAGACATGTGAGTCAGTGTGTGTGTGTGTGTGTGTGTGTGTGTGTGTGTGTGTGTGTGTGTGTGTGTGTGTGTGTGTGTCTACTTCTATCTTAATGAAAACTGTTGAGATTTAAAACTCTAGTAAGGACTAACTTGCTAACTAGACCTGATTTTATTATCTTAATTGAATATCATTTCAGCTTTTTTCAAGTGTTGGACCTTAGAAAATATTATAATAAACACATGTATACATGCTTCTGTACATACCACAGTGGACCACACAATGGAAGTCTGACTTTTATATGGTGGCCCTGAGGGTCAAAACACAAAAAAAAACGTGTCAGAAAACACAACAACATTTCAAAAAGCTCAATATTTCAAAGAGCCCACTTAAAAAACCTGAACTAATCACTAAAAATGTCCTGTGGAATGCTAAAAGCAAGCTCTAAATGTTCAGACTGAGGCTGAAAGCAATGCACAATAGAAATGGGACATGACTCTGAACTGTTGCCGGGGATTTGGGTTCTGTCTAATCACAAACGAGGAGTGCTTCCTGTAATCATTGTACCATCGTACCTTGCTCACCAATACAAACAACGCCAAACTCTTCTCTCTTGTACCTTGTGCACCAAAAATACTTTTTATCCTATAAGCTGACATTTCTACAATACTCTGCATGTTGACCATAGCGTTTACGTTAAGCACCCCTGTCCCATAGTTGCTCATATGATGAGTATGGCAAGTCCTTACTCAATCATATTTTTTTTTTCCAAAACAAAGTCAACCATCTCAATTGTGCTTTATGTCAGGAAATATTCTGGTAAACTCCAAACATTTATTGTTTTAAGCTCCCACTCTGCAGTTTATTAAGTATGTTATGGGTCCAGTGTATGACTCTGGTCTATAGCATAATATGGTGTCTATAGTCTAGCTGAGGTCTGATATACATTGGAAGGCCAATGTCTGAGCCTGTAAATGTTATATTTACATAATTAAAAGTTTAGTTCAATAAAAATTACCACTGCTTTATTAAATGTCAGCGTGATTTAGAGGACACCTGTGAAGATGTATTTGTGGATCTCACCTGTGTAGGTCTTAGAAAGCACTTTTCATTGCCTTGATTGTAAAATGTCATTGATATGCTCTCAGCCAGGAAAGACATTTCAAAATACATAAATTCAGCAAAAAAAAAAAATGAATTGATATTAATATTTTCAAAGGCAAAGAAAAAAATCAGGTCTGAAGCGCAGTGAGGTGATGCCTATTAATCCCCTTCTATCCGACAGCAGCGTCGGAAAAGGTAGAATCGTGAAATGACAAGCCCCTAAAAAAAGTGAACGAGCACACTTGAACGATTTCGACTACAGCTCCCCTCAACCATGCCTGTGGTTTTGAAAAGGAGGCGAATATAGTGGATTCTGTCTGTAGACTGACGCAAAGCCAAGTGGACAGGCAGGTAATAGGAGGGCGAGGCGGGGAGGGAGAGACAGGCATGGAGCAATCATGAAAATGAATGCAAATGGAGGCAAGGGCAGCCATGGGAGGTCCAGGAGCATGAAGGAGGGTGTACTTAAAAACGACGTGTTCAAAGAGCACAGAACGGCCGAACCCCCCGCTAGATACAAACGCATGGGCTTAATATACGGGACAACTTGGAATAAGCATACGAGCATTACATTTTCAAAGAGATAAATGAGGGCTCAGATTTCTGTGAATAAACTTTATTCCAAGTAACTTAAACATAATCCATCCTCGTGTAAACAATTAGTTTTATATGGGTCCTATTTTGTTTCGTCTCCAATTGGCTTTTCTCTATCTTCCTTCAAAATTAGCCCAAATATATTGACAGAGAAACCCAAATCTTACTTTACCCCAACAAAAAAAAAAAATATTTGACAAGGAGCAAACTTTACAACTGGTGAGTAGTTACCAGTTACATGGAGCCCCAGCAGTTGCTTGCTGGAGCTAACTGGCCTGAGCTGAGGCAACCTTGGCCAAACCAAGCTATCCTCGGCAAGGAGCAAACGATACCTTTTGCATGTATTTTCTGTTATTTTACAACTCATCTTTGGATAGGGTGACTTTGAACCACTGACCTTCTGCAATGCCAATACTGACCTTTGAGCAAAGAGACCAAAAACAGATCATAAAAGCTGTTTTACACCACCAGCAAACAGTCGTGTGTTATACCAAGTTTCCCGTACCAATCGTGTTGTGAGAGATGGATTTTGTTATCGAAAGAAACACCTTAAACTTTCCTCGAACTTTTCTTGCCTCCTGTTTTTTCTTTACGCTCATGGTATAATGTCTTCTCTACTTTTCCCTCCTTTTCACCCCCAGGTTTGCCTTCCCCCTGTCTTCATCTTTCCTTGACTCTTGACTCCCTTCTACCTCCCCCATCCTCCCTCTATGAAAGCCTTGTCAGTTTAAAAGCATGACGCTCCGTGACCTTGGAAGGGTGCTGGATAAATGAATGGAAATATACATAAAAACTGTGAGTGTGTATGAATGTGTGTGTGTGTGTGTGGGTGTGTGTGTGTGTGTGTGTGTGTGTGTGTGTAGGTAGGATGGTTTCCACTCGAGTGAAAAAAAAAGAAGTGAATGAATGTATATGAAATGTGGACCCTTCATTTGGTGGATGCTGGATCTTGAAAGTTCAAATCTATGGACTGTTGTCATGAGACTGCGGTGTACTCAATGTGCATTTGGATGGACAAAACACCTTGGGCTCTATCTTGCACTAAGCGCAATTGACTTTGTACACTGGCACTTGTATAATTCCTACTTAGCATTCGACGCACATTGTAATTTTCCCTCCACAGACGCACGTCCTTAAATTAGGGAATGAATTTGCGCTCCCGGGGGGCGGTTCAGCGAAAAGAGGAGGCGTGTTCCGGCGCAAACGTTCACTGGTGCTATTTTGCTGTTTCAGAAAACAATTCCGCAATAGACCAGGAAAAACCTAGTCTAAAGTCATTGGCGCTTATTCAGATGCTATTTAAAGGGCACATGCTTGGCTATAATGTAGCGTGTGCTCAACGTGCATACACTTTGCTTCTCTCATCAAAGAAGCAGTTTCCATTTTTCAAACCATACAAAAAAAAGTTGAAAAGATTTAAACAGAAGAACTGATTATTTTTCCCTCTGATATGCGACGCGCCCGCTGTAGCCGTGAGGGTCCGGGAGTGGCAATGCGCGATGTGCTCCTAGTGGAGTGGGTGGACGGAGATGGAGTTGGGGGAGGAGGAGGAAGGGGCACAACAGGAGCAGGTGGTGCGTTTGGAGACTTGAGGCGATGCGCCTGAGACGCTGCAGCAACATCGCCACCCGGTCAAGACGGGCATTAATACCTTGCCGCATCCCGGACAGTGCAGTCCGGTCTGACAATGCTGCCACGGCGTGTAGTGGGTCTGAATCCTCTGCACCTTGGTGTTTGCGCTGCTCCCTCCTCAGCTGGCCCTTGCGCACTGCTCGGCCCGTGCGCACTGCTCCCGAGGCCTGGTGCAATGTCCTGGGGATGTCAGCTAGAAACAATTGTGGCAATTTCCTCCCATGCCCGTTTAACCAAAGCTAATTTGGATGGGTTTCTCCGATCCCCATACAATGCCACTTCTCGGTCTTTTACTGCCCTGACGAGAACGTCGGTCCCCTCGGCTGTGAACCACTCCTGGCGTGCGCCTGGCAAATTCGCCATTATAATAGCAATCCATCATGGAACAAGCGCGCCTGCTTTTAAAGGGAATGTGAGATGACACTCTGATTGGTTTATTGCATGTTACGCCTAGACCACACCTATGAGTAATGTAGCTACTTCAGACCAACCCATTTTAGATTTGCGTCGGGCGCAAGAGTCATTTATCCCGCCGGCATTATAGCAACAGCGCCTGGGATCCGCCCACAAAGCTACTTGCGTTTTGCGTTTGATACTTGCGTTTCAGATCGTTAAGATAGAGCCCCTTATGTGATCTCATAAAACAAAAAATGGCTGCCTTTGATTTGGTACAGTCAGCTCTGACACACTATGCTTGACAAACGTTGTTGTCGCAGAGTGGCGAGCCGAAACCATGCCGTCATGTGGTCACACTCTTCAAAATTTCAACGCAATCAACGCTTGCTGCAATATCTGTAAAGCAACATGCAAAGATGGCCGGAGTAACACCTCTAACCTGACTGAGGAAACACCTCAAACTAAAATATCTGAAAGCTTCAGTGTGTGCCATGTTGGACAGCCTGAACGCCACACGCCTCGCAGCAGCCACAGCTAACATTAGCGCACCAGCAGCCAGCGACAAAGAAGTTTAACTCTCATGACAAAACTTAGAATGAGGCCTCTTCAGCGTCATCGACATCATCATTTTTTCCCAATCATCAACATCCTCAAGTAGTTAATCATCTTGTTCAATAAGTTGCTATTAGATATAATCGGGCTATATCCATTGTCTTGGTTGACTAGCGTCTTCGCTAGTGTTAGCCAACACTGACACAAATATGAAATTCCTTACCAACATGCTATTAACTACCCTACAAACTGTATTGAACATGGTTTGTTATGTCAGAAACCTAGGTATGAAACCGACAGTATATGAATTCCATACAGTTTACATAAAATATTACAATATGCAAAAAAAAACAACATGAGAGATCATGCCAATGTTTCTTCTTCCTCTGTTGATAAGGCAGACTAGATGCTGCAATGGCATCTGCTGCCCTCTGTTTGGTATTCATATTCCTTTTAACAGTATATACTATAAACACAGTGTATATAGTCCAGTACTGTGCTGATATTCTGACAGGTTTTTTTTTACTTGTGTCCAGATGACAAGGTTAACTAAAGTGTGCTTCCTTTTTGAATTGTTGCTGGTAAGGTGTTACATCGTATTTGGTGACCTATTTTTACATATGAAATTGCATTTTACTTATCGCAGAAAAGGTAAAGCACCAATTAAAGGTACCATTGGGTACAGAATTCGAGTTATGGGTGCTGGTACCAGTATCGGTTCAATTGTGAACAGTACCCAACCTTACTGTTATCACACTAATGACACAGCTAAACTACTTTGAAAAATACTGTAGTTAAACATTTCCAACCTGCACCTTTCAGTGTAAATACAGATGAAAGGCACTTTGGATAATTACTTCTCCTTCCAGAGTTCAGTGACTTTCCGGATAACTTTGAAGATAGCAATGGTCGGGGCTCCTGATGAAGTGTTGGCAAACATGCATACATAATTCCTCTGTCTCTCTCCCTCTCACTTATTTGCCCTATTTCCTTGCACCACAGGTTATGGCCTTCCTGCAGCTTTGAACATCTCAGCTTGTGGTTCCAGATTAATAAAACAGGAAATTAATGAATTTTGGATGAAATCTCCCCAGTCGGGGGGCAGGTTGCGCCTCATTAGGGCCTGTATTATTGATCAGATTGAAAACCTCTAGTACCTCTGGAACCAAACTGTTATAACCAGGCACCCAGCTCCCCCATCCTCCATAAAGAATGCTAATTGCACAGAGGTAAAGGATTAATAGCTAATTGAGCATATTTTCAGACAAATCATCATCATGGCTTGACACTAAAACGGATGTCTTTAATATGCATGGGGCCTGTCACACACAGTTAGCATGGTAATGTTATGGGCAAGATTAAAGGAGGTCTGGAGACGTAAAAAGGGCTTTAAACCAAATGGTGTGAGGCCCATATCGCTCATGTTATTATACTGCTGAACAAGGAAAGAACATATTACTCAAATGAGACATATGTTTGGCAGTGTTTTAACATTTTGAATTATTTGAGGAACACTTCTGTAGTGTTTCTACAAAAAAATAATGTTACAAAATGTTTTTCTTTGAGTTCTTATCATCTCCAACATTGCACACTAAAGCCACTTTGAGAGGCAATAAAGAGAATAAAGAGAAAACACAACTGTAAAATCTTTAATTTGCCCCAAAGTTGTTGTTCATTTTCTAATACACTTCAGTAAAATAAATGGATATGAATAAACTCAGCTGGGCTTAAGACACTAGCACTTCTATACCAACATGTCAGCAGGCCACGACTGTCTCCCCCTGTGACATCTGTATGTCTTCGCATCACGCGGTTCCATTTTGTTGTTTTCTCTTTGGTGAGTATGTTTTGTTCTTCTCCCAAGCAGCTTGCCATAAAAAATTAAATGGATGCTAAGTGACTAATGCATTTTCTCCGTCGTGTGTTGAGACAATAAAAAATTAACAATAGAAATAATTAATTTTGATTGGTGCCTGCAGTACTGAAAACTTGTGTTGTGCCCTCATAACTAATTCATGTCTCATGCAAATTCTCCTCCTCGCTTACATGCAAAATAATGTCGCTTCCATGTTATATAAATTCTGAAAGACTTTAAACTTATGTTCGGGCATGTTGTGATTACAATATGCCCCCATGCACCCCAGCCTGGCTTTGAAATTTTATTTGTTTTTTTTTATTTTCTAAGTTCAAGCAAGTCATCTAATATGCATTTAACCAGAGGTAAACATGAATCCCGAGCAACTCCACTTTGTAACTATTAATTCTTACCTTTCTCCCCGGCATCGGCTCATTGTCACACCATCGTAAACATCTCTCCTTTTGTTTTGCTGTCTGCTACTTGGCATATCGCTACCAGCCCTGCAACGCCTTAGATTTCACTGTCATTTGGCCTAATGCAGCATCCGGTTCCCCTTGTTTACATGATGTTAGCCTGACTACTACCACTGCGGTTACATTCCCACTGCCTGTTTACTAAAGTGATTCAACAAATAGATTTGATGCTACCAGGATATCTACGGCACAAGTGTAAGTCCGCATCTCAACAGGAGGAACAATTACAAATACAAGTCAAACGGATTGTTCTTCTTATAAAGCGTGACCAAAGAGTGAATCGGTCATTATTTGGGGGCTGTGTGGACGGCATGTCAGTGGTGTGTTATTACATTGTTGGGTGTGACACTGGAGTTGTTTGGGATTCACTGTACATTGTTGACTTGTGTTTAAAACACTGGCTACTTTGACAAAATTGCTGTAAATGTATTTGGTGGCATCATTTGTAAAAACAGATTTCTCCATTTTGTTTTATCTGTAATTCTAATGTGATTTTGTAATGATCTGAATTACTATTATTGTTTTATTGTTTTGTTTTTAATAGGGACATAATTTGAAGCTATTGCAGCAGAGTTTGCATCTGCATTTGAATCAAGTCTTTTGTGCTTATTTTCCAGGAGAATCAGCTGGTGCTTTGGTTGCTTTGTGATAAGATATATATATATATATGTATTTATATATATTTTTTTAGAATTCAAGGTTGATTTCTTGTGTATTTATTTGTTTATTATTTATTTATGGGGGGGGGGGGTTGTTTTATTGTCCACTCAAGGCAATATCAATCAAACTGCTGTTGGTTAATCTATTGTAAGAATATTGTTAAACAATAGTAGAACACGATCTCCCCTGGCACTCGATTCACTTTAATGCTGAGCAATCTGCTTCGTGCACTGTACATTTCCAGACTGCATAATGCATTTCTCCGCAGTGTGTGCCACAGGTTCCACATACTTCACATGTGCGTCCTGATCTATGTGCTTTTCAAAGCAGTCGCAGTAGTTCAACTGCCTTTTATTTATGTATTAACCGTATTTGTACAAAAAAACAATGAATACCGTGCCTTAAATAAGTAATGACGAACATATACAAACACATATGAATAAAAGATAATTCGGTGCACCATACTTAACTAATAGCACCAATACTTTCCGCGCTGTGATGCTGGAAAGGTGGACATAAAAGACAAGGCAACATGCCGAAACATACTGTACATAGGGATTACGACAAAACAATTACATATATTTCCCCCTCAGCCCTTCCTCCACCCGGCCAACTCTCACACACTCACATAAAGAAGTAAAGTTCTCCCTTGTAAACACTCTCCTCTCTGCCCCCTGTGATCTCCTTGTTATCCCCGTATGGCATCTCGCTGAATGAGTGAATCCATCCTGACAACAAATGGGATATAAGACAAAGAATATGTTTCCCTTCACTCCCCCGTATTACTAATAGATAGACTGTTGGGTTGCATAGCATAAATACTTTAACCACGTCGCCTCCATTTGTAACTGTGTGGCCCAAACAGATTCAAACAGGAACATATGAAATATAAATTGCCATTTTATAATGGCCCGTGTGTGTGTGTGTGTGTGTGTGTGTGTGTGTGTGTGTGTGTGTGTGTGTATTGCTTTGCTGTGATGCTCTGCAGGGACTCCCCAGCCCTTGTAGGCAAAGTAAATTGAGGAGGAAGAGAGAGGCCAAGCTTTTCTGTGGGGATTTGAGTTGCGATGGCAGGCAGCTGTAGCAGGTCAGCGCAGGATAAATATGTTTCATCCAGCAACTTTTTCTGCCCTAATTACCCCACAAACAAACACACACACATACACACACACACATAATAATCACAAAGAAACACATAGAAAACACATAAAAATATCATTTGCATGCTAAAATGTGATTATTGTATCGCTTTCTCTATAAAATATGGCAGCAGAGGTTTGTGCGTGTTTATGGGAATGTTATAAAATTCAAGTGAAAGTGACGTGGTGTCATGGGCTTGGTGCTCAAATGAAACAACCCAGACGATTTAAAACATTCTTATAATATTCAATATTTGTAGAAAATGCTAAGTATTAATTTAGACTGTGTGCCAGAGAGAAGTTGATTCGAAAGCTGGTAGTTTAATCGTCTTTTGTTGTCTAATGTTGTAAGATTTCTGTGTTTTTAAAAAGAAAAGGCTCAAATAAAAGACTTAAGGAAGGAAAGAAAGCTGCCTAGAGGTGGAGAGTGCTGGTTGCTTACCACCAGAGGAAATCTAGTTAGCTGAGCAAATGCACAGAGCATGTTGACCAGAAGCAACATGGTTTCTTGGAGCTTGTACTACACTCCTGTTGGACATCACGTCAACCCGCGGCTGATCCATCACACTCAGGAATGCACACGCACGCACGCAGGCACACACACACATACACACTCGTTGTGCATCTCCGGCCGCAGATCTGTCATTGTAAAAAGCTGTACAACATCTTGTCTGTCTAACACTCAGGAGCTAAACTGCTGTACAACATTTTAAATCAAGGGGTCCATCATTGTACCGGCTGAAGAACATCTCGTCTGTCTAGTTACCTTAACGCTGTAAATTCAGACAATTATGGTTTTGCAGATTTGACATGCAGACAAACACACACACACACACACACACACACACACACATATACAAAGAAAATGTTATACTGACCTGATTATATGGACGTACTGGACAGCCACACACCATTACACACTATGTTAATTACAAGGAGATAAATAGCACAAATTAATACAAGCGTACATACTGACTGTGCCTATAAAGAACCACACCAGCTGTTTTCTGACAACCAGATTGATAGGTCTGAGCGAAGTCCCTTGCTTGGCCTTTGCACACATATAAATGCATAACAACAACAACAACAACTGTGTACAAAAACACACACTGCAATGTAATCACACAAGTATTAACAAGAACACAGGCTGTTGGGCAAATCCCAATAACGCTCAATTTCTGATCATTTAATGGTGTCAGTGCCAAAATGAAAAACTTTTTTTGGAACAAACTTCTGAATCTGCCATGACTTTGTTCACTCATTATAGGTGATGACTCAGAGAGGAAGGGAAACGATACACCAAAAGTCAATTAAGCTCTTCTTTTTTACCTGTAAACAAGTCATGTACCCTGTGGAAAAGCAATATATCATATTTGTAAGTTTTTCTGTTTCCTTGACTCTTTCCACTGATTAAATGTAAATTAAAGTGCTTCTGCCTACGGAGTACTGAAACTGTCAAAATAAACAAACAAATAAATAATGGTATTATATATACAAAAATAAATGAATGAATAAATGGAGGCATTCAATGACTTATTAAATGTGACATAAAATGAAATTATTTGTTCCAGTTTTAATCGGTATTTATTTACCTTTGTATTATGTTCCCTTTTTATTTAATCATTTATTAACCCATTTTTTTTCACCATTCTATATATCAATGTATTAATCGTAAAATGTATTTAGTTATGTATGGTTTTATTTATGCATTTATTTATGCAATATTCTTGCAAAAGGGAAGGAATACAGAAATAAATGCATTTTAAAATAAATAAATGACTAAATAACATGAAAGACTAAATAGGAAAGCCAATAGGGAAATTAATACGAAAGGTAACTAAATACAGAGACAAAAATTATCACATTTACTTCACATTTTGGTAGTTTCAGTGCTCCACATTTTGGATGTTTGTGAAATTAATGACCTCTAGCCATCAAAACACACAGACTTACTCAGACCTAATTCCAACTTTCCACCAACTGTCCGGTGGAACAAGTTTGAACCTGACACATTTACAAAGATCCTTCAGGGGAGGAAACAGCCCACTGAGTGGGGAGACAACTGAACTGCGGCTCATCCCACATACCTCAGGCTTCTGGACGAGAGCAGTGTTGAAAAGATTCAGAGAAGAGGGAGAAAAGGAGAGAAAAAAATAATAGAGCAGGAAAGGTAAAGAGACAAGGAGACAGACACAGTGAGCACGAAAGAGAGAGAAAATTGGGCGTCGCGGAAGTGATAGAGCGAATGAAACGAGAGACAGTAGTGTAGCGGAGACAGGCCTGTCCATCCAGCTCAGTGAGGTACCAGTTTAGATAGGCAACCTTTGATTTGGAGATAATCTCCCTATCCTCTCCTTTGTGATAAGAGGACACTAGATCTATCTGGAATGACTCACTGCTGCTCTCTGTCTGTCTGCCTGATTGCCTTGTCTGACACCCACACATATCCATGCACTCATGCACACGAAATCTGACCACACACAAATACACATGCACAGAGACACGTATATATTCAAAAACATAGTCGTGGTCATTATCAGATAACACACAGAGTTTACAGCACAATTGTACACTCTTTCTCTGTCTCTCTCTCTCACACACACACACACACACACACACCTTCCCCATCTGAGGGTCCGCTCCAGCACCCGGGGGATGGATAGCATCAAGTTTAAACACTTAACAGACCAACTGGCTGTCTCAATGTATCACAGACTCTTCCTTCTCCGTCCTACAGCTGCTGTGAGAGATAGACGGATAGTGCAGATGTTTTCTACTAATGGATCAAAAGACAAATGGGGCTTTAAAAGGGGGAGCAGCCCCACAGGGGTGGTGTGTCTTCAGGAGATAATTATATGACATATTCTTTGTCTGGCGATTTTATCATATGCTATTTTTTTCATTAGCACAGCTGAGAGTGTGTTCCACAACCGCTGCAATGCATCACACCGCGCGCTACATGTTTTATGATTTTCTGCAGCCAGTGATTTTGTCATAGGTGGTTGTCGTCGCAAACAGCCAAGACAGATGACGTCAAATTTTACAGTGTTACTAGTAATATCATTTTCACACCAGATTGCAGAATATGTCAACTGCCAGTGTTTTCTAAAGGTTTATTTGTTAACTGAAGTGGCCTCTCTTGTGACAAAAAGTTGTCCTTCTTTTCTGTTTGTGGAAATTCTATTTCAGCAGAGAACAAGGTACCAACAGAGATTGGGTGTCTCTCCACTGTCTGTTCACAGTAGTCACAAATGAACGCAACAGTGTGAATGATGATACTGACTAATATTATAGGCTGCTTTTACAGCTGTTCACTGTCCTGTACTGTACCGTCAAAACTATGTCTGATTTTCTTTTGGTTGATTTTGAATATGGAGGGGTTGGCCATTAAGCCAGTGACCACAGCTTGAGCCTGCATTTCAACACTGTAATGTAATGACACCACTGGATAATTCCAAGCAGACCTCAGTAAAATTTTCAGCTACCTTTGTGTTGGCATAAAAACAGATATTTTTGAAGGAAAGTTGGGACATCTCTAGCTGTGTTTGTGGTGACCAAATGTGGTGTTTCAGCACCATTTTAACTCCTTACCAAGTAGCTTTTGTGCCTAAGCCTAACCAGACCATAAGCGCAGCATTGTTACATTAAACAGAAAATGTATCCTAAAGGAACACAAAATTGCAACATAAGAAATTTAAAGTTTCATCATATCAAAGGTTTGCAGAAATGTTCTTTTATTCTAGAAACTGGGTTGCAAAAAGATTTGACAATGCATGATGGCAAATCAGTTGGATTGATAATGAGCAAACACTCTACTGATGTAGACAGTGTCTGAGTTATGCACAGATTAATAGTGACTAAAATACATGAGCCTGCATTGCTTTTGCAGTAAAGAATGTACAGTATTACTTTACTTTTTTCTTTTGTCTTTATAAAATTGTATGCAAACATAAACGACGTAGGAGGACATGGCTTTGTATGAGTGAACTGAGAAGTTACATGTTACAAGTAAAGGTTGTTGTGAGCGTAAGCCTCATTCTTACCAGTTCAGGCATATACATACAATATGAAAACATCAGTAATGTTGTTTCATCTATTTTAGAATGGGGACATGGGGAAGAGGCAAAGAGAGAAAGAGAGAGTAACAGAGAATTAAACCATTACTCAAACGTTATTAATGACTCGCCCATATGCATGCGCTGGACAATTAACCATTCACAGGTGAGTGTAACCGATAGGCGCCTTGCCTTCTCCGTAGCAAATCGAATGAACTTCGATAACATCAATGGCATCCCTCTTTTTTTTCCTGCACTCATTCATTGTGCTGCTTGTGTGTGTGCGTGAATGTGTGTGTGCGTTGCGTTGTCCGCAGGATGCCGGTGTCCCTTTGGTTATCAAACTATCGCCAAAATTTGCTCACCCATCTATCGAGGCGGAAAGAAGCAAGGAGGGCAGAAGAGAAGAAGAGAGGGAAGAGCCTAATTACTTTAGCCTGTTCCACTGTCAGGTCATTAATAAAACCTAGTTATCTTCCAGTGACGCCCAGCCGGCGAGCCTCCCTCGGCCATATCTGCACCTTATCTTCCATAAAATATTTGGGAATTTTTTTTCTCTGAAAATAATTCAAGATTTTTGTCTGGGTTGGATATTAAGAAGAGGAAATAAAACATACTGGCCATGCCAGAGATATTCATGGCTTAATGGAAAAGTCCTCTCTAAGTGTGTGTGCTTGTGTCTGTATGTTTCCATGCGCATGTCTACACGCACGTGTGTGTTCCAGCTGGATAAATGTGCTAGAATTACACTGGCCTTGGCTTCATAAACATTGATGGATCTGGGCAACCTGCAAATGCAGATAAGGACTGTGGTAAAATCACTGGGGCAGCTTTTTTACCTCTTGGCCAATGTATATTTAAAAAGGAGTGTATATGCTATAGGTTACATATGCATTACGTATTCCTTTGCCCACACTGGTGCATGTGCACATACATCAATGACAAGCAGGGAAAAATGAATAGTCAATAATATTGTGGCGGGGGTTGGCCCAGCCGTGCATATTTTACATGCATCTCTATCAAATAGAAATGGTTACGTGATATTGAGTTCATTTCCTGTGGTGTAACCTCTTGGCCCGTTTGCTTGGGAGTCTGGGAGATAGAAAACAGAGCACGGAGTTTGTAAATCAGGTTGGGAACATGGGGCCACACAGTTCTTTTTACCTGCTATCATCTGTCTAGCTACCAGCCAGGGACTAAGTCGACATTTTTTTATCCACGGCCAGCGGTAGCAAATTAGCCCAACTGCTCACAGCACTCCCAAATGACTGGGTATGAGAGCAGAAGTAACATGCAGAGTGATTATTCTTGGATATTATGCAGAGTTCAATTTGTCAGTTTGTCTTGTGGTGTGTCTTAACAAAGGGAGATTGTACCAGCCCAACTGTCTTGCTTGAGTTACCAAACTCTGTTCATCAGCTATCACAATCAAAAAACAGAATGTGCACACACATGTGCTAAGTGTGTGTGATGTTTCTTAGATTTCAGTCATAATACCCATCCATTATCTTTCTCTCCCCCCTCCCCCCGTCTGATGACAGGTCATTTCCAGCTGCTTTGAAACAGTAGCACCCTCAGCTGTGTACAGGTCTCTGATCACACAAGAGCTGCATTCAGCAGGAAATTGAGTGACTGGATAACTGGATATGGATTATAAAAGATGCTGTTCACTCAGAATGTCCTGTCCAAAGCATTCCAGTGTAACCTAACTCAGCACAGGAGGGAGGAGGAGTGAGGAGTTCAAACAGTGTCTGGAGAAGACATGAACAGGTGTCTCCTCGTGTTCACTGGGTGAAGAGAATGAAAAACAGTTTCAGTCAAAGCATAGGGTTTCTTCCATTTGATACAAAAACAAGCAAAATTAAGCAGTAGGGTACTATGTTGTGTGTTGATGTACAGTTGCTCCATTTTTGTAATTGGACTGTCTGACCAAAAGTCATTTCAATTTGACTTGAAGAAACCACTTATTTTTAGTTTTACAAAATGAATTATAGCAGTGGTTACACAGCATGGAATAACATTAACAGAACACAACATAGCATTAAATAAAATTAACATTAACATAACATAAACCTAACAACACAACATTGCATAACATCTCTCTATAAAAGCAAGGAATCTGTCTGTGTGTGTGTGTGTTTATCAAATATCTCTGCGGATCAGGATCAGACTGACCTGAGACTTACAACATGGCTGCTGCGTGTTTCAAGGGTGTGCGACTTCGCATTTGTTTGGACTGCAATGACACCGTTAATAAATTATTTCATAAATGCTTTACAAATTCGTGAGCATTGTCCACTGAGCCACCACAGTCACGTGCGCACCAGAGCCAATCACTGCAGAGCCCACCGCGACCCCCCACCTTAAGAAACAAGCAGATTTATATCTGCAGCGGCGCGAGCTGGACCGGGATTTTTGGCACGTCCAAAACCGGACTTAGGGTAAATAATGTCCGCCACGCTTTTTCGCGAACATTGCCATCACGTTTGCTTTGTGTCTGGCACAGAAAGATACTGTAAAAACGGGCTTTTGTCACGAAAGTGTCCAAGCAGCAAGTTTGGTTGTTGAGGAACAGGAAGTTGTGGGAGGAACGTAGGCGGATGATTGACAGGCAACGACGGTCGGTGTATAGACAGCGATATTGAGAGTTGAGAGATTTGTGACATTTAGTATGTTTGGAGTGTATAGTTAGTGTGTTATGTAGTGTTTGGTGTAGTGTGTTTAGTGTGTAGTGGAGTCGGTTTTTTGTCAGAACAATGAGGAGAAGCTGAATGTGGAGCAGGCAGTGCAGCTCTTAATTCAGCTGGAAGGAGCTCAGGCAGACCTGAGCATTGCCTGCATTTAAATGTAAATAGTTACATATAACTTTGTAAATTTTTAAAATGTATGCACAAATTTAACAAACAACAATTTATATTTGCATTATAAGTAAAAAAAAAAAATGGTTTGTTAAACATATTTGTGGTTTTCACAGTAAAAAAATCAAACTTTTTCTACTCGGATTTTATGGTTTTTTTGTGATTTTAGGTCCATTGTGTTAATACAGTATGTCAAAATAAAAAAATAACTGTACAGTCACACATGTGAGGTTGTACTGAAAATAATGACACCAAGTAAATAGTTTTTAAGGTGAAATATAATGGCAAAATCAAAAATAGTCAAAAACGGCCAATTATACCCTGGAATATCGGATTTCACAACAAACCTCAATATCCCTGACATCCCACCTTCAAACACAGCCTCATTTGGCCATCCATGAAAAAGCTACTTAACCTCCCACTTTTTTTATAGGAATAAATTTTTCTTACGGGCACTGCACTAGTTAACAAAACACAGCATAACACAACACAACACAGAATAACATAAAATTAAAATGAACATAACACAACATAAAATTAACATAACATTAACAAAACACAACGAAACATGACATATCTAATTTTGGTGTCTAAAACTAACCCAACTGCAACTGTTACAAAAAGTTAAGAACTACTTGAAAAGTGTTGGGGACATAAGGGCTCTGATGAAAAAACATTGTTAAATAGTCCTCAACAAATGCAATTTAATAGGACGATCAGTATGAGTCCAAGTACTAAGAATTACTTTAGGAAAAAAAAAAATCCAAAAGTATTCAGCATAACGTTGACCCACAACAGTCATCCATATGCATCACATCCTCAACTTCAACCCCATGTCAATCAAACATGTCAATATTACTATCTACTGCAGGAAGTACCGGTGCATGTCAGTCAGTCTTTTTTGTTATTTAACATTTCATGGTGTAAGCTACTTATCAGAATATTCAGAATTTTAACAAATGATGCTTTTATAAAGTGATAAATGGGCCAAATAAAAAAAGTAGTGGGTACATGTCTATATTGTCCCTGACACCTATGAACATACATACATCACATCATGTTATTCTGGGAATAATAGGAAAATTACCTTTTCTCTGTTTAGATATGAGGACAGATTCCATGTATACTTTTCTACATGCTAGAAAAGGAGTTTGCCTCTGTGTGCATCTAAAGGGGTAATGAGTTAATTGTTACCTGTGTATTTTGTGTCGTATGGTAGTTATACTTTAAATCTGAGTCACATAATAATGTAATTTTAATCTTAAATCTTAAATTTTCTTCTAAAACGTTTTCACAACAAATGCAACACAACTTTTTGTACGTGGTGCCCCACACAGTATAACACTGCTCCCCTTATCTTTATATTTTTTATGTGTTGTTTTTAAAGGTTACCAAGTTCACCACTGTATACTTATGTATCCAGATCACTAATCAAACTTAAGTATATCCCTAAAGAACCCCAGAAGCAAACATACATTCCAAACTTTCCTCGCCTGCTCTCTTACCTCTCTGTCAAAAAACCTGAAGTGTTTGGGCATGACCAAAGAACGTGTTTTATGAATAAAGATTGAATATATGCTCTTTGTTTATCTTAGATGGTCCTGTAGATAAAGTCAACGTCACAGCTGGCGCACTGAGTTTGATTCAATCACTCTGCTTCCATCTAATACCCCCCCCCCCCCCCACACACACACACACACACACACACACACACACACACACACACACACACACACACACACACACACATATATACACAGACACGTAACCCACCCCCTATGATTCAGGGTCAGCCATGCCCATCTCCTCTGCTCTGCATTTAGGACTCATGAATAAGTAATGACATCTCTCATCACCTCAGAGCTCTGACAGTCAGGCCAAGAGCTTTCATCTGCTCCAGCCCATGTTCAATGTTAATGTTTTTCTTCCCTCCTGATCATGTGACAGACAAGCAGCTGACCCGAAACCACCATAAACAGTGGCAACCTGTAAGTGCATGACGGTGAGGAAATGGAAATATAGAGCTAGATTATTTGATTTTGATTTGCAGTCATTACTTAGGCGGGGTCAACACTTAAGTTTGCAAACTTTTTTAAAAAACCCCTGCAGCAAAAATGTAAGGGTACTAAAATATTTGTTATATTATGTATTGAGCTCGATTCGTTTAAAACTAATTTATCATTTGGGAACTTAAATACACCTTTGTCTGCGAGGAACTTGAAGTAAAGGAGAGTCGATAAAGAAACTGCCCTTAAATGAAGACTCACAAGAATGAGGCTGCTCTCAGGCCAGCGAAAACAAACAGATTCAGTTAATTCAATGAAAACACAGAGGCAACAACAGCCTGCTCCGATGTTCATTGACTTTTTCAGGACAGTTAAGACCAGCCTGGCGGTTGCTTTTTTTCTTATATCCCCGGAAGGTAAATAAGATAATTAGATTATAACATCTGCCAAGGTGTCAATAGAGCATCAAAAAGGCAATAAAATAACTACATTTTTACGCTTTATTATAGACTTGAGGCCAAACAACAAACAGAAATATGGGTAACAGGTGAAAAGAAAAACATGGTTGCCAGAAATAGTTGATTATGTCAAGGATGCTGTTATTTATATAAATGAATGTTTGTTTAACGTTTATCCATCACTAACTGATACAACGAAAGCTCTTATAAAGCTGATTCTACAACCTGCTGTCAGGTTGGTCTTCATCTCCACAGGAGGTGATGCAGCTCACAGCTTCACAGTATACAAACAGTATAAAATAAGTTTCACTGCAAGCTAGTACTACTGAGCCTCCATGGCTGAACAGATACAGATATGACACTGATATTTGTGGTATTGAGACCTTCATTCAGTTCAGGATGGAAAAGAAGTGGAGACACTTCTGTGAGTTCACAGGGAAAGCATTGACCATTTACAACCGTCAACCAAAGGTGGTATGAAATTGACAGAAAGCAAGACGGAGGGAAAAAAAAGTGGATAAAAAGTAGAATGGTGTGGCATAAAAGGACTGTGGAGCCTGGGATATGATCCTGCATCCTGTAAGTTTTAATGTTTACAATTGCTTTGGTTTGTCCATGCAAACAAGAAAGGTAAAGGTTATATTCAGTGTTACTCACCAAAATGCATTGTGGGTATCCTCAAGGTTAAACAATTGTGTTGAATGCAATTCCTCTTCTTTCTCTGTCTTCTTTCCTGCTTTATGCTGGCACACTGATGTGTTTCTCCACAAAATAACACCACCTGTAGATGAGCAGGATAGTGTGGCAACAAAGAACATGTATCACCATCATTTCCTGCGTCCTTGTGCACGTGAACAACAACAAACAAGGACTGACATATAAAAGATGGTTCATGGGGCAAGTAGTGGTTGACAACCGTGAGTGGTACCGATGTCATTTAGTAAAGATGAGGGAAAGATCGTGGTTTCAGTTAAAGCAAAATCTTCAAAACCATGTTGATAGTACTGTGTCTTGTAATACGGTGAATGGTGTCTCTGTCTCTATGACTTGATTCCGCACTATGTAACCTCGGTGAGAGGTTCGGATCACAGAGTTACATACATATTTAAATCAACATACAAGTTTTTTAGGACATTACATTGTTATGAAGTCATGAGATTTGTTTGAAGTTAACATCTACATTAGATCCAACTAATTGTTACAGACTTGTCTTTACCACAGTGGTGTTGCACACATTTCTAAATAATGCTGCTTTAATCACCAAAAATTTATTTCAACTTATCAACTTATTCCATCTTGTCTTGTTTTCAATGTTAGTGACTGGAGTATTTCCATTTCACACAACTGTAAAAAACCCTTCCTTTATATTAAACCACTTCAAATTTGGTCATTTTGTTCCTTTGTGGATTCAGAAAATTCTCCTACTTTATCAGCTAACTCAACAATTCCAAAACCCTCTTGGATTGGCTGAAAACAGAGACATGTGTTGATCTTAAATCACATGATGTATTGCTGTCGATTAAACCACTCTACAGCATACAGTGTAACATTATGCAGCAGTAATGAAAATATAAAACATCAGATATGCTATTAAAACATTGGCGGGACAATTGTCTCCACAATGAATCAAGTTTGTACTCAAGTAGTTCACATAAGTTTTGAATGCTGGACTTTAAACTCAACGTGTTTTGACAGTGTCATATTAGTACGTTTAACAAAGTAATGGATCTGAATACTTCATCTGCTACTGTCAAAACCACAATCTTTCAACAGTCTATCTCGCAGCCTGGACCTGAATCTGAAGTAGTCCTACACACATACAAGGCATTGTGTGTGTTTCTTTTACAGCTCTGCAGATTAATCTTAAATTATGCTCCAGCTGTGATGTATTTCTGTGGGCAGATTTATTTGTGTGTGCGACAATGAATTGAGATTGTGATTTGGCCCCCACTACATCTTATTTGTCATTTTGAAATGGCGAGAAACCAAAACGTTCGCCCTGATGATGAGAATATGGTTTTTTCGGTTGTGGTAACTAATAATATCAAACCCGTCCCCATCCGTTATGTCTCTCTCTCTCTCCCTCTCCCTCTCCCTCTCTCTCTGTCCCTTTCATTCATTCGTCTTCCCTTTTTTGTCATTGTTGACGAGGTTGGCTGTAGCCTCCCCTCGCTACCAGCCACCCCCCCACCTCACTTTTGCATATTCATTTCATGTTAAATTGATGGATTAAGTTATCCCTGGCTCCAAATCAATCGTGGCTTGCGTTTCCTTATTCCTTTACACTGGACCACAATCCCAGAGAGAGAGAGAGAGAGAGATAGAGAAGGAAGGAAAGAGGGAGTCTGGGAGAGAGAAAGAGAATGCATTGAGACACTGATAAGGCTCAGTCCCATTATATGTCATTTTAAACAAAGCAGCAAAGCAGCCTGTGGAGACTCCCTATCAGCTATTAAACAGAGACGTAGCATGCAGCCTGAGATTGATGATTAGCATTTTCTCCTGGTAGAATAAAGATGCCAGCCTGGACCAGCGATAACCGGGGAGAGTAAAAAGAAATGCTTCCCCCTTTTTCTCCCCTCTTTTCCTCCTTTTTCTTTTGGTATTTTTTTCTCTTTTGAGTCCATAAATATCCATATCCATAAGTAATTGTTTCTTTCTTTTTCTTCCTCTTTACCCCTCCCTTCTCTCCCTCTCCTACTGCCCTGTCGACTCCCTTCCCTCTCTCCCCTTACGTAAATAAATGCACGGGCCGCGTTGCTGTTCTTTTGTCTTGCGTCCTTGTGTAATCTGTTAGGAGTGGACAACATGGAATCCCTTATGTCACAGCCGGAGACTTGTAAGTCCTGGCCAGATACAAGGCGGAATGACACAGAATGAAAGCGGGGTAAAAGGGGGGATTTAAGTAAGAGTTTGATAGGAGCGTGTAGGGCCATTGTTTTCTTTGCTGCAAGACCAATGTCAAGCATTGTGCCGGGACAGTTTTAACACCATGTACGAGGCTGCAAGACAGCCGGGCTTTAGATGTAGAGAAAGGATGTTTCTGCTTGATAATCTGTCTCCTGCTGAATGTCATTGTACAGTATGCAGACGCAGTGGAAAATTACATTTACTCTTCAAAAGTGACACAGAATCCCCCTCGTTTTGTTTTTCCTTTACAGAACTCTTGAGAGGTTTTTGCGAGAATAATCTTTTCCGTTCTCGTAATTACAAGTAAAAGAACACGGCGCCCGAAGTCACCAGAGTCAAATGAACATTGACCTTCACGCCTTTACTTTTCTTTGCAGTATGTCTCTATTAAACTGGCGTCTGTTTTCAGTTTTTGTCTACTTCATTTAATTCTTTCACAAGTGCAATGTATTTCTTCTGTTGTCAATTATGCATACCACAGATTACTTGAGCTGCACTTCTCTGCTCTTTTTCGGGAGTCATTCTGAGATTTAAAGAATGACTTCTGCTCGGTAAAAGCAGACACCAATTTAATACATGTTAAAGGAGAAGCTGTCCAAAAGTCTAAGATCGGCAAGAGTGAATGGTCCTTTACTACAGGTTAGCTAATTCTGGCAGTCTTGTGATATCTCGCCATCTATCCAAAGGTTGGTTTCTTCTAAATTCAAGGACAATAACTTCTTAATTTATCTGCTTCATCAACCAGATACTTTTAAACTAAAGACACACAACAGCCGAACTTAATTAAAACATTCTTGTATAACTTCAAAAGTAATGTATCGTATCCATAAAAACCTTACCATACCACACGATATCCTTATACAACATGTTAAGTGTTTTTTATTGTGTTTATATAGTGTTTTTTCATGCTATGCATAATTGTACTGCTTGTGCTCCACCATGATCCCCACCTTAACTTCTCTCGTTTGTGTGTCTGCACAGCTTGTTTAAATGTTTTCTCGTTTTAAATGTTTACTCCTTTATTGCATGTCTGTACTGTATCTTGATGTTCCGGACGCCAGGAAAACTAGAAGCACAAAGAGCAGACTTGGGGAGTAACGGAATACATGTAGTGGAAAAAAATATTAATTAGGTTACATACATACATTTATTTAAAAAAAGGGGAATACTAACAGGGATATATTTTTTTTTTCCAAGGATGGTATACTAGTCTGTAGCCATACACATGCACACACATGACAACACTGGACAAGTCTCTCAAAACACCTCACTGGTCTTAAGTGAAAACGAATACATCTGTTATTAAGATTCAATAAAAGTCATTCTATTGATAATTCTGTTCTTTAGTCTTTATTTGCATATGTTTTGTCTTGGGGTAATATCAAAGTAATGGAATGTAATCAGGTTACATATTTTCAATGCTGTATCAGAATACATTTTAAAAGTAACCCTCTGGTAATGGGGATCCTTAAATAAGCATAAACATAAACCAAATTACCTCTCTGTCCATTGTAGATTGATACCGATTTCTGACAAATTCAATATATAGGGGGTCTTGAAAAAAAGTAATTTACGTTCACATACTTGTTCACCTATAACGGTTCTCCATATTTCACAGAATTTCAAATATTGTACTATTGTCATTGATTATGTGTCTTCCTATCTTTCTTAATGCAGCAGCCTGTGCCATGGTTATTTGATATCATTGCTGCTTATGGGTATGTATGTCTTTGTTACCCATAATAGATTTTTTCTTGCTCTTAAGAGACATGCTTGTGACAAAATGTTAAAATTGTACAATTCAAATAAATTGCAGCCAATCACACACAACTTTAAGTGAAAACCGGCAAAACCGGCAAGACAACCAAATTCTGTCATATTGTTTTAGCTAATGAATCACAATTCAGTGTCTCACAAACACATACACAAAATACATGAAGGAACATGCACAAACTGTAAAGAGATATGCATAAACATACACAGTTTACCACAACTGGGCCTCATGCTGAGACAAACAAAAACAAATGCAGATGTATTGTTGTGCAGCTGTGTGTTCAGACATAGTGTACATGCAGTAGTAACACATACAGTGTACACCTACTGTAGGGCGGCTAACACAGATCCATGCAGATGTAGATGTTCACACACACACACACACAGATACACATACGCACCCACACAAACACACAGACACAGTGTTTGTCTTGTGGTCCTCCCAGTGGTCTTCCCATGTGGTCAAAAGAACATCACTAGAGCTCCTCCATTTGCTCGCAGCTAGTACTGCAACACCAAAAAATCCTGTATGACATATTCCACTTTGTACCAGCTGACAACACAAACATGTATCTATAAAGTATGAGAAGATATTTAATAAATCAGTTTTTTCACCCTGCCATACCAAAGCACTTGTGCCAAAAAACAAAAATATGATTACTTTGCTGTTTTTTTTTGTTTTGTTTTTTGTGTATGTACCTGTATGAGCAGTATAACAGATCCAGATCCCAAGTTATGTTAGGAGCAGTTAAGTTCAAGGACATAACAATAAGACAACCTTTACATCATAAAAATCCTTTTTGAACCACACATCATGCAAATGAGCAGTTTTAGATGCCCTATACATCCTTAACATGTTTATCTTTTTTTCTTTACAGCACGTGACATTCCCTACCACAAATTGGCTGTATATATAAACTATTTTGTATATATCATATACTATTTTGTTTCTAATCAGCCTTGTACAAAAATATATTGTATAGTCAAATACCAAACATCTTTAAATTATGCCTAAAAGGCACAGTACAAAAGAAGTGGACACTTTTAATTCATCCCAACACACTGGTAGCATATCAGCAGAGTAACTGCTAACTGCTGCAAGCCGTATTCCTTTTTTGTGACATGTAGCTACTCTTGGCTTGTTGACTCTGTTAGCCTTGCAGCTAGCCAGACAACCAGGGGGAATGTTGGCATTTACACCGCAAGCACAGGAGCTTCACTCCACTGGGAGGAAGAAGGTTTTCAGGTCCAGGCTAGCTGGTTAGCATGCTAACTTCAGCAAATATGTCTTCAACACAGTACATAGACACCTTTGATATGACATCAAAAATGTTATTTTTCATATTCTGTGGATTATTTTAGTTGATTTTTGTGTTGCGTGTTTGTATTTTGAACTAAAATTCCCACATATTGCACCTTCAGATTAACTAAACTTTCCATAGTAAAATAAACGTTAAATGTCCAATGAAATGCCAGCTGATTGCTCATTATAACAATGTAAGTCGCTGTAATATTTCAACAAAGTCTACTGTGTTTTAGAGACGATATTACCATATACTGTGCAGCTCCATTGACTTAACTGGATGTAATTTCCTTTGCAGCAATATTGCAGTGAGAGGAGAGAGGACTCTTCTTCGTACTCGTTCACATTCTACTCTCATATTTCCCTCTGAGGATTTGAACTGTCTACCCTGCAGTCATAATCTCTAACCTCTGGGTTGTCACCACCACCATAGAGATTTGAACTGGATGCCCCGGAGAAGATGAGGAAACGGCCGAGGGAAAGAGACAGAAAAGTCCAACAGGAAGAGAGAGCGTGAAATCTAAATCCCAATGCTTTGATATCTTTGTCATCACCATAGATGGTCAATTAGACTAAACATTATCTGCCTTACAGAAAAGGACATGACATGAGAGTCCAAGAGGGAGAAAGAGAGAAAAAGAGGCCACATTTGTTGCAGTGTTGACAGATGTGGAGACATGGAAGGACGTTTTCCAAAAAAACTTACCAAGAACGTTCGACACAAGAAATGTGACATCAACCTTTCACCAATCTGACTGCGAATTCATTCTCACATTCCCCCCACGCTTCTTCCATTCCACCATTCCCTGACCACTTGTTCCTATCAAAGGGAGGTAATTTTATTTTTGTCTTCATCTTTTCAATCTGCTTGTCAGGAAAAGAATTCACTCTCTGTTTCCCCCCCGATTCACTTTCTTCTCCTCTGTCTAGCCTTGTCTACTTGACATTTGGCTGATCTGTTTCTACAATGTTTGTGTTGGTCTTCTACTATGTCATGTAATTGAGCCAAAGCTCTCTTTTGATAGGCTGATTACATTGCCTGTGTCGCTGCTTTTGAATGAGTGGTGACGTATATAACTCTGAGAGAGTCCAGTATAGAAGGAGAGAGGGGCTCAAGTGTCCTTGAACAAGATAGCGCTTTCTCAAGGACATGTTGGAAAGACTCTGAACCTCAAATTGCTCCCGATGGGCAGGCCAGTATCTTGCATGGCAACTCTTCCATTAAGAGTGTGAGTGGCTGTGTGAATGGGTGGATGAGAGGCAAAGTGTAAAGGCCGCTGTCCGCTACGGTAGAGAGACGCTATTAAGTGCATTTCATACATGGCACCGTGACAGCCTAATATTGGGATACATATTGAGTAGAAATAGTAGTAGTCTTGCTAAGAGTTAGATTAGGAGATCACAACACATTTTCATATCAAATCAACTCAATAGATCAATTTTAGGCTTTCTCAAAACGACATATATCACCGTACCGAAAACAACTTGACTGTTGCAGTGTACCAGTGACAGGTGTACCGGGCCTTCATCATACAGTCACAGTTTGGTTAGTTTGAGACACTAAAACATCTTGGTTAGGTTTTGAAAAGCATCACGGTTTGTGTTTGAATCACTCTGTTACTTCTGTAACATACGGTAGAGTTACAAACGCACGTAATGTGACTTCACTACATTAGTAAATTAATATAACTCACTGTCTTGAAAGTCTTTTTTGCCCTTCATTCTACTCACTTTCTTCTTTGTAGCTGTAATATTTATTACAGCCACAGATGCTGCCTAACAAGAAATGTAAATCTGGGTTGGAGCGAGCTGCTTTCATAGTGGATCAATATGGATCGCTTTTCTGATGAGGACTGGCTGGAAGATCTAAATATGTACTTTCCTTGCATTGGCAAGGCTATGTAACTTGGAACCTGGAATTAGGCTTTCTGCATCCGCTAGGGTCAACAAGCGTTCACGTGACAAAAATGACAACATCAGAGGGCGTATGAAGAAGCTCCATCGGGACATATGCATACAATAAATTTGTTGTGACTTGTCCAAATGGCCACTACGCTAAAACAAGCCACAAAATAAGTCATGTGTAGAATCCTTCCTGCATGTCGACTCCAGACTGTAGTATAAACATAGATAATATGCATAGCCCAGGTTTCACAGTGATGACAAGAATCTAGGGAAGCTATTCTTAAACTGTGGTACTCGTAGCACTGGTGGTATGCAAGCTCTTTCAACGTGGAGGAATCCCAGAAGTGTTTTATGAAGAAATGTATCAAGTTAAAAATATATCGCATGATACTATCAGCAAAGTGCAGAATTTGGAATCTGAATATTCAAACTGTATTGGAATTGACAATAAATCTGATCTTTATTTAAATATTTGTGTTTCAGCTGGCTAGTAGTCACATGAGCATATGCCATCCATGATTAGGTTGAGCTAAACTTAAACTGTAATGGCTGGTAGGCCAGTAAACAGGGGTACAATGAAAGGTTCACAAGCACTACAAGTGTGGCTACAAAAGGGAACATTCAAAGACAAGTGCAGATCAAGATGAGACTACTGCCAGGCAGCCTTGTTGAAAATGGAGTTGACAATAGTATACAGAGCACAATTGTGGCTACTGGTGGCCGAAGCATCCACAGCTATGCTAATGTTAGCAGCAACACAGCACAATGGTAAGCTTAATGTAGCAGGCCTACACTACTACATTTTAATGTCAGTCACAATGGTGGTACTTGGAAAGCCTAATATATTCTGCTTTATGTATAGCATTTGAAAAACACTGCTCTAGAAACTTACTGCATCTGTCCAAGAGGTAAGCTAGCTGCTTACCAGCATGCCATTGAGGAATCCAAACATCAAAAAAGACGCTTAAAAACACTCAACATTCAGTCAGCATTTTCGTAAAATACACACAAAACAACTTTGCAGATATATTTTAAAATTCAAGAGCATAAATAATCATTTCATACCTGAAAAGGGGAAATATCAACAAAGATGCTGGGACAAACGTCCCCTCTCTGGCCGCTCCCCCTTCCGGTGCCTGTAGACATAACCAATCAATCACAAGCGTCATCTCCTAAAAGGCTCAACAGGTAGATCACAGATGAGCTCATGTGACAAGTAGGTATTTATAATACTTATATAATATCAGTCTTTTAATTTGTAGTTTTAATCTCCTTCACAGGGCTTAAATGTTTTAATCAATCAAACTAAATATGTTTTACCTTATTCACATGAATTGGAAATCAGCAATTAAAAAATTGCTTTTTTACATTTATGGCTGACCTATTTATAAATGACATCTCTAATCACTGACTGTTTCTAACGACTGATTTAATAGACTGTTTTCAAACGTCTTATGAACTAAAAATCAGTCTATCCAACATACTACCTCGATACCACGTGTCTTACTACATTTGGGTTTGTGCACAGATTGAACAAACACTACATGATGTTATATGCTAATTTGTGGTCTTTAGATGGCAAGTTGAAAAAAAATAATTAGCCAGCCGCAGCTTCAGATTTATCTCACACGCACTGAAAGTGGTGTGAATCCACTCATCTGTTTCCAAAAATGCCAAACTAGAAAAAGATATGTGATACTGCTGCTTCACTAACCATGAATTAAAGACACAACAACAAACAAACAAACAGAAAGTGACTTTGCGGACACAAAAAACAGCTGCATTTACACTGTCAAAATCCTCTTCTGTCTATTCCAGCTCATCTATCCCCTCCAAAACATGAAATCTATCATAAAATATAAAGTCTCTTTTCAATCTTTTTCATGCTGGGGCTTCAACTCCTCTATGGTTTCACAGATACAAAAAAGAGGCAATATTTGGCTACCTCAAACCAAATATGAGGCATGTCAGAACAACACATTTCAAGGCAAAGTCTATTTCATCCTCTGCACCGCGCGCACAACAGATGTGGACTACTGAAGTGATGGGTGTGCCTTTTAGTGAGTATCATTTAAGCCAAATCATATACATAATGGATTATTCCTACTAAATTATGGAGCATAACACCTGCCACACCATGATGTTGGCCGTGTTGTTTTAGACTTCAGAAAGCAGAGTGTTGCTTGTTGAAAGATCTGAGTCTTAACCAGCGTATAATGAGAGTCTGGTGTGAGATCTAGTGAGCAGTCCAACTAGAGTAGATGTCGCTGAAACGATAAAATGAACTATATAAGTGATCATAGCTGTATTGGCTTGTGAAGCGAAGACTTGGGGTTCTCTCTTTCACTCACACACACAAATGCACACACAGACATGGGTCACCGGTGTCCTCGTGCCTTATCATGGTTTTAGCACCGAGGCAGATCAGTGGTTTCTGTCAGCTAACACTCGACCTTTGACGACAGCACAGCGCATGGGTAATTGTGTGTGTATGTGTGTGTGTGCGTGCGCGCAAGGACAGCATGCAAGAGTTTATCTGTCTCTTCTTCCTGCCCTCTATCATCCATTGACATTCCGAAGCCATGACCTCCCCTTTCATTCCCAAAAAGGCTTATGTCCCTATTTGTTACCCCCCTCTCTGTTTATTCAACGCTTCAGTCTTTCACTTCGTTTCCAGAAAGCTCGACAGCACCACTGAGAGTGAAGCTTACTGGGAGAAGACCAAAGCATGCTGAAAACTCAAAAATTGTCAGTCATTCAGACGCTCGGTGCTCACGCGGGCCCAGCTTTTTTTTCCGCTCAAGGTCAAAGGCCATCTCTTGAATATTCCGGCTAACATTTTTCGCAGGTGTCAAATGTCACATTCATGTGCTCGGTGTATCAGACTCTTTTGAGATGGAGGGCGATGATTTCCCCCCCCCCCCATCAAACATTCAGAAGAGGGCACTCAGCACCACTTACCGAATTCTTCACAAAGAAAACACACACTCACAAACGCACGCCCGTATAATCCCTCCATACACGCCCCCCTGTGTAGCGCGCCTTTGTTTTTGCCTGTGTAAAATTACAGTTGTACAGGTGTCCAGCCGGCAAAGCGACGCTGACAGACAGGCACGCAAAGAGGACAGCCAAGCACTTGTGTTCGCCACAAAGATCTTTCTTGTCTTACAACTGGCTGTCCTGCCCAGCATGTGGCTTTGGTTACAAAACCCCAGCTCTTCTAGCGGGAGCCGCCTTCATCTCCCCGAGGAACACAGAGGACGATGGAAGGTGCTTTCCAAGACGAGCGGCAAAGTGGCTTCCTCTTTCAAAGGGCCGCGGATGTACACGGCTCATGGATTCCTGTGTTAGCCGCGAGATAGCGAGGCACCTGGAGATGCCAGACAGGAAGAAAGGACAAGAGAGCAGAGGAGAGAGATGAGGGGAAAAAGAAGGGGGAAAAAAAAAACAGAGAGGAGCCGCTTAGATTCGATGCCAGAGAAGAGCTCTCTCAGATTTCAAATGTCCGTTGTGTGAAATTGTGGTTTCAAACGCTTACAATCTGACTACCTCCCCCCCTTCATCCTCCACTCGTCATCAGCGTATCATGAAATGTGTAGATTAGCGCTTTCACAAAAGCATGCTGCGCCGAGCTGAGTACGCTGTGAATACCACATTTACCTGTTGGACACAAATCCCCTCTGTGGGTTAAATCTACACTATTACACTCTTTGAGCTCTTTGTATCTTAGGGGGGGGTAAAAAGGAGAAGGAAGCGTTTTCCTCCTGCAGCCAAATGTAAAACAGAAAAATTAATGTGTTTATGTCGCACACAAAGACGAATGAAACAAAGGGGAAACGTTTTTTTTGTTCTCGAAGCTCGGGACAGGGGTAAAACAAAGGGCCTTTAGTGATTGACACATCCAGAGAGTCCCCTGCCAATCTTGCACACAATCCATTTCCTCAAGCCAAAGTGTTCTCTTTGTGTGTTGAATATGTTTTGGAACATGCCGGCCATTGATTGACATGGGCGCAGGGGCTGGTAAAACATTACTGTTGTGTGAACCAAATGGTCCGTCTGTCACTCGGCCTCAGATGTTTGGCCTGAGGCGGTATACTGATATAATAATGGTACAAAAATCTGGACTTTTGCTCTCCTTCTCTCTCTCTCTCTTTCTCTCTCTCTCTCTCTTTCTATTTCTCTCTTTCTCTTTCTCTTTCTCTCTCTCTCTTTCTTTTTCTCTCTCTCTCTTCAACCGTTCCCTCTCACTTGTTCATGCTGCTTTAAAACATTCTGATTTCTTTCCCTTAAACTATCAGCTCTCATTCTGGTCTGTGTCGTATCAGCAAGATGAGTTCAGTTCTCCAAATTCCCACCGCGGCCAGTTTACATGAGCGGATTTTGCCAAGCCGTTTCAGTTTTGGATCCGGCTTTAAAGGCACGTTGGCAGCGAAGGTGGGCGCCATCACTCATGCCCCCTGAGAGGTGGAAGCACACCAAATCCATCGCTGACTTTTTTCTAAAGCAATACATTTCCGGCCACTACGAATGATGATCACCACAATAATGTTGACAAAACCACATAATTACGTAGATAATTGGCCCATAGTAGGCTTTGCAGCACACTACACTTGAGGCCTTTGAGTAAATATGTACAGCAATGATAGCGGCATATTTATACTTGTTTAGGATATTGAAACTCTCCTTTTTTTGTCCTCGTCAAACAGTTGGAAGGCATAGTAGTGACACCCAGCGCGAGTCACCACCTTGCACCTTTCTGTTTCCAAAACAATTGGGGGGAAAAAAATGCTGTATATATAAAATGTCCTGATACTTGTGTATTTCCAAAATGTCATATGGATTGATTCAACACTGGCATTACAATTTTAATCAGCGGTGTAGAACCAGGTGTTAAAACGCATGCGGCAGCCCTCCGGGCCATAAGAAATTGGACAAGGCACCAGGAAATTGTGTCTCCTCCAGAAACAAGTGTTTTGTGATTGTTTACCCCATGTCTTTAAATTGCATTTCTTCCTTTTTAATTTAAGCACCTCAGCTACGGGATTGAAGGAGGGAAAGAGAGAGGGAAGGGGATGTGGGAGGACTGGGGGAAACCTTTTCCACTGGTTATTTTCCCCCCTTTCTTCTATCCCTCCATCTTCTGCGGTATTAACCCTGTCTGCTGTGATTCCTGTCAAATGCAAATGTCACGACCTGATACAGTCAACCCACAGGGCACTTGGGCTACATGTTCTACTCCAAAATTAAAAAAAAATATGAAGATGAATGGCGTGTGTGTGTGTGCCTGAGCCTCATGTTGGCGCACATGTGTTTGTTTGACTGGCTGATCTTGCAATTACAAAAACCAGGAGCAAAAACATGATTGCCGAGAGGACAGGGAGAAATCAAGTGTGATAAAGAAATTACAGCTTTCCAAAACACAGCAGCTTTGTTCACACCACATGGCAGAGTAGCTCCACAAACATGTAGTCCAATCAATGGACTTTGTTTCAAATGAGACTTTTAAAACAATTGCTGTGCACACATAATTCAGTTTGTATGCAGTAGAGTACAGCACAGGGGTGAAGATATATGAAGCTTTAAGATGTCTCTACGGTGGGGCTGTAGGGGATTCTCACATCAGGATTAGCCTATCATGGCCAAAAGAATTCACAGTAATGGCACTGTGGGTAGAGGGTAGCATGTCGCTCTTGTCTGTCAGCCACACTGTTGTATTAGTTGGCCAGGAAGTAACTGCACCTCGTTCTTTTTTTTCTTTTTTTTCGTTTGTGGAAGGTTGCAACCAGCGTTAAGGTGCATTACTGTCTGCTACTATGACAATGCAAGAATGGAAAGATGTTACAGAAAAAAAATGATTGCAAATGCTTGATTATTTACACACAAAAACATATGCTGTATGTAATATTAATACCAATACAATATCAATATTTCATTTTTAAATATTGGTATATTATTATAGGGACATCACTAATCTACAGTACCTGTTATGTTCATCATCTTTGTCTTATTTCCAAGAGGTCAGGCTAGTTTGTCATCACTTTTGCAGACAGTGAACATATAAGAATAAACACAATGTGTGGCTTTTGTGGTCTGTTAGAAATTGACCTACTGACAACTTTACTCTAAAATAAATATGCTTTATCATACCGCTATAAGTTTTAAACAATGGCTTCCTGTCATGTTGTTATTCCTTGGCACCCTGTTACAGTCACACACACACTTGCACAATTTCCCTCAAGACGTCACTGTTGACATTTATGTTGATTTCAATCAATTCAATTGTTATTGGCACACACTGTAATGTCATGCATGACAGTTTATTGGCTGAATAACATCTTTCTGAGTATCATTGTAGCCCAAAATCCTTTTGTGTTACACAGAGTATGTTATTTCTCTCAATCAAAACAAAACAATAGTTGTGAGTATAATTAGAATTGCTGTCTTCATTGCCACCATTTCTGATGAGAATCTATCTGATGTGACCAAGGAAGAAATTTTCACAGATGAGGTAATGTTTTTGAACAAAAGGAAAAGTTATACCTATTATTAGCGGTGTAAAATTGGTTTTCAGTTCTTCCTGTAGCAGAGGAGCGGGTGAAAATGTAATATCAAGTATGTTCTATGGTCAACAGGAGCTGTATCTGTAAATCTGCCTTTGTGTTTGTGTGTATATCTGTGTATGTGTGTATATATACTCCCCACTGTATGATTTAGTGGGTGTTACTCTGAAATGTAGTTCTCCTGGATGTACTGGTAGGTTTTCACCACTAGAGGGAGGCATATAATAAAATATCAAGAGTCATCATATTGAAACAAGAGACAATATTAGTAAATGTAAGTGGGATGGCACAAGGAAACAGAATATAAAATGCTGTATGAACAAACGGTACTGATTAAATAATGTAAGATTCAAAGCCCTAATTCTGAATGTGTACACACATACAGTTTAGGTATAACCAACCAGTTCAATGTTGTATTTTGCTATGGAACATACATGCATCAGATCCAAGTCGAATGCACTCACATTTGAATGTACTTATATCTCTTTTATAAGTCTTTGTTTTGCAGAGTAATTTCAAAAATAGTGGTTTTCCACAAAAGCTGTAACTTTACCAAGCATTGCGATGCATCAGTGGTGCACAGTCTTCAAGAATTATGCCCATAACAATTCAATTAAAGTGGCAAAGTTTTGTATTCATACAGATAGAAAAAACTAAGCAACACTTACTTATTGTTACTCAGTTCATATAGACTATTAATGTGTAGCGTCAGGTGGCCACAATTATGCAATAATGACATGTTAACCATACATGAATATATATCATCGACTGTATAAATAGAATATTTATGATGTAATGTCATAGTTAGCTTTTGTGAGTCATTTCACAGAGCCATTGCACTCTGAGCATCACACCCACTCAATTACTTATGTGTGCACATACTGTACACGCACACACACAGACACACACACACACACACACGCACACACTATTAGCACAGATAGACGGTTCTTGTTGACCATACCATACACTTTACAGTACATTTACGCTGAGCTGTCTAACAATAAACACCAACGTTTATGACACCCACTCTTCTGCTACATGAAGAGCTGGACACCAGTTGCAGTCTGCTAATAATAGGTATAACCTTTCCTTTTGTTCTAAGCAAAGCAGGCGGTATACTGCCCCCTTATTATCAGCCTGAGACACCAGAGTGCTCTACTAGATAGATGGAGAGACAGACAGACAGACAGACAGACAGACAGACAGACGATAGATAGATAGATAGATAGATAGATAGATAGATAGATAGATAGATAGATAGATAGATAGATAAATGGACATGTCCAAAGATGAAACAAACAAGGTAATTAAATGTAGTGCCACTATGCCAAGCACGGTGTGCACTATTTTCAGCTAGTTGCACAAAAGACCATTAAGCTGTAGGTCTGTCTTGTCTGCAGCTGTCAGTTGTATCCAGTTATAGCTACTGTCCATTTGTGCGCGCGCACACACACACACACACACACACACACACACACGCACGCACACACACACACACACACACACACACACACAGACAAGCACACAAACACACACATATTGTTTGCCCTATATTTCAGAAATGAATGGCAGAGGTACACTAAGCTGCTCATTATGTCAGCATACAATATGTTGTTCCAGCTTGTTATTAATCTACATCTTCTAAGTCACATGAGCTGTGGCCATGCAATTTGAATTTACAAATTCCCAGTATTCACTAGGACTATGTTTTGGATTGTTGTATATTTACTGTAGCTTTTGGCCAATGCTCCTATTCCCTTTAGCATTTAAACATCTCAGAAATCCACAAAAAGCATTTGCAATTGATATTTGATGTAAGATTTGTAGTATTCTGTCCAGTGGCGGTTCTAGACCAGTTTTAATAGGGGGGCCAGGTTGGGGCCGGCTTTTTTGTTAGGGGGCACATACAACCCGGAAAAAAAGATAAATCCCTCATTCTGACAAAACAGTGTTTACAATTTCAGCATTTTTGATTGGGTAGTAAACTGCTGAGACACTTTATTTCTGCCTTTCCCCTCAAAACAAAATCATTGCAAGAAATCTGTCATTGTATTATTGATGCAGACTCCCTGTCGGGGGGCCACAGGGGGGTCCAGGGGGTCCAGTTATGGGGGCACTGGCCCCTGTTGGCCCCCCCCCTAGAACCGCCCCTGATTCTGTCACACTATATTTGAATCACATATTGCAAAATATGTTCACTAAAACAAAACTCAAAACTGAAGGAAATCCAAAGTTTTTGAAGTAAACTTTAATAACATATATTATACATATTAATTACCTAAACATTTAACTCACTCAACAGTTTTATTTTTTGGTTTACGCAATCCTTGTGTCCAAGACAATATCAGACAAGGATTAAAAACCCATATTTAATTTAAATTACAATATTCTGGATAATTTTGAAGGCAGCATCACATCGTGCTAGGATACGGAGGATGTGTCCTGCGCACGCGCGCTGTCAGAGCAGAGGAATCGTGGCTCCGTTAGCATCCAGAGCTAGCGGACTGGTTGGGGGAACACGGTGCGTGGAGGAAGGCGTCCTGCGCACTGTAGGCACAAAGATATCGGCGACTTGACATATCCCCAGCTAATCCTTGAGCTAACCATTATCCCTCCATGCTGTCCGCGTAGGAAAGATAACAGTAATAACCCTGCACTGCCACCTCAATTAGCCACCGTGCAAGACAGATAGGGGGGAACTGCGTTCTGCGTGAAGACTCTTCCATTCAGACTGAAGCAGTTCTCTATTTTGAATTATTAGGCACATAGCTGCAATCTCGACAGACGTTACTTCTTGTGAGGATGAGGTTGCCGACGAACAGACAGTGTGCGATGGAAGGAGATGGGAAGAAGATGGACCAAGCTCCTCCGTTCAGGAACCCTTTTGTGCACGTCTTGAAATTCTCCCCTCTGGAAAAGGCAAAGGTAAATTGATGTGTGCAGGCGAATGATTTATGCTTCAGCAAATACGCTCATGTCTGTTTCAGTTACGTTATTTAACGATGGAAGAACATTAGCCCCGTACTGCGACCCAGTGGAGAGGCTGTCACCATCATTTAGCTTGGCTTTCCCCCCTCTGAATGCATGTAGTCAGCTGAGCTAGTGTTAGCTAGCCAGCTAACAGCAGCTACATACATGTTGCTCTCTCCTCTCCGTCTTCTTGGCTCGCTGCCTTGCTTTAAGGATGCTGGAAACGACTGGGGGTCTTCTGTTGTTAAACAAGGGTTTATTTAGCTGTAGCGACTGCATATGTTCCTCACATGAGTAAATATAAAGGACGAAAAGCACCCCTTCTCACTTAGGAGTCAGCTAACAGTCCACTAAAAAATGAGCTATGTGAGCATGGCCGCCTGCCCTGGATAGGCCTAGCTTGTTGCTCTCTAACTGTTATCACAGCGACGACAAAACGAGTATGCTGTCTGGTAGCTTTCACCAAGATGTGTTTTTATTGGAACAAATACATGTGCCACTTATGTTGAACACGACACCGTTTGTAGCTTCCCTTGGATATCTTTTTTTTTTCTTGCTTAGTTGGTGTATCAGTGTGTGTACAGTCCCTCTCAACCAGCATCCAACACGTGTGGATGTGGAGGGTAGAGAGCTGGATGGAGCCCTGACAGCCATGTGGAATTAACCTTACTTATCTGCTCTCCATCAATTAACGGTAGCACGTTGTTTGTTTGTTTTGTTTTTGAGTCCATCTCGTTTGAAATAGCCCAGTCGCCTGAATCAGTTTGACAGTTTTGCAGCTTGGGAGCACCCATGCAGCCCATCTATCGCTCATTGCTGTTGATAATCAGATTGAGAGCTTTCAGGCTTCTCTGCAAAAAGGTGTTAACTTGCAGGCTACTCCAATCTGTGGCAGTGATTTTTTTTTAAGGGCTCCTTTATCTGATAGACACTGCACATGTGACAGTTCTCTTTTGTGCAAGGATTGCAACATGTGGCACGATGCAGCAGAGGAAGAAAACCTGCACTGGATTGCCTTGTTCTATGAAACTAGGGCTGCTTATGAATTTGGAGGTGCATGCGGGCCCTTTGTAGTTCACCTCATATGATCTCTGTGAAAGCTAGTATAGATAGTTAGTGAGCTGTGTTTGCGTGTGTGTATCTACCCTGAACTGTGGGTTCGCATTAATCGGTACATCGCGTGACGCAAACCTGGTTTTGATATAACGTAGATTTGTAGGGTCACACAGGGATTCATGAAGGTTTGAGAGACATGTTTTGTTTTATCTACATGGGCTTGAAGGTGTACTGTGTAGTTTTGGAGTAGGACATTACATTTAGAAGAGAAAGTCTTCATTTACTGTTTTAGATAAACAAACTCACTTTGTCTTCGTGATTGAATAAAGCATCAATCAGTGTTCTGGGGATATTATTTTCCTCTGAGAACAGGTTGTTTATTCAGTTATGGAGAAAAAAAAATCTGAATTTATTATTACTTCATTACTATTGTAAGTAATAAAATTCTGAGTTTGAATTTCTTCTTGACAATTACATGGTGCCGCTTTAAGAAGTTGTGTCCCTGATGAACAAAATATACGACACTTGAGGAGAAAAACAAACAAGCAGACAAACAAAATGATAATTAAATAAAGTTACAAAAGCCAGGACGCATTCCAAAATAGCCTGATAAGCATGCATTATCGGTGGACTCTTATCACCCACTGCTCACAACCAGTTTGCCTTCTCTTTGTAAAGCTTCCAAATTTGAAATTGGCAGCAGCTTCCCAAAGCCACAATTTTATTGACATCCAGTTGTGCTTATCTGCTATTATTTCCTGTAAATACAAAACAGAAAAGCACATTAATTTTTCTCATATATTAACAGCCAAATGGTCATTATAAAGATTAGTCAATCGGCGGTACTGTAAAGTATTAGTAAACAGCGTGGAAATGGTACACAGCTGTGAGTTATTTTCAGTAACAGACTGTGGTGTAATGGGAGAGACTCAGTTTTATGAATGGTGCTACATGGGCATAGCTGGTATCACGTCGTGTCTTGTTACAGGTAAGAATAGCGACTGAATGAGGTTCACACACATTTCTCTCCTTCTGGCTCCTGTGACAGAGACTGAAAGGACAGGTGGAGCAAAGCCAAGGGATTTGTTTACTGTACTCTACATGTACAGTAAACAGCAGAATAATTGACACAATTTAAGATGTTTTCTTTTCAGCAGCCATTCCAGTATTGCATGCATACATTTGCTGTAACTTTACATTGAAGTTATCTCTGAGGTTCAGCGCTTAAACCGGTTTCTCGTAGAAACTAAGTGCTGATCCCAAATTGGGTCATGAGGTGATGGAATGGAGTTTCCTAGTTGTTTCGATGTAATGGAGAACAACTGTTTTCAGCATGTTGCACTAGCCCTTGCCTCTGCATCCACACACTCCACAGCAACATGAGGAAGGCGCAATGTGAACTGAAACTCTCAAATCTAGAGCAGAGACTGAGGGATTGACTTATGTACTCCTTTGTCTACTGTTCACGCACAATGCATATTGACAGACCATAACTGATAGGCCTGAAATAAGGATTGTTTCACCGGTGTAACAATTGCTATAATGAAACCTGTGCGTTGAAGGTTTTTGTGTGTTTGTTGCATTTATATGCCACAGATGGGTTAGATATTTCTAAAACATCTGCTTAATTCTTCCTAGGAGGGGTAAATAATAGAAACCGATGAGTTTTGTCGAAGGCCATGAGAGTTTTCTTGATATTGGACTATAATGCCTTATATCTGTCTTTATGTGTAAGTTAAGGCCCTGACAACCAATAAGGCTGTATTATCCTTATTATCTATTGATCTTCTTTTGTCCAACCACAGTCCAAAACTCACTCTTCTTTAACCATCATAAATGAAAAAGAAGAGCAGCACATCCTGACATTCAATAGGCTGGAACCATGTGTTTGACATTTTTGCTTTAAGAATGACTTTGTTGAATCCATTATCAAACTAGTTTGCGACTACTTCCCTTTCCATCAATTTAAAGTTCATTCCGCCAATTTTTGCGGCTCTAATCCAGGTCCCAAGAGTCTGCACAGAGGACTGTACAATGTAGACTCTACATTGTAGAGCAACGTGAAACCTTTTTACTTCTAATTCAACATGTAATTTGCTTTTTCTTTTTTCTTTTGGTGACATAGGGGGTTTTGGTCCAAGGGGCCCTAAGACTGATCTGTCTGACTAATAGCCATATTAGTAAACAGCCCCAAATCTTTCAGAAAGTGTGCAGACTTGAAGACACTCATTAGTAGGCTGGCAGGCTATACTATAATCCAGCAGCCTGACCTTTCAGTCCATATCAAGATGCTCTCGTAGTTTTGTACCTTGATGAGCTAATTCATTGATCTACAGAGCTGATAGGTGTAGACCTAATGAGAACATATTTCTGTGATTTTTGTTAGATTTAGGTGCATCAGCAAACATTCCAGTCCTAATCTGACCTTGCACCCTAAAAGTTTTCAGATGGCAAGCCTCTACTTTTAATTTGATTTAATTCCAGGTAGCTATAGCTTTGACATTCCTTGACATTCCTCCACAAAGACTGGATTCTTTTTTAATCCTGCCAAAGCAGCAATGAGTCAATAGCTTATTCCCACACTATATAGATCGGTATTTCTGTAGATTGGCAGTAGAAGTGGGCAATTGATATGTTCCTCATAGATTAAAGGTACATATTCATCACATTGTTTTAAAGTGTGTTTGGTAATATAAGGCCTAGGGCTGAGAAGGTTTTATGTGTCTTTCTTTTCTTTGTTTCTTCATGTAACTTCATCCATCACAGATCTTAAATATCTAGCCTGACATATGGCTAAACAGTATACCCCTTTTCTGAAGTATTTAGTTTGTTTTTGATGCCCCACTACCACAAAGAACAAACTTACCAATGAGTATGAGAAACTAGGCACTCTGTGCTAGAGCTTTGCCCTGACCTTACTACGAGCAAACTGTTCAGACCTTCAAAAGTGAAATATCTGTATGTTGAAAACAGGAAGTTGAACACATGTCTGTTATACTAAAATAAAGGTTACAGTTCAAGCCTGCTGTCAGTTTGAATGTCTTTGCTTTATGTAGCACAGCTTCCTGTTTCTGTGTGGATGCCGTCAAGAAAAGTCAATAAAACCAGAAGAAAGCATCTTGGTTTGTGACCATGGTAGGGCTCTTGTCGTTGAACGACGTGATGGGCTACAGGTTTTGATAACTGACAAAGTCTGACAGTGCTTTCAGAATGAGTGAAGATGCATTTATTTTTACTATGAGGTTCGTGTGAAACTGCCATTGAAACAGAAGGGAGTATTCACACACATACACAGGGTCTACTCTCGTAACCTTTGGTTACATATTAATGGTTGTGGTTTCAACCTTGCAGTGTCGACTTCTTCATCATTGAGAGAGACAACTAATAGACTGGTTCACAAATGACTGCAATTTTGGTTTGCATTTTGTTAGTCATACTTGCAAATGGCTAAACCTTCAACACAGGTCTGCCATTTTATAGACTAGACTTTGATACTAAGAAGCCTTAGTTCATTTTGGCTTTGTCAGCCTGCATCCATTATTTTGGCCCTTCCAGATTGTATCACAGTACAATTTTTAAAAAGTCAGGACTGCAAGAAACCACATTCGAATTGGATTCAATCCCTCATTTGGAGGTGGTATTAAATCCAACTCTAAGTAGACTTTCCAGTTGTGTCTTAGTCCAGACACTCTGGCTGCTCAACTCGAACAGTTAAAGTGTTTATTGCTTTTTTTTGCGTCACTCGCAATGCAACAACAATGATGGCGTCAAATCTGAATTGAAAAAGGTGGATCAGAACGGCAGAGCAGAATCAGTGCTACTACTAGAAGTGCAGTATAGGGCATTGCAACGTATAGAAGCACATTGAGTGCCGCTGAGTTCAGCTGGTGTGACAGAGAAAATCTGTATAGTGTCTTGACAGCCTGATTGTGTGGAGGGTGAGATCTTGGATCTCCCTTTTTGCATGCTTACACATTGGAAAGTCACATCAACAACTTACGTATTTACTGATGCCAGCGTCGTTACCACAGCAACCCATGCAGATGGTCTAGTGATGTGTAGACACACAAATCCGATCCGACCACTTGCAAATAACCGTGTGTCCAGCCGGTCTTTAAAGATGTGATTTGAAAAGCAAATGATTTGCCTGCAGTCTTAACAGAGCTTTTTTGCATTTACATTATTGTTACAATTTAGGCCCTACTTTGGCAGCTACAATAGGATTCCCAAGTTCCATCAGTCCAGATGAATGTTTAGTCTGTTTTGTTGTTAATTTTTAAGACTGAGCCTTGCTGCTTGACTTTAAAGATGCCTTTTAGTACAATGCCTGAATTCGCTCCAGCTCCTAAATAACCTTTCTGTTTCGTAGCCTTGCCTTTATTTTAATTCTAAGTGACATTCATGCATTCTCATGCTTTGGGTCTGAATACATTTTTTAACAGATGCATTATACAGTGGCTCTAAAGCATTGCCGACAAGCCCCCTTTTATTATAGGAAGAAAGTACCAGTACCTACACAAGTGTTTGTTCTTTCTTGCACAAAACTACATACTTTATATTTGTATAAAAAGAGGGCTATGTGGTGTGGGCATGTGTAATTAATTCATGTATCTTAAGTGGATCCCGGGAATGTAAATAGTTTGAAGTTCTGAGAAGACAGACGGAGACTACAATGGTGTGTCACCGTGCTAACAGTGGTAGAGTTGGTGTGTGGTGTAATTCTTCTCACCACATATCCAACAAACCCATCTATAGTATAGATTTTACCATTGTAATGTATACTCGGTTATTTCACAGACAAAAGGTAGGCTATTGGATTGAGAAAATGTGTAGAAAAGTTTTACTGTAAGACCATGTACTCTCTTTGCGGCTTGATTGCCGGTAGATTAACAACAAAAGCTTTAAATTGATTGATTTAAATTGACCATGCTATCAGACAAGAACTCTCCCCTGGATAAGATAGTGCAGATAGACTTCAAGCTCCCCAGTAGTGGTTGCTATCAAGGCAAATATTGACAGGAGATAAGCGCTGCTGTCAGAGCCATAGCAAGCAGTAAAGTAAACAGTCAGTATTCGACAAGCTCATTGGCGTGCCGTAGCCATCGAAGTGAAGAACATATGCTATACGTAACATTTATGTGATAATGTTTATTTGGCTAGTATAAATATTCATAAAGGCCATGTTGTGACCTCAGGGCACACAATCTCATTTCAGTAGTCAAGTACACAGAACACACAGCTCTTCCTGCTGCTGAGCTGCAAGTCGCCACTTTGATCCGAGGCCTGCTGCCCTCTGTAGCCTCTTTCATCAACTTTATATTTTGGAAGTTAAACCACATGCACTGTTTTTTTTATCTTTTCTTTAAACCAGTTGTTATAGTTAATTGCCTTTCATAAGATCAAGCCAACATTGCTTTGTGATAGACCGCTTTAAGTTTTCTTTGTTAAAGATAAGATGGATCAGTCCAGCTATGATTTGTTCTTGCATCTTCCTTCCTGACCAACAGTGCCAACTTGTCAGTATATTTATAACATATATGATTGATAAATTTGGTGATTTTTTTTTTTAGTTTCTTATTTAAGGCTTTACAATCAAATGCTTTGATAATGGAAAAATGTTGAGTTGGCTTGTACTATGACTTAATACTGCATACACCAAAGTCAAACTGTAAATGTAATGGTACCAGGATGACCACAAATGTGTATTGTTGGATCTGTGTCCTTAACACTTTTCCTTTTTTTTCTCTCTTACAGATCGCATTAATGACAGTCACACTGTTCCCCATCCGGCTACTCATGGCAGCATTCATGATGCTGCTTGCTTGGCCTTTTGCCTTTCTGGCCTCAGTAGGGCGCTCGGAGACCACTGTTGAACCCCAGTGCCTCTGGAGGAGGTGGGTACTTTGTTATACATACTTGTGTCTCTTTGTTTGTTTGATAGAAGGCACATTTTGGAAACCAGGAACAACCATGATTCTTTCAAACAGGTAATATTTTGACATTTGGCTAGTAAAGACTCATGTAGCACATTTGGACTTGACACAAGCAGCTACAGAAAGGAAAAATCTTACATGGTAGTACATTTGCATTTTATTCAGCTTTTGTTTGATGCTCTGTCTTTTGTGCTCCACGCTTCCTGATTGTCTAATAGTCTAAGAAAGTCCCAAGCAGCTACAGGTCTCCTTTTTTAGATCACTCGTCTCAAACGAAAGATTAAAAATACCACCTGAAGGTTAATGAACGAGCAGGTGAAATAATGTCATTCTGACAGGAGACATGGGTATAGATGATGCTTGTATTTTAAGCGTGTCAGTGGGTAGGTGAGAGAGGACCATAGGAAAGATTATTTTTTTTTTTTTTTTACTGAATGAATGAAGAAATGAAAGATAGACAAGCCAGTGGATTTCAAAGAAAGACACAGGTGGTTAGCAAACACAATATGGGATATATAAATATCACTAGAGGTAGCTGAGGATACCATTTCACAATAGGCTTCGGCAGCGAAAGTGGAACAGTGCCAAAAGTTGATTTGCATTTCCACTACCGATTCAATTGTACCAAGTTGAGCTGAGCTGAGCTGTGCTTGAGGTTTGGCCCCATGGCGCACCCAACCCATCTCAAGGAGGTGATTTCTAGTGATCGCTACCAACCCCTAACGACCCTGCCACTCCACCAAACAAGCGTTTGTTGCATTACTTGGAGAGAAAGGCATTATTAAAGTTTCTGTGTGTTGAATTCCTGGTGCTTTAGTATCTTCTAACTTAATCTGTTTGAAGTTAAGTTGCTCTCCTGAGTCGGTTTTTGTACCTTCAGATACCTACTTTATTTTACTGTTCCATCATGTTTGCTTTTATCTTGTTTTGGAGTGGTGTTAAGTTACTGCTGGGAAAGGCGTACATTTACTGAGTTGGTTCTTCATGATAAATGCTTTTAACTAACTAGATACCAGAGGACTTTTATTGTAAAGAAATTATAGAAGATGAAAAGTGTTTATTTATACCAAGCTTTGTTAGTTGTGATTCGTCAATAATACTGCGGGAAGTAAGAGTATTTACAGCTGCTCCTTTGAACGCTTCTCAAGACAACTGCGTCATCAGTTGAAGGCACATCTTCAAGCGGATGGTCCTGCTGTAATGGAAGTGCAAATCCCTGCTGTGACTGGCTGACATGTTGAGTCAAGCCGAGCCGGGGCATTTGTATGGAAAAGCCCCAAATATGTCCCATTGGGCTTAAGCATGCAAACGACTCATCAACAACACTAAGTGAAAATCCAGTTGTTGTTTTTTTTCTGTTTGACCGCTTAAAAGTTGTCATGCATCTTTTCCAGACTGGTGGACATAATTCTGAAGATCATCATGCGGGTCATGTGGTTTGCGGGTGGTTTCCATTGGATGAAGGTGAAAGGGCGAAGGGCACTGCCTGCAGAAGCACCCATCCTCACGCTGGCACCCCACTCTTCATACTTTGATGCCATTCCAGTTACGATGACAATGGCCTCAATTGTCATGAAGGCAGAGAGCAAGGATATACCTCTCTGGGGCAGTAAGTAATAAAACATGATATATTGCTGTCATTTTATACCTCTGTGACTATGACCTACAGTATATTGTCAGGGAGCAAACTGTTCAGCCAATTTGAAATAAAGTGTTCTAATTCTGTAAGATAGCATTACAAAACTATTAGAAGGAAGTGCAGTGTTTATGCAAAGGCATATTTGTCACAAAGCCAATTTGTGAAGGGCAGCTCAGAACGGTTTCTTTGACCTTTGTTGCCGTCAGTGAAGAGTCAGAGAGGGGATTGCCCAATCTAATACACAAAATATTTTTACATGAGTCCAAGCCAAGTTCAGTACAGCGTGGGTTATTTCTCAGGAAATACCAGGAAATGTGTAAAGGCACAAACAAAATACACATGCAGCACTGTAGTACTTTCCAAAAATAAGACCTTTGACTTGTCAGGGTGGACTCGGCAAGTTAATTCTGTTAAAACATTTTACTATCTATAGTTCTGAGTCGTGATGATACCATAAAGCAGAAATCAAATGTTAACCTCCAGATAAATGATTACACACAGACTGAGGAACTCAATAGTAATTCACAACATCCTGAAAATACTGGCCCACCAGCCGCAGTTTTGAACCTGAACCAGAAATGCCTGCGGGAAAAAAAGAAAGATGGTTTCATTATGTCTGTAAGTTGGAAAGCGTGGGGACTAAAAACATCACAGTCTCACAACATATTTAATGTTCTACCTGCATCTCTCAGTTCCTAACAGTCCATATTTTAATTTGAAAGAAAATGATTTCTCAAGTAGAATCATCCACTTGTTGTCGTCATTAAACTGGTTAATGAAGACTTGTATGTGAGTTTAAATGTCCTTAAAACTCACAATTAAGAAAAGTTGACTTTTGAGTCCCATTCCTGACTGGTCAAATACTGATGCTTTGGGGTGGTGGCCGACAAGATCTATAATTGTACATATTCACGAGTTGGGAACGAGACTCAAAAATAAACTTGTCTTACAAATAGGACGTTTAACAGTTATTGTGCTATTGCAACTGGAGCTTTTGTCTCACCATCCAAGGCCACAGCAGAGGTCAAGTCGGCCTTCCTCAGTTTTAGTCAGTGACCCGACAGTTTAACAGCAGATCCTCTTAAATGTTCAGTTGCCTTTCCAGTTGCCAGTTTAGGCATTTGGTCTTCTGGCCCTGGCAACAGGACACACAGTAAAATACCTTGGTGTGTGTTATTTTAGGCTCCCTTTCTCTTCCTCCTGCTTCACCTGCTAAGTCAGTAATTAGCCACTTTGTTACATCCAGGCTGAGTGACACATGCCAAGTTACAGCAGTCTTTCTTGTATTGCAGGATTGAGACTAATTTGCTCATTGGCAAATTGCCCAGCAGCCAAGATAATGTCATGAAGCAACCTAAGGAGCATAAACACTGCATACATCTTCACAACTTCCCTTTTCTTTTCGGGGGGGGGGGGGGGATCTGGTTGTTGTACACTGGGCTGTCCTGAGACTGTTTAAAAGGTTATCTGCTAATACCTGTCCAACTGTTTGACTAGACCTGTTGGCCTTGCCATAGGAAGCAGACACCTTGGTGCGTTCCCTAACAAGTGGAATCCAGAATAAGCATTAAGACCTGATCCGTCACAGTGACGTGTGTTGAGTATCTCTCAGGGTACTAGCTAGAGCCCTAATCCCTTCCTGTCGGCAGACAGCTCACAGTTGGACTCAATTCCTCTTCTCATGGACTCATTCTCCTGTCTCTTTGTATTGTATGGTGTCCTCATTCTTCTTAACTTTTTATGTCTCTCTCTCTTTCTATGTGCCTACTGGTCTTTTTCTATATTTTAATAAAAATTGGATAGATGGGAAAATGCTTCCAGCATCTATAAAAACTCTGCCAATATAAAGCAGAATATTTAAACACAGTCCTTGTGTGATTACAGTTCCTTTTTCATTTCCTTGTACTATTTGCCATTTGTAGTTCAGCTATGCTTCACCCTTGGGCTCTGTGCAGCCACCTCACCTCACCTATATCACTGATGCTTGGTAGATGGGTACTAGTGATGCTCTGTGCTGTCTTAATCACCTGCTGCTAAGCCTTCCTCTCCTGGCTGTGCATATCCCATGCAAGTTTGATGTTTCCAGTCAATATGGCTTCTATTGTTCCTCTGTAAGAAGTTGACAGGAACTCAGCATTTTGCCTTCTTTTTTCTAAACTATACAGAGTTTACAGACCAGGAAGGTGCTATGCTGTGGGAAGTGAAATTGATAGCAGTGTTTTTATTCTAATTGCAAAACTTAAGTCAGGCTTTCTCATTGCTCATGAGAAAAAAAGGAAGTTGTGTAGTAAAACGGTCAGTGGGCTACTGTCTGTTTGTGGTTATTTGAGGCAATCTGAGTTAGAAATTGCTGCAATTTTGGTTTGTTGTTTTTGAAGATTCTCAGTCACCCAGGTCCTGGTATGTCTAAGTGTTACATCATTCTTCATCGAAGTCACGTCTATGTACTGGATATTTAGTCTGTTAATGCTCAACCATTTTGGTGTTGGAGAGTGACAACAGTTTTAAAATGTTAATAACTGATCATCATCAACCCAGTCAACTGTTCCAGACTCCCCCCACTGGCCTCCAGAGCTCTGACCACATTGTTCACATTGTAACTTGGACTATATTATTCAAGCATGTAATCAGGGAGGGAAGCCAGACTTTTCTTCATTTGTAATCGACATGTGAGACTCATCTGACTTATGCAACCAGCAACAAGGAACACATGAGCATGTGTTAAACACACATGGTCAAGTCATCTAAATAAGACAGTTTTGATGACTTATTATGACTTCAGTTTCCACATGTATTTGGCTTGAGTTGGCTGCTTACCCCTGCTGTCACCCTGTGTGAAAGATATAATCTCTGGTGAGCAAGGATCATTAAGCCTAATATGGCCCGATTTAATGTTCAGTGTGAAGCTGTGCTATACAATTTCCAAAACAAAGTATTGACTGTTAGAATCCCATCTTGCCTTTCGTTTACCCAGCATGAAGTGTAATAGTGATGCTAATCAGGACTAAATGTTGGCTAATGTTTTGCTCTTACCAATGTTTTTTTATGTATTCATATAACAAGCCTTTTTTCAACAGTACTTCACATTTATATTAATGTCACACTAACACTGGAGGACTGTTTCAGTACAACCATTCATCTAGTCGTCACCGCTGTGCAGCTCTGTTTTGTAGTGATTTGGATTGAAGTGCTTTGTTCAAAGACACCATTAGAGCGGTGGTTGGCAGGCTTTTCTCGGCAACTACAGTGAGGTGTTTGTCCTACTGAATGGATCAGTTTTAATTTCATGATTAAAATGCTCATTGAAGAAATGTTCTATACAACAGGCAGCACAGACACAGTCTTTAGTACTATCTTCAGTGAAAAGGTCTGAGTCAGAGTTCCCCCTTAAACTCCACTTAGCTGTCAAAAGAAATTTGAAAAACAAAATGTTTCTGGAATTCTTTGTAATATCTCTACCCTTTCTATGTTTGCTCCTAGCTTTGATTAAGTACATCAGGCCAGTGTTTGTATCACGGTCAGATCAGGACTCCAGAAAGAAGACTGTGGAGGAGATTAGACGCAGAGCTCACTCCGGAGGGGAATGGCCTCAGGTAAATGGATGGAAATTCTTGTGCTAAATTGTGTATACAGTTGTGGGAACACATCCACACAACACCATCTATGCCGCACCAAATGATGCAGCAATTATCCTTGACATGTTTTAGTCTGATTTACAAAGTAAATTAAAAAAAAATGCATCTTTTTTTTTTTTTGTAAAACTACATATATACTGTATTAGTCATCTATACATAACACCCTAAAGTTGACAACTGTCACCCCCCTGCTCTCTGTCGGCATGAGTGAGGTGTGGGGGTGGATGCTTGAAAAAGAACTGGACCAGCCCTGAAAGGAAGAAGCCTTAACCCAAATCACAGACAAATTGGCATTTTCCTGTAAAATGCAGTGCTGCACAAAACATTGCTAACAACTAACTATGCAGCTGACTTGGAGCAACTTGGATATAATGCAAGTTAATGCATTTTTACACTTTGTAGGATTTTCAAAATGCTGTCCTGACTGTTTCGGATGTGACCACTGTTTTGTTAAAGGGTGTGAACCATTCCTTCTTTTCTACAGATCATGATTTTTCCAGAGGGAACATGCACCAATAGATCCTGCCTAATCACCTTTAAGCCAGGTAAAGCTTCCTCCATCATCATTTTCTTCTCATTCAGCTTTCCTCTGGTTTCCTTTTGAAGTCAGGCCGCCAGCTGTTTACTCACAGCGTGCACTGATAATTCATACTCAACCTAGTGGGAATATTGACTTATTATTTAGATGAAACTGCGCATTAGATTCATGTCCAGTTTAGCTGAAAGTGTAGTGTCTGGTCTTAATTACTTAGGAATAAGAACATAAATCATCGTTGCATTCCTGGAGGTCGAATTCTGAATTCTCATGTGAATGTTTAAATCTAATTTTAATCTTAATACAAATACTTTTTTAATGTGCTCTGTACTCTTGCAGGGGCCTTCATCCCAGCTGTACCAGTGCAACCTGTGGTGATTCGTTACCCTAATAAACTGGTAAGACTGTTCATGAACATGTAATAAACACAGCTTAAAGCAGGGTTCGTACGGGTGCTTGAAATCCTTGAAAGTGCTTGAATTTCAATGTTGTGTTTTCAAGGTCTGAAAAGTGCTTGGATTTTAATTTAAGTGCTTGAAAGTGCTTGACATTATAACTCTGTGTCTTTTACAAAATTGGGATCAGACTGTATAATTAATTTCTGAAGTTTTTGCTATTATAGAATATAATTTTAGATGTTTACAGCATAATACAATGTACATAATTGTGATAAAAAGTGAAGAAAAAAATCACATGTGTATATATATTCCTTTAGATATGTATTTTACCCCAGCAGTAAGGTGCTGGAAAATCTTAAATATGATCCTTAAAAGTGCTTGAAAAGTGCTTGAATTTGACCTTGAAAAATGTGTATGAACCCTGTTAAAGGCACAACTATTTTTTGTTTAACACAATCATGCAAATAGTATAACTGATATTGCAACGGTTGCATGTAAAGCAAAGTATAAAGTCAATACCTGGTTCTGGCCGTGCTAGGTGTTTAAGTTAGTACCTGCAATAGTAAGATGCTAATGCTCTCCTTAAAGTTATTCTAGGAGGGAATTGCATGAGCTTCATTGTGTGTGTCTGTATGTATACTATGCATGCCCTGTAGCCTGCTTGGCGTCTTACCAGATTCTCACCCAGTAGGTAGGTAAAGATTCTTGCCGGTCACATGGTGTGAAGAAAGATATTGGAGATATATATAGAATCTTTGAAGGAGAAAATGTTCTGCTGCTGAAGCATTAAGCAAACTCAGCAGAATCCCATACGGAACTGCGAGAACCTCCTGGAGTTGAGACTTGGTGTCATGGTCATATATTGTAATTTTAGAAGCTCTGAGGGTCAGGTTATATTTAACAGAAGAAAATAACTCAAAAGACTGACAGTCATAGAGAGGGGGAATCAAAGCGTTGTTTGAATGAAGAATTGCTTATAACAACATCAGAAAGGGGTTTTGGGAGCCATTCAAGCAATCTGACATGCAGTTCTGATGAAGCATATTGGCAACTTTAAGTTTGTGCCAAGGGCGTTTAATGATTAAGCAACAATTTGCTAAACAGATTTTAATGGGAGGTTCCCTTGCTTTCTTCCATATGGAGTTTCTGAGCACTTGGACATAGCCCAGTGTTTCCATACTGTTTGGATGCACCTTGCATCATGTTAGAAACACTCTGAACCTCTGGGACAAGCATGAGTGGTTTTCTGCATGTATGAAATGGTACAATAAACAATTTGGTTATACAGGCTTTTGCTTGAAAAAACGAGTGCCATGATATTTTCAACAACAGTTTCTCTGTAAAAAGACCACCAGAAGTTACACTACAACTGGCTGCATGGTGCTGTGGTCACTGATAGCCTGTGTCTGCTCAAACAGCAGAAGTCCACAGATATTGTGTGGGTCTGTAGTCTGATTAAAAGCTTTTTAATCCAGTCAAATATGGTATTTATGTAGATACAACATGCTGTGGGCATATGGGACTCATGTTGCCCCAGCAGTTTTGAGTGACTGTATTATTTTGTTTTATTTATGAATCAGTCATTTACATCTGTTTATATAATTTGTGATTCAAATTTGCTTCCCACTGTGCCACGAAAACAGCCCGTGGCAATAATTACATAAAGGTAAAGCTTTAATTCAGAAAGCATGAGTGTGCCCTGTTCAAGTTTCAACATCTCTGCACTCGCTTTCGACCACAAATTGTGGATGCTCAGATGAGTTTGTCAACTAAACTCATTTGTGTCTGACATTCTGTGTAGAATAATAGACTCCTGACTCAAGAGACACCTACTGGCAGGCCAAAAAGGCTGATTTGACTTAACTCGTTTAAGTCTGTTATGAGAAAAGAACAGTGAAGCGTGCTGAGCAACTTTCTGATGGCCTCACTGGGAATCTGGCTAATCATGATATGACTCAGAATGCTCGTCTGAGACTTTGCTCAGGCTTGTTAGTGAGGCTTTGCAAAACCAACTTTAAATTCGGACATTGAGAGGAGGTATTGTTTGAGGATCTTTATAAATCCAGCAAGCGTGTAATAGCACGAGTTCACTTCCCCACATTTTGCAATAACGTGAATTGTAGAATTGTCAACGTGAATAGGAATGCAGGGTTTTTTTTTTTTTCAAGTTTACGGAAAAAGAATACGCTGTCTGTTGAGGAGACATGAGTACTCAGCCATGTCATCCCAGAGTGGGGATCTTAAATGTCCACACTTGTACTTAAAATTACATCTAAATACTTAAAATACACTAAAACTTGTGTAAAAACTATGCAGGAGGTGGCTGAGGAATCTTGACAATCCAAAAAAAACATTTAGCCTAGTGTAGTTGAGTGGTAAAATATGGACATTCGCTAGTGATTTGGCTGGTGGACAAACAAGTGTGCGGAAATTTGATGTTTTCACATGACAGATGATGAAGAAAGTCATTAAACTCAAGTCTGAGGCCACAAGTAAAACATACTGAAGTAGGTTGAGAAAGAAGTTTAGTGTGGTGCTGAACTGTAAAAAAAGCTAATCATTTTTTTAATGAACAGCCAAATCAGATGAAACTGATACAGTAGGGGTAGGTCTGCAGCCCTATCACATTGTCCTGATATAGCTGTCTACAAATAAAACTAAAATATTGGTTTATTTGTACAGTTTCAAATTTGCACGTCCTTAAAAAAAAGTAAAGCATCACCGGTCGTCATCTTCACGACTTGACATGGATCGTTAAAAGCTGATCATTCTTGACAGTGACCCAGTTGGTTTATTTACCAGTACCCCGTTTGTTGCTTCAACTGTTGAAGTCTCTGTGTCAAGGATTGGTCTTTGTTGTAACAGAGAGTATCATGATGATTCAGTGCGCAGATGCACAGAAATGGTGACCAGCAGATTTTTCCTCTCGATAGCGAGTTTCTTTTTTCTCATTATTTCAACACTGATTTGTTGTTCGCAATGTGGCATTATCAGGGATACAACACTGCGCATCCCCAGGATGCATGGATAGTAATTTCCCTGCGTCCTGTTGGATTTCTGTGTTTGATACGCATGACATGTACCTAGCAAAATCACTGGTATTCTAACAAATTTGACATAGAATTAATTAGTACAAGACAATGTGAAACAACACCAGATGATGGATACAAAAAAGATGAGATGGTTGATTTAAGAATAGTTTTTAATTTCAATTTGTCTAATAATGTCTTGTATTTTTTTACAGGACACAATCACATGGACGTGGCAAGGACCTGGAGCGTAAGTACACAATTTCTCATTCTGTATATGGTGTACTTCAGTTTCTATTTAATGTAAATGTATTCATTTCTTTTAACTGAAAGTCAAAAAACATCATAAACTCAGATACACAAAGTTTGAGACTTAATATTATGTATTAATTGCTGTTTTAAGATCAGTTTTTGGCTAAACTTATTGATAAATTATAAAAGGTGATAATTCACTCACTCCACATCAAGGTGCACACCATCACCCACACTGCAAAACAAGATGATTATTCTGACTTGACCAATAGATGCATAGTGAATATAGATGGAAAGAAATGTTTTCTGTAGATTTAGTGATGTGTCTTTTTCAAGAAAATTAGCTGTATATATTTTCTGTATTATTTTGTTTAACCAAAGCACAATGTATGATACTTAAATTATAATATCGCGTATCATAGTGATGGCTGTCATTGATCACATCCTGTAGCTCAAGTGTTGGCTCCTATTTTTGAAATGAACATTGTGGTCTGAACCAGAATCTCTGCAGTGTGATCTCAAATAGACTGGAAGCAGATTAGTTATTGCTGGAGGAGAGAGACTGCCCTTGTTATCCGTCTCTGTCGTGTCCTCAGAATACTATGTCCTGTTTTGGTTGAGCCTCCATCAGCACGGTGGATCTCTGAATGCTGTCTTCCCAGCTCCGCCAAACAGATCTATCAAAAATATTTCACTAAATCTCTTTTTCAAAAAAGCACAAATGCAACAACGGTGTTGAATGTTACATTTCCTTACTAACATGTCACATGATGTTTACCAGTAATACAACATTCATATGTATTGCTTTGCTCTGATGCTCTAAAATTAGGTTGAATGCATCATGTTCTTAAATTATTGAAAACAAAGAAAAACCTGGTGATCTCTGTCCAGATCCAGGCGTGCAGAGCTGTAAGATGCAAGCCCTAAAAGACTGGTGCATATAAACACTGAAGGCCTGTAATGTGGAAAGAATTGTAGCAATCGAGGCCGTTTTTGTCTGTATTTGTTTCCTGTTGTTGACACTATCCTGTTATTATCCAGGTTTGAAATCTTGTGGCTGACACTCTGCCAGTTGCACAACGAGTTTGTGATCGAGGTAAGCATGACATTAACTCATCACATGCTGTGTGGATTATTGTGACTGTAGATCATCAGCTGTTTAGTCATGATGATCACTGCACTTAGAGTGTCAACGATTGTTAAATGTGTGCTTTATGATAGGAGGCTCCTGTCATCGATGCCATCCTGCATTTATTTATTTTTTTAATGCTTCTCTGACCTTCTTTTTATCCTAAGAGCAGATTCTTAATATTTCTCCTTTCTGTTTTTTAGTAATTTGATTTTGGAAAATAAAGCTCTAAAGGATTCTAAATTTCAGTAGATGGTTGGACACAGTACACGAAATATATATATGTTTGTAAATACATACCCTTATTGAAATGCTCATATGTATGTAGAAAATGTACATAGATGCAAAATAACTCTCTTGTGATCATGCTCCCAGGAAGAGCTACAGGCTTTGAAGCCAACTTTTCGTAGTGGACAAAAGGCGTACTTACATTGTCACATAATGCTTTTTTTCCCCCATAATCTTACATTGTAAAATAAGCTGCCGTAAAACAGGACACCTGGGTATTTTTGTAGACTGGAATCTGAGCTTTTTCATTAACACCTTATCCGAGTCTTAATGTACGTCTTTGCTTGTGATGTGTGAGATTTGGCTCGTTGATAATGTTCGTGTCTCTCCCTCTAGTTCCTTCCCATCTACACACCCTCAGAGGAGGAGAAAAGGAACCCAGCTCTCTTTGCCATCAATGTGAGGCGTATCATGGCCAAGTAAGATCGAACGTATTGTTCATATATGTGACACTTCATCTTTTGAGCTGACTTGAGTTAAACTTATTCACATATAAAGAACAGATGCAACATACTTTTTAAGTGTAAGATCATAAATGTCATTAGTCAGTTTCTGTACCACCTAGCATCGTCATCAGAATCAACTCTCTCAAACAGTACAGGGCTCAGGTTACACAGGCTATACTTACTACCCATGTTGTCATACACTCCCACACTCTGTGCTTCACCACTAAAGCTTTGGTCGGGAAGCTCAAGTTCTGCAGGCAGACAAAAAAAAGTATACCCTGTCTCTACATCCAAGTAGCTCTATTGGCTACTACATTGGCCTTCAAATCCTTCTGCAGAGTTTGTATTGATTTGCTTGTACTGATGTCCCGTCTCTTCTGTGCTCTGCCTAGAGCCCTGGGGGTACCCATCACAGACTATTCATTTGAAGACTGCCAGCTGGCCATGGCAGAAGGCCAGCTCAGACTGCCAGTCGACACCTGTCTGCTGGAGTATGCCAAGCTCGTCAGGAGACTGGGGTAAGTCACTCGAACCTTCCAATGCAATGCTCCCATCATTGAGAGAACCAAGGAAGGGGCATAAGGGTGAAACGAGGGGGAAAACACTCAACAAACACCACAGGGACCCCGGATTCATTTTCTGGCAGTGGCACCTTCGGCTTTGGTGTGCATTCCAGCTAATGCTACTGCTTTCCAGTTGGGGAATGTGTCCTTGTTGCTGTGCTAGTGACTCCCACTCAGGTGCCTGCACAGGAGGGGATCTGGAGGGGGGATAGTGTGACCTCCACACACGGTATGGTTTCTTGGTGAAAGTCCTCTCTGGCACAGGAAGTATTGGCAACCCCATGTATATTGGAGGAGGCGCATCTACTCCCTCCAAAATTTGGCAGTGAGGAGGATCACTGAGACTGCACAGGGACGGAAAAATAAGAGGGGGTTTGGGGTAGAAAACGTGAGGAAAAAATGAAAATAGATTGCAGAATGTACTGCAAACATGTCAGTATAAAGCAGCTCAACAATCTATGGTAAAAAAAAAAAATGCGTTCTGTCTTTTTTTGGTTGTCTTTTCCAAAAGTCCTTGTTGATACTTCCGCCAAGTTATTCATTAACATAAAGTCTCCTCTTGTTGCTGTCCCAGGTTGAAACCCAAGAACACTGAGAAGGTTCTGCAGGAGTACGGGAACAGAGCCAGGAAGCTGGAGGGACAGAAGCTGGGCTTGGACGACTTTGCCCAGTTCCTCGATGTGCCAGTTTCAGACATGCTGCGAGACATGTTTGCGCTTTTTGATGAGGTAAGACTGGAGACTTTCCCTCACACCTATGACAGGTCTGTGGTCTTTGACACTGGCAACTACTAGATCACTTGTCTTGCTTGATGATGACTCTCTCAGACTTCTGTCAAACAGAAATGTAGTTACCATATAAATACCTTGACTTGTTTTATGTATGTATCCTTAGTTTGGCTCCAGTTTGAGTAAACTCCAAGCACTCAGTTGACAAAGTGCCTCTATAAAAACACTGTTAAGGCTGAATTGCATAACAGATGCTGTTTTTTCTTTTTTTTAAACTAATTACAGCACCTTTTCTTTCACTCGGGGATACATTTACAGTATACTACCCAAACAAACAAAGGTTTTATTGCAGCAATCTATTCAGGACCTAAACAGCAATCCCCAGCAGTTACTCTTGGTTATTAAATAAATAAGTTGCCTTGCTCACATCCTCTTTCTTCATCTCTCCCAACGTGTTGTTTTTCTCTCCTTTTTCCAGCATGACGATAACTGCATGGATATCAGAGAATACGTGATAGCCTTATCTGTCGTATGCAGACCAGCCAAAACTCTGGAAACGATGAAATTGGCCTTCAAGGTATGTTCTGATTCAAGCTCTGTGCTTATCTGACTACCAGGAAGATGATGATGTTTTCTGTGCTTGCTTTGGATCGGCTTGACATTTGCACTGTTTAAATGCCACTTACTGTAGGTTGTCATGTGTTCATTGCAGAAAAATGAGATCCATCATTAGTGTACTGATTCTTGCACAAATTGTTTCCTCGTGTCTGTGTTTAGATCCAAATTTCACATTGCAGATAAAGTGTGGTTTCAGTGGTTATCAGTGTTGCCGATCTGTCGGTGTGGCAGAATGATACCAAATAGCTCAAGTTTGAGTCATCTTCATGTTTTCACTCGAGTCTCTTTCATAATCCTTAAAGTTGAGCAAGTTCTGTGACCTTAGGGCTCATGAAACCCATTGAGTGCAGATTTATTATTTTTAATGCCACCAATTACTTCAGAGAAAGGTCACCCCATTGAAGAACAGTTTTACTTGTTCCTAATTTGCAGCCCTTGTCAGAAAGCCATGCCTACAGGCAAAGTCAGAGATGACATCTGCATTTCTTCCCATTGTGTCTTCTCCAGATGTTTGAGGCAGAGGAGGACGGTGCCATCACAGAAATGGAGTTGGCAGTTATCCTAAAGACGGCTTTAGGAGTGAATCACCTCAGCGTGTCGCGTCTGTTTACTGCCATCGACGCGCAAGACACAGGGAAGATCACATTTGGTAAGCAATAAAAAAATCAGTCCTCCCGGTTTGACCTACATATTGTCCAGACTTATCTTTGTCTTAAGCTCTGCTTCATCAGTATAGTAGTATTTTTTGTTCTGGCTTTGTTTTTTTTCACCCTCTCCTGAGGTGCAGTAGATTCAACAACCAGGCCACTTCAGTTTCGAGTGCAGTCTGTCTGCATTTTTTTGAAGCCAGTGTCTGATGTTCCTGTTGTCTCTGGCGCCCTCTTGTGGTCTCTCCACAGATAAGTTCAGAATCTTTGTGGAGCAGCACCCAGACTTTGCTGAGGACTACCTGTACACAGAAAACGCAGGTCTGCACAGTGGGCCCTGCCACCGTCACCAAACAAAGCCCAGCCTATCTTCCCCGAACCTGCAAGGCACTGCCGCCACCAAAACAGCTAACGGTATCTGCCCCGACTTCAGCCCCAACGACCACGGCACAATAGATGGACTCCACAAGAAACACAACTAGAGCGGTTTTAATTTGACACCTCTCCTGGTGAGAGGGTGTTATGTGTGTGTGGGGGGGGGCAGAGGAGATAGTTACTCGTTTTAACAGTAAGGGACTATATTTCAGTAACCACAACTATTAAATGAAGAAGTTTACCCTTTTTTTATTAGTATTGTGTCCATGAAAATTGCTGAGGTTGTTTTCAGCCAGGTAACGGTTTATTTTGTTATAAATGTCTTCTTTTTTTGTATTCTTTCAGAGCAAGGATCGTCAAAATGCCAAACAATGGCTGTCACAGATACAATTCTTGAATACTTGAAGGGCAAGCACTTATACAAATTCCTGGGGCAAATGTTTCTTCTTCTTTTTTTTTTTTCCTTTTCCCTCCAACATAGTGCCAACTGTGCATGTTTTTAACACGAGGGAAGCAGGAAAAAAAAACAAAAAACACAAGCCCTGGACAGTGAAGTCTCATTTTTAGTGAATTCAGTGTTGGGTTCTCTTTTTATTTGTAACTGTTATCTATTTCCTCTCTTTATTGGCTGCCTTTTTAACTGAAAGTGCAGAATGCATGGGCTCATGTTATTTTGAGCAGTGCTGTGGATTATTCATCTAAAGAAGGGAGACCCGAGGTTACCAGTGACAATAGTGCTATAGGAGCCACGTTTGAGGTGAACTTGGGTCTCTGTGAGTCGACGGTCATAATTGCTATGAGCCTGTTACATATATATATAAATATATAAATATACAATGATATATTTGATTTAGCTCAGGGTTCAGTGACAAAAATGAAAAATTTACCTTGTATGATGTCATCATTTTTGACGCTCACTGGGTTACGCGCATGTCTTTATTTTCTTAGGACGTCAGTACTCTTCTGCCCAGTCATTCCTCATTCACTGCTTCACCCATTTTAATTGTTTCAGGTTGGCAAATTCAAGTGTCTTCTTTTATTGTTGAAATTACACAATGTGGACCAAAAATGCATCTGGTGATATAACATCACCTGTCACGGTTGTTCTGTCCTTTGTTTAAGTCAGTGGTGTGACAGCTGAAAGGGGAGGGAAGTGGCCGTTGAAAGCACATTTAGGTAGGTTGCTATGTTCGGTATTCTAGAGGCAAGGTCACACTGCTCCCCTTTCTGCCGTACACTGCGACATTTCAATCATTCCTACCCTTTTCAATACATTGTACCTCAGTCTGTCTGAACCTCCTCTTGTTGCAGTATGTTTTTGAAGGGTAAATCCTCCGATTTTAAACATTAAAGTATGTTGGGGAGTACTACTACATATGTGACGAAGACTAGTATAAAACCTTTTGTCTCTCCAGAGGAAGCTGCATGATATCTGATAAACTCCACTCCACTGATGTCACTTATTGGTTAAGTTCAGTCCATTGTTCTAGCATTGCACTCCTATAACACTGTTTCATTCGTTTTAAAACTACTAATAATGAGTTCAAGTCTACACAGCAGATTCCACGCATTTTACTTCCTTTTCAAAACCTGGCACCTACATTTCCCACAATGCAATTCAGCCAGTGAGTGATATCATTGGAGGCATTTAATAGATTATATGCTGCTTCCTCTGGAGCCACAAAAAGCTTTGGAGAACTTGTTTTCTCGTATGCAGTTGTACTTCCCAATACCTGTAAACACACTTTAATTGAGTGGAGTAACCCTTTAATGACACACCAGTAAATTGTTACCTCCATGCTTGGTTTCGGATGTGTGTGGAAGGGACCCTGTGTGCTGTTTTTATTCACCAGTCCAAACACATCTGCATCAAGTCTCATTTGAGGGACCAGAATTAGAAATTGGAAAATATCCACCTGTGCTGATATTTATGCCTTGTTTTAAAGTTTTAGCAAATGGTGGTCTAATTAGCACAAAGATATTTGGCACTGAATGTGATTTAATAATTCTTTGTACCCTGACGTGCAGCCTGTGGCCAGACACTGTGTCTATAATCACAGGCAGGATGGGCCTGTCCTTTCCAATTGGAATTAAGATGAAGGAATATTTATAGGTGCAGTATGTAAGATCTTCAGTTGAAAAACATTTAGAAATTAACCAAAATGATTAATCGAATGTGAAGTAACAGTTTAGACATTATAACGACTATGCATTGGTTTGCAGATATACATAGTCATATGTGTGTTGCTGGAGTTAACATGCTAACCTCCTACCCCCAACCTGTCATGGTCCACAGCCCCTGTGCTAGCAGTGTAAACTTCCACACTTAGCCGGTGCTCTGAGTATGAAATCGACAGGTAGCCATTTCTTACATATTGCACCTTAAGATTACAAAATTTAAGATTTTAAAGACTAATGTTCATCGGTCTTTAGTGGCCTTTAAATTATTGACAGTTACCGTGATTTATACTAGAAAGTTCTGTTAAGACCTATTTTGTAATTTGTTCTGTTGTTTTTTTTTTTTGTGTGTCTGTAATTCCAGATAAAGTTAATCGATTTAAAAACAATCACCTTTTTGGATGTGTTGACAAACAGTGATGCTCATTTCAATCATTCGCCAGTAGTGAATTGGCCGGTTTTCATCGTCTTTATGTCTGAAAGCACACAAAAAAACAGAATGAAATTTAGATTCTGCTGCAACTTTCCTCTGAACGCACAGTGCTTTACATCATGTCATTTTATAGAGCGAGTCATTCTTAAAGGGAATATCTCTGACACAGATGAGAATCTTTTTGTAGCCAGTTGTACTTAGATCTGTGAATTTTGTCCTTTTTTTTTTGTTTTTCCTTTTTTATTCTGTAAGTCCGTCGTGTCGATCAGCCTCACATTCCCACCACGTTCACGACCATGCATACTGTTCATGCATCCTCTCCAGTTATGGCTTTCGGTGAAGCAATATTTCACATCTCTTAAGCCTTCTCAAGATTTATGCTTTCAAAGAGTTCTGATATGTATTTTGAATATTCCAAATGCAGGACATTTTGTGAATTTTTGATATACGTATATGAATGATTTTTATTTTCACTGCCATAACAAAGATCTGTGATCTTCTCTCCTCTGCAGATTGTATATCGATGGTGAAAAATGAGCCACTTTTTGTTTTCCCTTTTGTATAATACTGCGATTGTTTTTGTGCTGTATTCCTCCTACACAGTGTAAAGTTTTATTGTTGTTATATTATTACTATTATCGCTGAGTTGACTGCTTAGAAAACAAAAATGCAGATTACTTATGGAAACCGATAGCCTTGAATCTATAGAATTTTTATGCTAAAAAAAGAGAATGTATAGACAATCTTGTCACAATCAGAAGCTACTCAAAGCGCTGATCTCCAGTGGACATTTTCCGAAGAAATCTTGGTTTTCAAATGTACACTTTTTATCCCGTTTGAGCCCCTTCTCTCCATTGACTTTTTTTATGTTTTATGTCCAAGGCGTGTAAGTGTTGAAAATGTCGAGTGTGTAAGTACGCCGGGCCTCGAGGTGATGTCTTCCACCGCATGACGGGCCGCGCAGCAAAACTCTCCAAACTGCACGCACACACAAACTAACATTAGATGTTAAACCACAATCTTTACTATTCTCTCCCCCCTTTACCACTTTTTAAATTAAATGTATTTGTGCTTGCACTTTAGACTATTTTCTTTCTTTTTTAAAAGAAATATCACATGGCTGTGAAGCATGTTAAGTCCGTGGGTTACAGTATTGTAGCTCAATTATGTTCATATGAGCAGTTTTTGCTTTCATATGTTTGCTGCAATAATGGGAGCACAGAGGAAATTAGGGATCACTCATTAAAGGAAGCTGAACCGTTGCCCTGCATTTGTTATACTACTGTAAGAAAGGAGTTCAGTTAGTTTAAGCCCACCTTTTAGACCTACATTTCTGCTTTGTCTCAGGATTGTGGATGTTTTGTAGCTTGAAATGACTTTGTAAACTCGTAGGACTTGGCAACAACGTACAGATTTGAATGACTAAAAAAAACCTGTTTGCACCGTGGAATGGATTAAGTATTAAATGTACTCTGAAGTGATGTGATTTTACAACAGGTGGTTAATTATACAATTCACTCTGTTATGTATGAGGGAAACGCTGTTTTTGTACAAACTGTCGGTGGGAAATCAGATTGATATTCAAGACCTGACCAGGAATGAAACGTATCGAACCACAGTGTAACCCCCCCTTTCTGCAGTTTTGTCAGTTTATTTTAGACAAATTTACATTGAACGTCCAAATGATGATGTTTTTATTTCATCAGCAAGTCAAATATGTACATTTATATACATATATATATATATATTCAACTTTTACATTCAGAACAATTCCGCATTGGGGCTGTATGAACATACTGGGTCTTTTTTCACACCTGTTTCCCTTTTCTTTGAAATACCTCAGTAGAGGTCGGTCTCATTTTTTCTACTTGCTGTCAATCTGAGAAAAATGTAAACCTGCAAGAGATAAACTTGTATTTATGCTACTGCTGCCTGCTTACCACAGTTCGTCCAGCGCTGAGCCTAAGACGAAAGACTTGTGTACTCCGACAGGAGCGATAGTGTCTTTCTGATGGCTCACTGTCCATGGACCAAGAAACTGAAACTCTGTTTTCTCTGTGGCTTTACTTCCTGTCTTTTTCTATACTCAACAGGTTTTATTTTATTAATGCATTTTGATGATGAAGAGTCATTACTGCAAGCTACTTTGAATTTGTCTGTTCAGGACTGCTATGATATAACTTGTTAATGTGACTCTTGGATTGAATTAAAAAAAGAAAAGTTAACAAACTGGTGTTGTCGCACTGGTGTGTGTGTGTGTGGTAGCACAAGTGTGTTGTGTGAGAAGTTTAACCACAATAGTACAAGAAAATTAAAGATTGGTTATTGAGAGTACCTAGGTTGTACATTATACAAACGAGTATTTGACCTTATACCTCACTCTGGGCTAAAAAAGACTACATATAATCCATATCAGACATATACAGCAGTGATTGTACCGCTTAAAGAGTTGGTCCTCATTTTTAAACAGCAAAGCCATTCCTGTCAGGTAGTTAGGTTGTTGAGGACAGAGTGATGCACATACAATCATCATCATCTCCAGTCAACTGATGGCTTATTGCATAAATGTCTCCCTCTTGAGGTCACATGGTGGCCATGCAGTCAGCATCAGGTACTGGACTGCCACTGTGTGACATCCCTCATACAACTGCTACATTCTTCAAACCACTGTGTTGTGTGTGTATACACGAGGTCCATGGTGTCACACCCTGCAGCAGGAATCCATATCATCGATGTTAGTCAACATGACAGTCAATAGTTTTAATGAAATATCTGAATGGGTATGATTTAGATCATTTGATTTGTTAAGTGCATGTTGATGTTCATAGATGACCTGTCCCTTACTGACTGGCAGAAAGCCATTGTGTCGCACTTTGGTTTGTTTGTTGTTTGTCACTGGATGTCGTTGGCTGTCTTTAAAGTCTCTCTTCAGTCACAAACAAAGGGGGACTTTTGTTCCTAAAGTTAATTAATTGCGCTTCAATGTGTAGATTGATGTGTTATTTATATTTCTTATATTTGTGTTGAACTATACTCCAGCATCATATATGACATTTTTATTATACTCAATCTCAGCTAATGTGATTTAAGTGAATTGAACTGAGTGATAGCAAATTAACAAATGCTAACATGCTAACACAATTAGCTAAGAGAGTGACCTTGGTAAACATTGTCCCAGCTAAACAGCAGTGTTGGCATTGACATTATGAGCATGCCATGCTAGCTTTAGCATTTAGCCCAAAGCACTGCAGCAGAGGCAAAGGCTGCAGCTCCACAGTTAATGGACGGAATGCTGTGAAATGAGGTATAACTCATGTTCTCTTCTCAGGGTGAATTTTGGTCCTGCAGTTTTTGCTCTAGTGTCACTATTATGACACATTTTCTCAACCTCTGCCAATTTGATTTAAATAACAAAAATGCTAACATGCTAACACACTAAGCTGTGATGGTAAATGTTAGCTGTACTTACTGAATATCAGCTTGCCACAATTTCAACCTCGGCTAACTTGAAATAAGTGACGGCAAATTAACGATTGTTAACATGTTAACACACTGAACTAAGATGGTGAACTTGGTAACCATTATACCTGCCAAACATCAGCATGTCAGCATTGACATTGTGTGCATGCCAAGCTAGCTTTAGCATTTAGCCAAAGCACTGCAGCGTAGCCTACAAATACAGCTAGCTACTAGATGGACTGCTAAGAAATTAGGTACCTACATTTATGTTCCCCTCTGAGGATGAAAATAAATCCTATAAAGTTTACTCCGGCATCATATAGGACTATCTCTTTAGAGGCAAACTCAGCTAATTTGAAGCTTGTGGTGTTTCCTCATTAACGCCACAGACAACATGGTGAACGTTCAATGTGAGTCCTTACTAATGAAATGTATTCCTTTAACAAAGAACTATTCTCCCTCGCTTGCGTCATTTATTACTAAACTAGACTTCATCAGACGTCCCTGCTGTGTTGCTCAGCAGGTGAGGTGGTCGTCTGTTTCTTTTTCGGGGGGGAGTTGTAATTGTCTGGAATCAGTGGTTATGGTCATGATTCAATAGGCGAAGAATGTGTCCTCATTCTTCTTTTGTGTCTTTTTTTTCCTTCCTGTAGGAGTGCCCAGACATTCTCAGACAAAACAAGATAGGTGGAAGGAACACTTGTTTGTCCTCCACTGAGTGAGATCCAGATCTGTCAGCTTGAACAGAGCAGAGAGGAGGATTCTTAAAGGCCCAGGAAAGCATCATTTGTACAGTCCACTGTACAACACACTCATATTTTTTCATCCCCCTTTCTTTAGACACCACTTTTTACCCTTCCCCTTCCTTTGCCCTCACATCATTACTCAGTCCTCTCTCCCCCCCTCCTCTGCCTCACCCATCTCCTCCTCTTCACCCTCCTTCTCTCTGGGCCTCAGCTGTTGCATTTATGGAAAAAACAAGACACTCGATTATGTTCACCTCGTCGTTGTCCGAGGCTCCGTCGGAAAACCTCATACATCCAGCCACGGCGCACATCGACCCAACAATTTCTGATATGGAGCACCCGGCTTGATGGATGATTGCACTTTAGAGGTGTGTGTGTGGCGGCGCAGTTGGTGTTAGGGATTAGTGGCCGATTGATCATTGCGATTGGCTTGCAAACAACATGCTGTCATTTTGGACGCGAGGATCGTAAATTTGTCCGTGGGGAGCGGGCTGATTGTGTTATTTGATGCCCTGCTCCCGTTTTTAGTTGAGTTGATATGGGGAGAGGTCTGGGTGTCGGAGCTGATTGTGTTTAGGCCTGTCAGACATTACAGGTAATGAGATTTCTGCTTGTTGACAGGGTGGGTAGGTGGGGTCGTTGAGGGGTGGAGCAAAGAAGAACGGAAAGGGAAGAAGGGCAACTGGTTCATGGAGCACGGCGGGGAGGGACCTTGAAACTCTTGTAATCTGCGACTTACTGTGTTAGGAGTGATGAGGTCCAGCAAGAGGAAAGAATCGGCCAATGTTCAGTTTTTGGTACATGAAATGAGTGATTTGTGTGTTTGCATGCTCTCGGCATGGGTTCAGAGTGGGTGGGGCTTTTTTTGGGAAGGCTGACATCACTTATTGTCACAAACCAATCAGGATTTAGCAATATCTGAATAAGAACCTGATGGCAGTTGTTGGATTGTTTGCTAAAAAAAAGTTTTACAAGGATTATTTTCCTACTTAAACTTTAATCTCTGCTCATTTAGTCGTACATACATAATAGTAATGAGGAAAAACTCTTGTTATATGTTGAAACTGTACATTTCTTTATGTTGAAACTTTTTGTTACTTTAGCTTAAATTAGATATTTTACTCTGTGATAATGTGCAATTGGTCTGGTTGGGTTAAGGCACAAAAACCACTTGGTTAGGGTTTGGAAATGATCACGTTTTGGTGCGACGCTTTTAAAAATATCCAGTGGTGTGACACTTACAAAATGTTGAAACACAATCTCTGTCTGTGTAGCTTTCTTTCCCTTTAACTCCACCACATGCCGCACCTCAGAATATGACCGTAAAGTCATAAACATTTGATACAAACATGATACAACACGTTTTGTAGAAATGTCGATATCATACGTGGGCCTGTGACATTGTTTTGCAGAGATTTTGACCGCAAATATTTTATCCTGCAGACTTGGCTAAGTTTAGGCCACACCTGTCACAGTGCTGTACCCACTGGATTAATTCTGCAGAGACAGAATTACGTTGTTTTTCCAGTCAAATCAATGAGATAACTAACATTTTGTCACATGTATTGTATTAATTGAATTAAATATATATGTTTATCTCTGGAAAAACAAAACAAAACAAAAAAACAAATGTCACTGGACACTCGACTGATTGGTCCTCACTTTGAGACACATTTTCATCGATGAAATGTTTTTATGGTTTGGGATTATAGTTTCAATATGATTAGAATTTTAGGGGGGGGGACAAGAAAAGAAATTGACAGAATTGCAGAATTGACAAAACCGAAGGCTCTAACACATCGACTTGTATCAGGCTTCTGCCCCGCGTGTACACATTTGCAGTCATATAGAAAGAAAAAGTCGTCATGGAGAATGCTTAAATCAGGTGAGAAGATGTGCGATGATGGGAGAGAGAGGAGGAGGAACAGATGAAGCTTGGCTGAGGAGGGAGGAGAGTGACGGGGATGTGTGTGTGTGTGTGTGTGTGTGTGGGGTAGTAGAGGGATGGAGGGGGGGTGTTGTTGATTGTTTCTCATACAAGAGTGGTATCGCAGACAGATCTCCATACCAGACCACAGGGTACTCTGGGCTCTGTGCGTCTGTCACTGGAGCCGAAGACAGTGGGAGGGCTTTCCACAACTCCATAGGTTTGCAAGGTCCTGTCATCTTTCTCAGTCTTTGCCTAATCTTTTTCCCGTTGCTCTAAACATTTGTTGTTTTTTTTTGTTTTTTTTTGCTTAAATCCGAGTTCAACTTATCAAGGACGTTCTGCGTCAGTATGGTCAGCGTCAGTTTGCAGCACGCCGAAGAACATCAGCACAACTGGAATTATATCGTCTAAACTGACAGCTGGAAGAGTTTTTGCCCGTCCATTTTTTTTCTTTCCAAAGGTGAGCGTTTTATTTCCAAGAAAATGTTTCTACCTTTGTAACGGGGTACATCTTTGAATAAACAAATGTATTTGTACCAGCATAGCATATGGCTGTAACCTTTGGTTCAATCTGTTGACTTATGGTGATCGAAAATTTACAGAAAAAAATTACTGAATTTGACAACTTCTTGCTTTAATTTGGTGGAGTAATAAAGGTTTGAATGACGATCTGATAGCCTGAGACCATGGGTTGTTACAGTTTGTTGAAAATGTTTACGTGATCCTTGCAAGAGCAGACAGATATTCAGTTTGACATATTTAGACTCAGTTTAAAAAAAAATGAAGACAAGTGCTCTCATTAAAAAAAACTCACATTTTCTAGGAATGCAAAAAAAAAAAAATCTCATATTTAAAAAATGAACTGGACCTTATACTGATCCTTTTTTTTCCTCTAATTTTGATCGTTATAGTGAAAAGTTCTTATCCACTAGATCTGCTGTGCAACATGTTGTGGTGAGATGGGGTTAGTAGACACTGAGCCAAATGTGTGGGCAAAATGGCGATCAACAAGTGTGAAATGAAACGAGCACGCTGTGATGTCCCCACGCCCTCTTGTTGCCCTCGGCCTGGACCCAGTTACCACGTTGCTTTTCTCCACTCTCCTCTTGCTACCTCCGTATTCCATGTTAAAACTCTAAAGCTTGAAATTATCATATTTAATTACCCATACTATTTATGTATTTCTGTCCCAACCAGTCTACCAACATTTTCATATTGAAATCTTCAGTTTTTCTCGTTATGTTTGCAACATTAACCCAGTTTCCATATCAGAAAATAAAAAAAAGGTTTAATCTTGCATTTTTTTTCCTCACTCTGCTCTCAAGACTATTCAGCTTCTTCCCAGACGACCCCCGGCATTTCGCTCCAAAAGGCTGTGCGACCCTCCATGCTAACGGAGACAGCCCCCGTCGTCCTGATGTCCTCAGTTGTGGCGCCAGAAAAACCCACCTCCAACACCATGGGCCCTAAAGAGGTCAGTACATATCTGACACCATTGTGGTGGATTAATGGCGCGCCGTTCGGTCTGATTAAGAAAACCTAATTGAATCACTGCATGGTGCAGGCGTCTTAATTAAGTGCATTTCTTTCTCACTCGTTCTGTCTGACTCAATTCATGCAGACCTGAAAAGAGTTGGGTGGGGAAAAAAAAACAAAAAAAAAACAGCTACAACAGTGACAAGGTTTTTCTGGAAGCTAAAATTGAGTTTTTTTTCAACCATTTACATTTTTCTTTATTACTCATAGGGTTGAAATATAAAGCCTTGGCTGGTACACGAAGCATCGATGAAGTGAAGTTGATTGTCACTGCCTGTCATGTGTGGGAAGTGAGGGAATAATAATGTAATGATGAGACTTGGATCAATCATTAAATCACATATACAGTACATGTCGTGCCTTTCTGCGCATCCAACTACTGTACCTGCAAGATTGTACAGAGAAGATATACGGTAAATGAAGTTAACATGACAAAATGTCATTGCTGACCTTCAGGAGACTAATATACAGTCGTAGTTCAGCCTGTTGTATGTTTTAGGCATCTTTTGCAGCTTGTTTTTAACTCTGCGATTTCTGTTTAGGTGGAGCTCATCCTGGTGAAGGAGCAGAATGGGGTTCAGTTCACCTCCACCACCTTAGTGGCTCCAGCCCCCACCCAGACCCACCCCAGCGGGGAGGAGGAGAGGGAGACCTGGGGGAAGAAAATCGACTTCCTCCTGTCCGTTATCGGGTTCGCCGTCGACCTCGCCAACGTCTGGAGATTCCCCTACCTCTGCTATAAGAACGGGGGAGGTAAGTGCCCGAAGGATCCCCTACCAGAGGGCAGATAGAGAAGGCGGTAAGGGAATAACGAAGGGAGGTAGGATGAAAGAATACAATCATCTTGCTCTCTAAGGGGAGCAGTGAAAGGGAGGAATTGGGGGGTTGATGGTAGAGTGCTTTTGCATGGTGGTGAAAAGAGAGAAATAAGTAAAATATGGGAAAAAGGGGAGAAAAAAGGGGAAATTAAGAGAATTTATTCACACACACTTGCATTTTTTATATTTCCAGCAATGTGGGCTATACACTATATAAACCTGCACACGTGTAGATATAGATGCGTGTGTACGTATGTGGTTGATATTGTGTGTGCGTGTCAGCTCCTTGTGATCGCATGTTGTTGTTTGGGATTTTTTTTCAACCCTTTAAAGAGATCAAAAATAGGGGAAAAAGCACCACAGCTGCTCCGAATAGATTAGCTCTGACAATCACTGCCACTAATTACGGCTGTTTAACATAGAGCTCTCATTACGTTTAAGAGCTGTAAATGATACTGTGGCCGTGGTCGAGGCTGACTGTGTCCCCAAATCCTGCATATTGTCGTAACTGTGTTCAGGGAAAATATTACTTAGTTTCACTTAAGGTGACTGGGCAAAATCATTTTATCTTTTAAGTTATACTTTAGGGTATTTTCTGTCGTAGCTAACAGAGGAGAGGTGACAGAAAAAATCAGAGGAGAGAGGGAGATGGGGAATGACATGCGACAAAGAAATCCCTGCCAGGAAAAAAAGGATGTTGTGGTTCATTAACCCATGAGCCACCAACTACTTTTAATCGTTATCTTTTTTAGGTAATCCAATCATTTGTGGTAGATTATCATACACCTTACATAGGCTGTCATATCTCACATTTAATGGACCTGCATAGAAAGTGTCATGGAAACCTTTCTGTTTGATATGGACTAGTAATACAATGAAAAATGTCCATAAGTCCATCAGTCTGAACATGTTTGTAATAACAGACTAATACAAAGACAGCCTGACTGGAATACCGTCCGTATGCTGCATGAAAACCCTTAAGGCCATAAGTGAGCTCGTCAAGGTAAAGAAATATGTGGAATCAGTGGTGCATTATAAACAACCCGACTTGAACGCAGCATACCTTTTTAGTTAAAAAGGCGACCACCGCGATCACGAATCAGGTTCATCGTCATGGAAAGACGTCAAGATATGGACCAAAACTAACTAAGATTATTGCACAAATACGATAATTAGCATAAGCATCTTTAAATGTCATTGTTTGGTGTCAAGTAAAAGAATGAAACCAGTGTATATGAATGTTGCTCTTTACTCTGTCACCCATTTGTTTTACCTTTTCAAAAATAAAAAAAACATTTCTGGTTTTGAATTGAATACTTTGGATCAGGGTTATCTGCTGTCCAATTCCAAAATGGTACCTTTTTACAACTGATATTGTAAAGACATCTCCTGAAATGTATGTGTATGTGAAGTTTACGTGTCTCCATCTGTGCAGGTGCGTTCCTCGTTCCATACCTGTTCTTCATGGTGATAGCAGGCATGCCTCTCTTTTACATGGAGCTGGCTCTGGGACAGTACAACAGAGAAGGGGCAGCAGGGGTCTGGAAGATCTGTCCCATCTTTAAAGGTAGGAAGTCACAATGTATGTGTGCAGACAGACGGACAGACAGACACATGCCCACACCAGGGGATGCACACATGCAAACTACTCCTGACATCTGCATGTTCTCACAGGACCTGCTTGCACATGTATAACCGATCTCTCCGTGTCTGTCTGCCTACGTGCCTGTCCGTCTCTCCCTCCAACGTCCACGTGTCTTTCTGTCTGCTTGTCTGCCCACATGCCTGTCCGTCCACATGCCAGTCTCTTTTGTCTGCTCGTCTCTGCGTCGAGCAGCGACAGGCATTGTTTATCCTCCCTCACGTTCTGCCGGCACTCAGATGGAAAGCAAATGAAAATTGGGCTTTTAGACTCTTGTCCTGATTGTCCGAATCCTTCTGTCAAACAGTGGCGGGGACCACTGGCTGGGGGTACTTTTCAACACATCGATAAGCAAAAGCGCAGTTTAGGAGAATGCTATCCAAACATGCACTAATGGAGACACAAACATTAAGACCAATTTCCGAGCAAAGTCGCCGGTTGGGAATATAATAACACACTTTGCTCGGTTCAACTTTGTACGCATACTTTTGTCTTTGCGCTGTGTGTTCTGCTCTGATACCAATTTGTAATTGTCTTTTGATAATTTAAAGATAAGTTACAGCATCACGTAAAGATGTAACACCTCACTGTCTTGAGATGCAACAGATACACAACCTCAAATACCATTATTACCAGCAAACCATCTGTTGCTTCACACTATGATGCCGCACCGCTGTCTTTTGTCACATCATGTCATCGCTGGTCTGAAGGTGGCCCCGCAGTGTGTATGTGCTCTGTCATGTGTGTCTGTGCGGGAACATGCGCCGTCTGTCAGGGACCACACTGAGTAGGTTGACGTTCTAATCACACGCTTCACTCTCTCTCTCTCTGGCTCTCAGCGGGGGGATAACTGTAATTATTCAAACACACACATACACATGCCCATATTGACAGTAATTATTCTGATCAACAAGCTGGTTTCCTCTCAGGATCAATGCATCCGAAGCGAGGCGGCCATGAAAGGGACACGGAGAGAGAACGGAGAGATAAGGCGGCTGCATGCGGCGCTAATAAGAGGCATCACTCCCTGGACAAATATCACATCCACATTACAAAGGAATCAATAAGGCGCAGTTGTGGTCATGCCTCTTAGCAAAGGTTTACAATTAAACTCAGCCTGAGCGGAGTGGACATTGTTTCAGATTTACAGAAAGGGTAGATGTGCTGATAATTAAGGCGTGAAAAGGCGATCTTTAGAAGTTGTGGTGCTTTCTGTGAGACCACAGGTGTGCGTCGCAGGCTGCTTGTGCTCACACTGAGCGAGGGATGTGCTTTCTGCTGGTGGAATCTGTCAGAATGTTTATTACAACACTGCCAAGTCTGAACTGAAGATGTGACTTTTCCTACTTATTCACAGTGAGTCTTCCCTGACCAAAAACTTACGATCACAACTTGATTAGCTATAAGTTTTAGTCCCCCTCGAGTCAAAAATGTAGTTTTCCCACACCTGAATGTTCGAGCTTCAATGCCGCTGAAAGTGTCAATTTTCTCAGCGCTCCATGTGATTTGAAGAGGACGGCCCACAAGCATAATGTGTGACATCACAAATGGTATGGAAGCCACAGGTCATCTTGTTTAAGTTGACATTTTCAGTGGTGGATGAAGTATTGAAATTTGTAAGTTAAATGTACCATTCATTATATTGTATATAATCACTGTGGTATATAAAAAGAATTGTATTTTTTGCACTTCATACATTTTATTTATGAAAAATCTTAATCTGAAGATCAACTTTCTCTATCTATTCCTGAATCTCCCTCTGTAATGGAGAGGAGCAGAAGTATAAAGTTGCAAGTAAGGTGTAGTGAAGTGCAAGTACCTCAAAATTGTACAAAATACTTGAGCACTCAACATATTTTTGGCCATTAAGGACAGCCATGGATAGCAATACTCTGTATATCTGGAGGAGTGTTGAGATTCCACTTTGGTCTCCATTTTAAATGTCTCCAGTCTGCTCGCTGTCTGCACTATCTATAAATATTAACCCTGTGTGTCCCTCCAACAGGTGTCGGCTTTACAGTGATCCTCATTTCCCTCTACGTTGGCTTCTACTATAATGTCATCATCTCCTGGGCGCTGTTCTACCTCTTTTCCTCGTTCACCAGCGAGCTGCCGTGGGTCCACTGCAACAACACCTGGAACAGTCCTAACTGCTCAGACTGGGCTGACAACAGCTCAGTCGGCGACATTTACAAGGCCACCCCTGCTCAGGAGTACTTTGAGTAAGTTGGACCTAGCCTTTGTTATTCATTTGATAAACAGTAGATGGTTGACATTTGAAAAAAAACAGAATTAGAATCAGTTTGGAGCATTGACTGTATAAAATATGGACAGAACTTTCCAACCTGAAAAGTGAAGCAAGTGTGGAAGTGCTTTAAACCTGCTTATACCATGGTCTGGGGGAATACTCGATTCAGATTGGCTGCAGGGTGTCCATTAACCCCTGATATATGGACACCTACAAAGTATTTCCAGTCAAATTGACTGTTTACCGATGTAAAATTAATGCGCTACCTGGCATATCAAATCTGAATATTATATTTCCAGCACTGAGTGCAGCCCGTCAGTCCTTCAGTGTCTTATCCTCTGAACACCACAGGGTGGCGACTGTAACACACAAGCTGCAGAAAGTTCACTTCCCCTCTAAACTTACTGATACGCGAATAATCTCACATCCCGTTCGCTGTTCAGCTCTCTGCTTCAGGCTGCGGCCACAGTAACGTTACACACGGCCGGTCATTTGTTCGTGAAAATCTTGCTATTGATTTGGGGACAATTACATGACTGGTTAGCTAGCTAGTCTTGTTAGCTAGCATACTGTCAAATTATATTTACTGTTTGTCATCCGTGCGCAATGTTATTGTGACCATGGTATAAGCGGGATAATGCCCTTCGAGGTGTCCATAAACAGGAGTTAATGGACATCGCGGAGTGGTTGCCTCCTCGTCGGGCATTATTCCTTACTTATATTACGCATTCCCACTTTAAAAGCAGCTGCCCGACCTGGCTAACATACCTCACTTAGTAACGTGTCGGCAGGATACTCTAATTTAGCATTCATTTGCTATTCTTAGGCCTCCGCGTCGTCCATTAACTCCTGTTTATGGACACCTCGTTGGGCATTATCCCTTACATACTTTCTAATGACTGCGCTGGTTTCAAAGAGAAATCTGAGGGTATTTAAGCCTATGAGAAAATTAAGCTACTTCTCACTTGATTTATTACCTGAGTTAACATTTTCTTAAGGAGTTTATGTTCTAAAGCTTTGGTTTCAAGTCTTTGTCAATTTAGCATGATGTCAATTTTGTATGGCCTCATTTAGAATAAAATAGATGATAAAGCAAGGTTAAGGAAATGTCGCTACCACGGCATGTCCCTGGCTTCTCAGTCAGATCCTGTCAGGATATCATCCTCAACTCCACCCTCTTTTTCAAATATGGTCATTTCTGGCTCCAAAAGAAAAACAAGATGGCATCGGCCATAATTCTAAACGTGAGTCTTCAAAACAGTCTTTGGGTTTACACTTGGTATGAAGTCTCAACAGACTATTTTTAGCAGGTAATTTCAGGGGATTGAGCGAGTCAAGTGAGTGATATGAAGAACAATGTTGAGAAAGCCTGTCGTGACAATTCTACAACACTATGGCTATTTCTCTAAGTCTAACCGCCTGTAAATTATATCTGTCATAATTATGAGCATTTATGTCACTTTTACCAGAAAAATTGCTTTATAACACGATATTCTGTTCCAAGAGCAGTTAAGACTTAACTATTTGTTCATGCTTTCAAGTTAAAACTGTGTTAAAATCTTTGAAACTTCTGTAAATATGGACACTTCCAAATCACTGCAGTTAAAGGCAGACATACTTTATGTCCAAGTAGAAGAACTTTGTGTCTTTGGCTGAGCTCAGGCTTTACTGTGTATCAGCCACTCATCATCACTACAGGAAATGTAAAAAGCTTGATGCAATGCAGTAAAGCCATGTAACGGTGCAGAGCTGGCTCAGTGCACCATAACTGAAGTCACTTTTAATTACTCAGGATCAGACTTTTCTTTTTCTAGATGTGGTAACATCTTATTATACCTAATTGTGAATAATTAAAGAAATTATCAAAAATTCTAAAAGGAGCTTCGGGTATATTTTCCGAAAATGGATCCGTAGCCTGGCCGCATTTGGCCACCCTCCCTGTGAGGAAGACCAGGTGTCTCCTTTCCCCAGCGAGAGCGGGGTCGTTCTGTTGTGACAGTCGAGGCATTTCATCCATGCTCGTTGAAATGGCAGTGTGCTATTTAAGCAGAAGCACCTGCAGACAATTTGACCACATCAGTCGAACATCTTCTTCAGACACATCTGTTAGGCTGTCTCTGAAATCGAGGTGTCAACCATGTTGAGAGATAATATAGTCTTTCAGGTGACATATGTAATTTAACTTGCACATTTCATGCATTGAAATAGTACACTTTCAAATATGTTACATTTGATTGCCATTGCTGTGTTCCTGTGTTCGCAGACTTTCATGTTTCTTGAAACCTTCTCTTAAAATGCTAAATTTTGTAACAGATGTGCCAACACTTCTGGCCAGGTTCCCTGGAGTCTTATGTACCTTGTCAGTGATGAACCTCAGGTAGCTTCCAGCAAGGCCAGGTGTTAATTGTTTAGCCAATTTTATGCAGAATATCAAGATCCAGATCCAGATCCAGGTCCAAGTGTATAGCTTACCTGATGTTGTGAATAATAATGACATTGCAGAAAAATTCTGTGTGCGTGCTCATCGTCATTTGCTAAAACTTAGCCATAGGGATCTTAAATGCCCCAAGTATTAGTTAATCTAGGATTAGTTCATTCAAGGTTAGGTAGAAAAGTGCAGCTCTGCAGGACTCTCAGATTGTTTCTAGATAGTTTTTAGCGATATCGGACGTGAAGGTCACTGTGGTTAGCAGAAATACATTCTGAGCAATGTCCAGTCAGACTTTCGAAATGAAGCTTACTGACAAACATCTCATTGACTTAGACATATTATGACTTTTGGACTTCTATTAGCATTGTCAAATGCTTGTGATTTGCTTAGGTTTAGGCACAAAAGCTACTTAAAGTAACTACATTCAGTCTCATAACTAACAGTAATTTAAGTGACATAGGTACATCTTTACACCTGCTGGATTTGTTGCATTTGAAGTGAGAACGGGCTGCCACAGACCTTGTGAGCAGTTTTATGTAGAAAGTTTTTTTTTTTTTTTTTCAGAGCGGCATTGCATCACCACACGGAAGGAAACATGCATCTTCTCTTGTACTTACTTTACCTTTAGTCTTGTGTACATCTCTTGTATAACTGTGACCTGAAAACATGAACCCTGTTCCAAGAAGATGCACCAGGCAATGAGGGCATCGGCTGTAGCTATGGCATTTACAATGTTAAATGCAGTCCAACTGATGGCATTGGTCTCAACATCCGGTGACGTAATGAGTTAGTCTTCGGGTAGTTCTTTGGTATTTGGTGCAGTACTCACAATATTCCTGAGCTGCTCCCTTCAGGCCAAGTGATGTCTTTGTGGGTGAGAATATGCTATATGAGACCTTACTCATAAAATGGTGACTTAGGAGTGGTTATGGTACTTACCAAAACATTTATTTTCCTCAGACGAGGGGTGCTCCACATCCAGGACAGTAACGGTATTGATGATCTGGGCCGCCCACGTTGGCAGCTGACATCCTGTCTAGGTGTAGTGATTGTTCTGCTCTACTTCAGTCTGTGGAAAGGAGTCAAGACTTCTGGCAAGGTAGGAAATGACACCGTGGCCATGTTTCTTAATGTGAAAACCAAAAGAACTGCAGCTCATGCCAAAGAATCTTACAAGTGAGTGGTAACTGTATTTAAGATATGGAATTACTTTACGTGTGTTTGCCTTTTTTTCCCGTGTAAATGTGTGGGTGCTTTGTATGCTTTTACCTGTGCGTGCGTGCGTGCATGCGCGTGTGTGTGTGTGCGTGTGTATGTACCGTGTGTGACCCTTCTCAGGTTGTGTGGATCACAGCCACGATGCCCTATGTGGTCTTGACTGTGCTGCTGCTCCGAGGAGTCACTCTGCCCGGAGCCATTGATGGCATTAAGGCCTACCTCTCCGTGGACTTCCTGAGACTCTGTGACGCCAAGGTGAGTGTCGTCACTAGAGAGGGGACAGGAGTAAGGTGTGGGTGGCGGGGGTGCAGAAGAAGAAAAGAGGGAGGCATAGGGCCGTAACTCTGGCTGAAAGACAGAACAGAATGCTTTGAAGTTTCAGTTGTATTTTCTTTAAAAAGTTGGGTTGCTAAAACGTGTATCCTGTAACATATTTGGCTGACTGTATCATGCTAATGTGCTAATCTAGTGTTAGGACATAGTTTGAGGGCACATTTTGCAGGATTTTCATAAACTCTTGAGCAGCTTCTGCATTCATACTTAAATCTATTATGATGCAAACAGTCTTCAGTAAGGGGTCACTAAATAGTTGTGGTAAAGAAATTCAGAATTTTAATATTTGCTATATTATTGAGGTAATAATACAGCTCAAACATATTTAGTTTTTTCCATAACTTAATAAACAAGCTGTTCTCAGTGGAAAATAAGGTCAGCAGAACACTGTTTGAAGCTAGAAAGGTGGCAGGGTCCATAAAATACAGAGTAAAACTTTAACAAATTGTGTTGTCCTTGAAGGTCAATGTGTTGAAAATGAAAGGAAGATTGTTTATTTACATAGGTATGAAAAAATCAGTCAGTGAAGATCTTTCTGTTCGGATTAAAATTTCCTCAACAAAACTACAGAGTGCACCTTTAAACAATCTACAGTCAGGGCTTTGGTAGCAACCAGATGTTACTGCTAAGGAGGAACAAATGCAATATTGACATATTTTAGTGTTGATTTTGCGTCACAATTACAATATCAGAAAAAACGTATGTTGTGGTAAACAACGTTAAAGGGTAGCTCCACCTATTTTAGACATTAAAGGAGTAATATTTAGCCTGTTATGTCTCCAGCAGAAGCTACATGTAATCTGATGAAGTGTCTCCAGTGAGTTGCATTGTGGGTAATGTAGGCACTGGGTTTTAAAAGGCAGTACACTGCTCTAGCATTGGTCTCCTATATTACTTTTGGACTCATTCGAGATATTTTTTTAAAGAACACTTTTTATTCAACATATTTTTCTTTTCAGATCCTGGTGCCTACGTAACCCATGATGTACATGCAATAGCCCTCCTCAAAACCTGTAAACACACTTTAATGTGTAAAATTGAGTGAGTTACTCTTTAAGTATCTCTAGAGAGGCATTTCCCGAGGCAGAATAGGAGACAGAAAACTGGTCGTGTAACCTGTTTGAAATATTTCCCTCATCTGTGAAACCCACAATCCCATCATTTAACAATCGCTTATTTATCATAATAGCAGGCACTAAGAGCTCAATAAGGAAGCATGCAGGACTAAAGGACTCAGTTATGGAGAACGCAAGCGAAAGCAAGGAAGAGAGCGATAGAGAGATGCATGGCAGCAATTGGAGAATTAGATTAGATAGATGCATGGAGCAGTAATTTGCAAAATTACCCCCCGTATTCACTAGTGTCTTTCATCTACTGCCGTTGAATGAGTTTCCTGCAATTATCCCTAATAATGGCTTTTTTCCTCTCCTGTGCCTTTTGTTTGCCGCTTCACACAAGTGTGCCTGTTCTGTCGCTCCCCAGGTCTGGATCGAGGCAGCGACACAAATCTGTTTCTCTCTGGGCGTGGGGTTTGGTGTGCTAATCGCATTTTCCAGCTACAACAAATTCAGCAACAACTGCTACAGGTAAAGACACACAGGAAGAGGCAGGAGGGGATTCACAGAGACGCACAAAAGGAGGGGAGTTGCTTCTACAAACACACACACGCAACACAAACAGGTGAATTACAATAACCTTTGAAGCTCCTTGAAACCCGCCATGTCTTTGACACCATGCTGTGCAGCAGACAGCCGTAACACCAATCAAAAATGTCGCACTCTTTGAAAATCATCAGCATCCAGCAGGAGGCTTTTATCTCTTTTTTAATGTTTCTGATAACTGACACACGGCACTGTCCACCTTGAGGATTCCTCCTTGAGCATAACACCAAATCTCTGCAAATATATTTCAGAAACATGCTGCAAATGTCTGACCTTGAAAAGAACCGATTGTGATTGTAATGTCATTTTCCTTAGGACTGTGTTGCTGCACGTGTACATTTAGACATGAAACCTCATTTCAAACCTTTTCCCTCACACTCTTATTTATTGGTAGTTTTCTCTACATTTATGCAATTAAGTGAGGTAAAATTACACCAACAACCAAAGACTTACCCTTCACTTACCTGCGCTGTCCTCCGTCATATTTAGTTACGTTTCGGAGAGTCACACATTGAGATGTCAAGTGCGCTTGAGAGAGTCACTTGTGTGAACTTGATCATCGTCATGAAACACAGACATTTTCCTTTATTCCACGTCGCTTCATCCACATATCCAGACCAGCTGATGCCAAACACGGCTGTCATTCATTACGCATGACTCCAATATGTTTTCAACAGTTTCCAACGCTGTTTTTTTGACTTATAATTGTAGTGGCAGATTCCTCTTCCAGTGTTTCAAAAGCCACCTGAATGATACGAGCTTGACTGGTGATCTGACGCGTGTCCACTTTCATTCATGAAATGACTCCATTACTCACAGGTCTGCAGTTGATGTCCCATTTATTTTGGCAGATGAGGATTCCATAATTTAACATCAACACAAGAAAAAATCCCGTGGTTCACGTTCTTCATTTCACGGTCAAAAAAACATTATGCGTCTGGCTCGTCTCAACCTGAACAAAAACCACCTGGTGCGCTGCGCACCTGCGCTTGCTTACCTGGATAACTAAGACTCCACCCATCACCAAACATCTTCCGGACAGGTATAGATAAATCTACGAATTAACATAAACAACCCACTTACTTATATTAAAATTAATACATTCAAACAAAATGTATCCTTATGATTAATCATTTAAACTAAAGCCTTAATTTGCTGACTTAAATATAAACTCTTCAAATAAGTTTGAAATGGCTTCTACAGCGACAAAACATTGACTACCTGACTAATCTATAAAATCTATCAACAGCACGGTCAACTAGCATTCTGTCAGAGAAAAGCCCTGACACACTCTTTAATTTACCAGCTTGTCAATTACGTTGATATTGACTGTGTGACGGCTGATGACTGACTGAATTCTTACATTTGCATTCTGAAGTGTTTGTTTTCTCTCCATCTCATTTGATTTTAACGATCCAGAGACGCCATCATCACCAGCTCCATCAATTCTTTGACCAGTTTCTTCTCTGGCTTCGTGGTCTTCTCCTTCCTCGGGTACATGTCTCACAAGCACAACGTCGCCTTGGACAAAGTTGCCAGAGACGGTGAGGTATTATTTGTCTGTGTTTATAATGTGGAGTACATGTAGAGGAAAAAAATAAGTCATTTGAAATTAGGCAGAACTTACTATGTGTGGCAGGATCAAATCCAATCATTATAAAAAAGTTCCCAGAAGACATATCCCATAGAATTTGTTATTGCACTTTGGAAATAAGTGAACGAAAGACATGCAGTATATTAATATTTGTTGATGTCAGGTAACTCACAGGAGGATTATTTTGGCATTAGCCCATGATGGGTGCAGTTAATGACCCAACTGCCAGAACTTTTTTTATCTTCCAACTTTGTTTCTTTGGCTTCAATTATCTTTTTTATGTTGTGACAAAGATGTGCTTAGGTTTAAAAACCACTTGGTAAAGAAAAGATCATGTTATGGCTTAAATTACCTGTCTTTGTCGGCACAAACATGGCTGTAAAATTGTCCCATGGTCTCCTAAAACTATCAAGTGTCGCCACGCTAATGTTAAACAATGTGGTCCCTGGTCAAAAGTTTCCACCGCTTTCATACAAGAAACTGCAGTCGCTCGCTTGGCAGCCTTATCGGCTATAGTCCACAGCCATTCCCTCCAGGAACCCCAACCTGCTATGACAGTCAAGTCATTAACTTCACATGTAATGTGAACATGATATGACATGTTTTGTAGACATGTCAGTGTGGTACACGGGTCTATGACACGTGCAAATGTGAACGATTCAGTGGTCTGCAGAAACTGCCAACATGTTGTCCTGGCAACATGGCTGACTATTTAATGATGCTGCACTGGAAGCAGGACAATGTGCATTCGTTAATTATACCAATAGTCGACAATATTTAAGATGAGCTATGTTTAGTTGCCAAGATGTAATCGATGAAGAAAACCTACATGAACCCAGTGCCTGAATTCAAATGTCAACACTGCAGTTAGTGGAACTGGGTTGCATTAAATATGATTACAATTAAACATGTCACACAAACTCTTTTTTGTGTCCGCTTCCATTTTTTAAATGCTCTAAATGCTTATATGTGTTTGTGCTTCTTTCTACTCTCCTCCCTCATATTCTTGTTCCTTAGGTGCCGGTTTGGTGTTTGTTATTTACCCAGAAGCCATTGCAACATTACCTGGATCATCAGTGTGGGCGGTTATCTTCTTCATCATGCTGTTGACACTGGGCATTGACAGTGCTGTGAGTATACACCCATCCACATCCACACGGCCTCAAATAGACACCTATTATTTCAGCCAGGTGACGTGTGTCTTTATGGACTATAATGCTGACTGACCTGAGCAAAACATGGGACGAACAACTCATGTAGCAGTTCTTATATTTTGGAGCTTCAGTGCCTCAGCAACTCACTCTCTCTGACTTTGTGTTTTGTTCTGACTCCTGTGTGTCCTGTTGTAGATGGGCGGGATGGAGTCAGTGATCACGGGGCTGATCGACGAGTTCAAATTCCTCCACAAGCACAGAGAGCTGTTCACACTCTTCATCGTTGTTTCGACCTTCCTCATATCCCTCTTCTGTGTTACAAATGTAAGCTTCATACCGGGCAGTCTTTCGTGCGTGTTGGTCTTGTGTGATTGTTAATATCTGTCTTTGCAACTTTATACATTCATTTGATCATTTTGACAAATTGTAACTATGACACTGCTATCTGTAAATGCAACAAACTAAATCATCAGAAGCCTGTTTTATTTCTATTTGTCCCTTCTGTAACCTGTATGATAAACTTAATATAATAACACACTTATTATACATCACTATGTTTCTCCAGGGTGGGATGTATGTGTTCACCCTGCTCGACCACTTTGCGGCAGGAACATCGATACTCTTTGGAGTGCTTATTGAAGCCATCGGCATCGCATGGTTCTATGGTGAGACATCAGGATGGGAGAAAAGAGGACAAAAAAAACAGATGATTCATCGTGTTTTCATGGTCGGCAAAGCTGATGCTTTATTAAGGGTTTGATGGGAAATCTGTTGGTATAGGTGTGTTGTGTCTCAATGCAACAGAGTTCTATTAGACATAAGGATGCAGGGTGGTTTTGGCCCCTTCAGTGTGTGTGTATGTGTATTGTTAGGGCACAAGGAGATACTGTAGCTGTGCTGCACATGAGAGCTCGCTGAGGTTTAAATGAGACGATTTTTGACCGCTGCCAGTGTTACCTCTGTGTTCGCTCAGCAGTGGTGAACATCCACATAAAGAAAATTGCAGCTGGGGAACAGGCATTTGTCATGGACAGGAGTCAGCTGTCTAATAGCTGGGTTGTAGATTGCTGCGGATGGCAAGTGGTGCGGGGGCATGAAGTCAGTGTCTCTCCAGATGTCCAAATTCTATTGACACTAGATTTTGCGCAGTATTGACATAATCTTAACAATGCTATATGGGTATTTTTTCTTCCAACTCTCCAAATCTCCTTAGAGGCTTGCTTATCTCTGCATTAGATGATAGAGTTTTTTCTAAAATATATCTCTCCAGAGGGATTTTTTCGTGCACTTTCATAGCCCACTATGAGCACAACATGGAGGAAATCCTTTAGTTGTTGGAGTAAATAAGGGCCAAACCCATGATGTGCTAATCAGTGACCTCTTGCTGCTCTCTAAATGAGATGTTTACCATTTGGGTTTGCATCTTTCTCTTTCTAATTGTATAGCTTAAGGCTTACTGGTTTAAACTTTGTATTCCACCATCACAACCACCAGCTGAACACAGGAAAAAATAACTTTTCATAGAGTGAGAAAAACTAACCCCCATTTTGAATCACCAGCTAGCACAAGGTATTATATAACAATCTCTAAAGGTTGGGCAAAATGGCTGACCTGAACTTACATATTGAGTTTCTTGTCTCAAGTCTACTGAACCTGTCCATAAAGGGCTAAATACTAACTGGGCCCCGGGCAGTGAGGTCAGCATATTGCCCCACTTTGGTGGGTCCTGACCTTGGCAAGTCAGATAAATCAAGCCTAAGGCTTAAGTGGGCCTTTTTTCCCATCCTCATAACTGCTGACATGAACCCTTGACCCCTGGTCAGTGTGGTCTTTCATTCTGCTGTCCACTACATAAGTACATTTGGCTGTGCTGAGTACCTGGTCGTCAGTCTGGATATGTTTCTCTGCAGTTAGAAATGCCTTCCAGGCAAGAACGCAGGAGATACAGCCAGGTTTTTGAGAGAAAGACAGTCGTGCTAAGGTAAAAATGGAGCAGCAAGTTATTACAGTGAGCTCTGCAGAGTGTCTTGGGTTAGTGAAATGATCAAAATGTGGATTGTATTTCTACTGACAACCTTAAGCTTGATTGGTTTCAGCTCAGGTACCTTCTAAATTAAAGTGACAATATACAAAAGCACCAACTGCCTTCATAATATTCAAATATTCTTAAATAGAAAGCTGCCATGAATAAAATAGGTGCTATATAACTGTGTCTTAGAAGTAACATCAAGTATTTCCATGTGATTCAGGAGTGGACCGATTCAGTGACGACATTGAGGAGATGATTGGCCAGCGACCAGGAATGTACTGGAGGCTGTGCTGGAAGTTTGTCAGCCCCTGCTTCCTCCTGGTGAGTCCCTGCACAAACGTATTGCACACTGGAACCTTAACCAAGGTCAGGTAAACAAAGAGATAAGATGATTGACTTGTACAGTTTCCAGCAATCCATCAATGAGAAAACATCACAAAGACAAGCCCAGATGTTTTCAAGTCTTTTTTCGTCTCAGCTTTTCCTTCTGCAGGCCACCTGAGTCCTCCTCAAATGAGTCCTGAGGTCAATACATGCACAAAGCTACTGTACCATATGGCAAATGTCATTTCTAATTTTTACTGCTGCCCTCTAGGTCAAGTGCCCTCTTGCTCCTTAGATCATTACTAGGGTTAGGGGTTGAAATCTCCCCCTATGAAATGGTACAATCCTCCAAGACCCTCTTACGTCATCAGTAGCATTTACGTAAACTTTGTATTTCGCATTCCAACATGCCGTCTTCAGCTGTGGTAATTTCTCTTGCAATACTGTTGCAGTCCTGGTTTAATCATGATGCCATTTCTCTGATGGAGATATAAAACCATGGATCGTTGCTTCGTTAACTGGCCACTAGTGGTGCTCTATAGGCTAACATTGGCGAATTCAGTCCAACTTCAGTGCTGGACGTAAGTTGAATTTCAGGCGTCATATGTCATCAAATGCAATGCTGAAAGGTGGGCTTGTCCTGCACAAATCAGCAATTACAATATAATGTTAGCTAGTTAGCTAGAATGGTTTATGAGTCAGTCATCAGTGGTGGAAATAGCCACGCTTCGACCAAAGACAAGAGTTTAAACAAAGACTCTGGATATTTAAAGTCAGTCAGATTGTTTGTGATTGTTCATACCAAAAGTAATGGCACCGCTAACATCCAGTAGTAATTAATTTGCTTTAAGATTACTTTAAATAAATTTCTTTTGTACTGACGTACACTCAAGTCTGCTGTATTAAAATTGTTTTCTCCTGTAGTTTATGGTGTGTGTGAGCTTCGCCACATTTAACCCACCGAACTACGGCTCCTACACGTTTCCTCCATGGGCTAACATGGTCGGATGGTGTCTAGCCATGTCCTCAATGGCCATGGTGCCTCTGTACGCCATCTACAAGCTCTGCACGCTGCCTGGAAAGTTTTGTGACGTAAGTCAGAGATTGGACGCCTTGGCAAAAATGGAGCGAGGGGAAATCAGTTATTGTATTTTACTGTATGAAAATAAATTCTTTGTCGCTCCTGTCCTGTAACAGAGACTGGCTTATGCCATCACCCCCGAAACAGAGCATCATTTGGTGGACAATGGGGAGGTCCGGCAGTACACAGTAAGTGCTGACGCCACTATGATTTAGTTTTACTGTGCTGAAACTAAACATAATTCTATTTTTACATGAAAACAATTCTGTGTTATACCTTATATGCGTATTCCATCATTCTCTCCCTCCAGCTGCATCACTGGATGGTTGTCTGAGTGAGAGTGAGAGCGAGAGAGGAAGAGAGAGTGACAGAGTGAGAGAACGGACATCGGGTGGATGAATGGATGCACAGCAAAGGTCTGAGGAGCTGAGGAGAAGAACGAAATAGCCATTTCAACTGATCACGGTGGTGGGTGGCGGTGGTGGGAGCAGTTTAAAAGTGCCGACAAAAAAACCCCCATAGAAATTATAGTGTTCTCTGATGTCAACAGTGGATGTTTGAAGCTGTGCATTGACCATCTCCACCTTTATGTTCACACTGGTGAGTGGGATTCAGTCAAACAGGTGATGTTGTGTTCGGGCTGCTTCTTCCGTAAATATAAAACTCTTACTAAAGGAACATCATGTGTGAGCTTGTCAGTCTTACGTTGCACTTGAGAAATATTCTACACATAGACCATATTCACACAGCAGCCATTTTCCTCTGATGTCATGCTCAGGGTGGGATGCTCAGATGTAATGGAAAATGGTTTATTACCACTTTACATTGTGTCCAGTGCATAGCCACATGTAATAAAAGAGTAAAACTCATTGCATGGTATTCCTTTGAGGCAAGGTGTATGATTCACTATTTTATTTATGTTATTTATGTAGATGTTTAGTTACACACAACATCTGGAAAGTTAATGTCCTTTGAAAATATGATTTTTGTCTTTATGATTTGTATTTTTTGTATGTTTTCTCAGTCAATTATCCTCAAAACGGTAGATTTTTCCCCAAAAAATCTTCATGTAATGAATGCCGCAGCTTTCACTGAATCCCAGTCCATGTCTATATGTTCTTTATGATACCTATGTATTTACTTGCTCTCCTTAAAGACTGTTACAATACACACAATTCCTGCAGACTTTGAGAAAATGACACCTACTTTTGTTTACATCAAAACAACTCACAAGAACGAAACCGTCGCCTCACCAACAAGCATAAAGAGCACCAGTTCAATAAACTACATCTACGTCTCAGTCAGCATTACCTGAGCTTTTCCTGTAGGCAAGGTTCATTTGTTCATCGACGAAAGGACTCATCGGTCACAAATCAATAGAAGTGAATGTCTGAAAATAGAAGTCACTTCCTCTTACCATGTTTCCGCTTTTAGTCATATTCACAGTAGACCATTAGTGCAGTTAGGTAGTGTTTTGAAGTGTGGGTTTATTGAACACTGTCATTCCATCACAGGGGTGAATATATTCTAAAATTAGAAGAAACAAACACACTAAAAACTGAACCAGTCTATAATCAGACTTCAGTAGTTTTTAAACAGCTTCCCCGAAGCCCTATCAGCCACATCAGTGAACACGTTGTTCGAAGCTTGCCAACTTCCAAATAATGGTCGCTGGCAGAAACATAATCGGCAAAACTGCTTTTTAATCAACCAAAGACTAAAATAAACTCAGAAATTTAGATATCCCTCTCTCACATGAGCAGATTTTGCCAGGGGATTCTCATTGTCTTTCCTTGAATTAATAGACCACTTGATTGTTAACTTCATCGTACCAGGTCAGTCTCTTTCCTGTTCAAAATAAGTCAGTGCCAACGCAAGTTCTCTTTTGTTTAATTGACGATTCTTTGTATGTGTTTGTTCGCACAGTTTCAGGTGGTGATATGAAAGCTATGACTCACATTTCCAGAAAGCATAAAGCTTTAATTTTACCGTTTACAGAATCTCGTTCGGTGTTCCAAGACTGTTTAAAAAAAAAAAAGCTGCTTTTTATTGAACTGCAAACAAATAGTGCGTAATGTAATATACAGAGTAATTTAAGTTATATATCTGTGTAAGTAAATGTAATGTAGAGGGGCTTGTATCGTATTGTACTGTATGATATTGAATAACAAGACCAACAACAATATATATATATATATATATATTTATATATATATATATATATATATATATATATATATATATATAAAAAAAAAAATAATATGGATTATTGCTTTGTTACTGTGAAGTTGATACATATTAGCCTTAAAGGAGAACTTCGGTCGATTTAAACATACCAGCTATCCTTGACTTGCCAGTACCGAAGGCGCGAACAAATTTGGTCCAGCCATTACAGAGCTCCGTGAACGGAGATGTAGCATTGAACGCTAACAGCATGGGGTCAGAACTTTACACTGTGTTTTAAGCATCTTAACATGCTCCACATCTCACACCAAAAGTTATACAACATCAGCAGACACCTTAGCACACAGCACTGTAGCGTGTATGACTCAAAATGAATAAAAAAGTAGTTAAAATAGTGTGTTTGGGCAAGGAGCTACTTACCTGTTTGTTGACATTCGTGTCTTCCGGGAGCTAGACCAAGCTAGTCAATCCGTCGAGTGTGCACTTAACAGGCTTAACAGGCTATTGTAAGGCTCATGGCTCATGACAGGCTGTAACATGGACATGTACATTATGAACATAAACACGAAAATTCTGGATTACGTTTCCGTCTCCGCCAGTGAGGGAGTAAGTGCACGCTCGACGGATTGACTAGCTTGGTCTAGCTACCGGAAGACACGGATGTCAACAAACAGGTAAGTAGCTCCTTGCACAAACACACTGTTTTAACTACTTTTTTATTCAGTTTGAGTCATACACGCTACAGTGCTGTGTGCTAAGGTGTCTGCTGATGTTGCATAACTTTTAGTGTGAGATGTGGAGCATGTTAAGATGCTTAAAACACAGTGTAAAGTTCTGACCCCATGCTGTTAGCGTTCAATGCTACATCTCCGTTCACGGAGCTCTGTAATGGTTGGACCAAATTTGTTCGCATCTTCGGTACTGGCAAGTCAAGGGTAGCTTGAGCAATGAAGCTGCATGTTTAAATCGACCGAAGTTCTCCTTTAAGGATCTTGATGAGAATTACAGATAAACTTAGTTCTCATGAACTCTTTCTCTCCTTCACTCAGAGACGAGACATTTTCTTTCAGATGGTTCAGCAACGACTTGCTTTCCCCTCGTTGTACATGTAACACACTGAAGGGTTAATTATGTCCCGAATCGTATGCCTGTGCTGCTGTACTGTGCCTTGTGGTGTTTCTGACTGTATGACTTTGTTTTGTACCGTCAAATAATAGTATAATTAATTGATTAAATTATTACATTGAAAATGTCCCTCTCTGTTCTGCCTTTTTCCTTTTTCCTTTCGTTTATTTTGTGATTACTTTTAAATCTCTGTGCCCCATTTTTTTCTTCTTTCCTTTAGCAATGCGCTGGTTTTTATCGAAGGTCAGACAGGGACAGAACACAAAACTGCCACCTTGATATTTGTTACAGTCATTTAGCCAACGAGACAGAATTATCACTTGTTTTTTGTCCTTCAGCAAAAGCAATTGTGTGAAGCTTGATTCCCAATATGAAACAAATCTGACATTTTCAAACACTTTTTCATGAGCATGGACGCTGCTGAGTAATTCTGAACCATTCGTCACTATGGCGTCTCGTCCGAATGCACACTTACACACCTTTTTTTTTTTACCAATTACTGTTAATACTGAAAGACATATCTCTTCGTTCTAACACTGAATGAGTTCTAAAATGCATGCTTCAACAGATTCTTACATTTGTTATTATCATTTGTAGAAAAGGTGTCCTATTGCTTAGAGAGAGATTAATCATTCATCATAACGGTGTGTTTGATATTCCAAAATGAGACGTCAGTCATCTTGCCTCTAAGAAGGTCTACAGAAAAACCTTTGACGACCTCCATTGGACCAGAGAAAGCCCAAAACATAAGAGTGCCTCTAATTGTTGAGAGCGTCTCAAAGATTGGTTGGCATGACCCTGAATCAACAGTGTTTATTACAGTAACCAGAGCGTCAAAACACACAGAGGGCCAAATATCCTCAGCAGACACCTGTCTTAGAAGCTTTCAGATATATCGACATCTGTTCTAATCAGAGGGTTGCCTGACCGTCCCTCTCGAGTTGGGTTTTTCTTGCAAGATCTGTGCACTATTGACGTCTGCAAAAGGAGCCAGTCATATGTATTTAGGGCAGGACTGACTAACCTCCTGTTGTGCATGTGGGTGTCCAGTGTAATTCAGGAAAAGACAGAAATAAATACTAAAAACAGTCATCTTTGTCATTTCACCCTATTTCATCCCTGACCAAGCGCAAAATCCCTGCATCATTCGGCCCTGTGTGACTAAGTTAGCTTGATATGCTTACAGTGCCTGTGAACAAATCGCAGCTGGGGAGAGGGAGTAGTTACTGATCCATATATTTGTATTTAAGCTTTGATTGTGTTTGGTTTTACAAATACATTTACACTTTGTAATTGTTACCCAGTACATACCGTAGTCCATGATAAACACCAACCGGGACAATAAACTCTGTTGTAAAGTCAGTGTCACTAACACTATCAGCTGTGATTATTCATGACATGCCATAATGAATGAATGCATGAATGAATAAAGGTAAATGTGTTTTGGGTTTTTTTTGACGCTGGTAAAGGGCACTGTCGGATGTCAGCTGCGTGGTTTTTCCTCTAATGTTGTCAAGGTAGGACAATTGCAAAGCAATTTCAGGACAGGGTTTAAAAGGTGCCATTATCACATCCAATAAACAACTGCAATTATGTGTAATTTCATGTCTTGCCACCGACGATGAAACTGAAAGAAAATGCTCGAGGAAAGGTGGAAGGAAATGGGATTTGAGGGGATTTAGAGGTGCACTGTCATATATGGTATTAGCCGTGTCTCAATGTTGTGTCAGAGAGGAGGCTTGTGAAAAAGTCACGTGCTCAAAAAAAAAAAAAAAAACGTGACAGTTTCATGAAATCAGTCAAATCAATATCACATTTGAGTTGAATAAATTTCATGTGACTGGCCACTTTGTGAACTACAGTTGTATCAATTTAAGAGAAAATAATGTCACACATTATTTTGTGACGTCATTATATCCACAACACAGATGATTACTGATCAAAATTCAAATTGTGTTATGACAATAGTCGTCCCTATGATAATATAGTGATGTTGGATTTTGTTGATCTGTCATAACATTTATGAAGTGCTTTTGAGAAGACTTGAAAATACCCCTGTATATGTCATACATATACAGTCATGATATGGCCTAAAAATATTGTGATATTATTGTAAGGCCATACCGCCCAGCCCTAATTCATACTGTATGTGACATGTGGAAACATGGTACATGAAATCTTCACATGTGAATTCCCCATTTTGACACATTTTTACATGCTAACTAAAATGTCAACATGTGAAAATAAGATAATGTCAAATGTGAACTGGATGTTTTCACAATTTATTGGCTTTTTCACAGATGAATGAAAATTTCCACATGAGAAATTAACATGTTTATTGGTAAATGATATAGCTTCATAGGTGATTTGCTTTCTGAATAAAGTATAAATAAAATATTGAAAATAATCTTTCCAAATGTGGAATGTGTGTGTAATCTAGTCTGCGGTTTGTTTTTTTTGTTCTACACTGCCCTCTAGTGACAAAACACCTGCACCACATACCACTCCACATCCCATATTATAAGAACAACAGTTACCAACACACAACAACAGTCAAGTTGATGCACCTCTCCAGATGTCCAGCCCAGAGAACAACAACAAAACACATCTTTGTCTTTTCTGTGCCAGAGTTTAAAGGGACAGTTCACTCAGGAATTAAAAAGTCACAGTTTCCTCAGACTATAATCTGACTAGATTTATCTATCTTTATTGTTTTGCTGTAAGTCACAGAGATCTTAAGTTCTTTTCTTTTTTTGTTTCACCTATTTGTCATCATGATCTGTGTCACAAGCAGCAATCAGCTGATTGTGCTTGTAGGTGCTGGATGGATGGATGTGGGTGTCAACAATCAGGTCAGCCAGGGCCAAATGAACTTCAATATCTAACAGCAGATCCAGTAGAATAATAAATCATGTGAGGCTACAATAATTTTTGCACTGTCTAAATTGGACTGAACCAGAACTTCTCCTCTACATGCAGTTCTATCGTGAGCCCACCCGATGGCGCCGTAGCAGCTTTATAATGTGCAGGAATAAATACACACAATATGCTGATTAATATTAATATTACTTATAAGTGATATCTTGTATGCTCAGATATTACAGATACATATACAGGCCTAGAGTTCGTCTCCAGGTGCATCATTCGGTCAGGACCAAAACATTAACAAGACCTCTAACGACCAGAAGGAAATTCACAAGCTTTTTCCAGTTGAACTCGACCATTTGTCCACGAAGAAAGACCCACTGAGGACTTTTGGCATCTCAACGCTTGCTGGAGGCCCACTGTCACTGACAAGAGCACTTCTGTCAAGAAGAAAGTGAGATTTATAAATGTTTCAGTCCTGTGTTGTTGTGCACGTTTCACCATAAACCCTTCTGAATTCACTGATTTAAGCTAGCTTTTGTCACAATTATTGGAAAAAACGTCAATTAGTGTGATTTAATCTAATGTGACTGAGTTTGACACAAACATTTCTTTAAAAAAACTTATTTCAATATGTAATTTCCTGTTGTCCTGACCAACACAGACATCATCAGTCATCAGCTGCAAACCACTGCAGACAGACACTTCTCCTCCAGAAAAGGTGAATGTGCCTGTAGTGCTGATGAGAATCACTGTTTCCATTTATTCATTAAGACTCAGTCCTGCTGCAGCAGGAGGTCTGCAGGTTTGTCAGTCAGCAAGTCAATATAAAATTGGCATATTGTTGAATAGAGTCTGGTGCAAATGTCACTTTCTAAAAGGTTTCTGGAGGAGAGTAAGATTTAGCTTTCAGACTGTTAGCAGAGTACATTGACTCAAGTGCAGCACTTAATAATTCAAGTCATGTTATATTTTCACAACTTCAGCTATTTTGAGACAAAAGCTGGTATTCACACAGCAACTGGTGTGAATGTTTAACATTTAATGTGGCTCCATCTCTATGACAATATTATATCAACATCTTAAACACTTTATTGTGAATCTAAAAATAAATTCTGGTTGTTTATTTTATAAGGGAGAAGTAATTCTAATTAGTGGGAACAAGTTATTTTGACTGAATTTCCTGTGTTTGACAAACATACAGTCACAGTTATTATGGTAAATAGGGGTGTCACGATACCAAAAATTCAGTAGTCGGTGGCAATACCAGTAAAATTACATGATTCTCAATGGCAATTTCGATACCACGATAAAAAGAAAAAGGATTTTCTAAGATTCCATGTACTCGAACTTGAAACATGAATTTCTTTATTAAAATACTAGAAAAATATCAAAGAAAGAGCACAGGTATAAAGCACAAGCACCTGCCTGCCCTGCACATCGGCTCCAGCCCGCACGCAAACACACACACACAGTGTCATGATTCCTGATTTTGCCTTGTGTTTTTTGTGTTGTGTCACGTTTGAATTTTTTCCTGCCTTGTGCCTTTAAGTTTTTCCTGTGGTCTGCCCTCTGTCTCCCTCTGTCTGTCTGCCTTGTTCCCTCCTGGTCTGCTCCTCTGTGCTCCTCCCCTTCGTTAACACACCTGGCTTCCTCCCTCCTCTTTCTCCTCTCTTGTTCCTCGTTTGGTAATCAGTATCTGTGTACTTAGTCTGTGTGTTTCCCTTCACTCCTCGTCCGTACATTGTACGCATTTTGTATGGTTTTGTCTGCCCCTGCTCATGCCTGCGCCTGTCTGCTCCTGTCGGTTCCCTGTTCCTTCTGATATGTGTTTTTGGATTTTGAGTTTTGCATTTTGCATTTTGATTTGAACTTTGGTTTTGATTTGTACTTTGCCCTTTTTCCTTTGCACTTTGTTGTTTCACTGTTCAGCTGCTACTTTGTTCTTTCGTCCCCGTTTTGTCTGTTTTGGATTTTGTACCTCAAGTCCCCTGTTTAACTGCGTTTGGGTCCACCTCCTTCCTCCTGAGTATTCCCCTGTTTACCAGAACCTGACACACAGCCCTGATTTTTAAAAATCAGGGCTGTCTAATGATTTTTTTTTTAAAAAGCCAGGAATGGGACAGCAATGTACATAACATAAGCCATAACAAATGTGCCCACCATCCCAAACAGTATCACAGAGAAAAAAACACCAGAAAACGTTCATTCTTTGGATGTTGTTAATATGAATCAGAACTCACCTTGAATTCTTTAAACCAATCCGGATGATGGTCTTTCAGGTGCTTTGCTAAGTTGGAAGTATTACCTCCCTTGGTCTGAAGACCACCGTAGCATCATTTGCATAATGGCTTTTGCGGATTAATGATAACGCCACAGTCATCTGCCTCATATGCAGAGTACTTCCATACACAACTCTTTGTGCCTTTTTTATCAACAAGTCGAGTAGGGGCTATTGCTGCAGCCGCAGTTGCCATCTTCCACATGTTTTTGTCATGCCATTTGTAGTTTCACTTGTTCCTGACCTACTACTTCTGAACGTAAGTATCGACTGGAACACTCTGAGTCGTATACTGCCCCAGTTCCTGAGGAAGCGCTGCACCGATTCAACACTGGAATCGATGTGAGTGGTACTTCAGAAAAATGGACATCGTCTGTGTTTTGACATTTTAGAATTGAAAGGTATCGCAAATATCAGTTCTCGTGACATCCCTAATAGTAAACTGTATTCTGTGCACTTAAACTTTATATGTGCTGACTCAATGGTGTGTTCATGGGCTTGATGCTCCCCTCAGGGTCCCAGCACCTGCCTCCCGCAGCGGCTCCTGAAAAAGGTCAAGTCGTTCCTCCTGTAGCTCTGCTGCTGGCGCTCCATCTCACTCCTCCTCTGGTCCTACCTTGGGCTCTTCTACTAGCTCCTCCTCTCGCCCTATCTTTGCCTCTTCTATCTCTTTCTCTCGCTTATTTTCTTCCCTGCCATGCACTTCCACCTCTTTACCGCCAGCCTCTGTGGTGTTAAGTTGTCCAGCCAGGATCACTTCCCGCAAGCGGCAGAAGGCATACAAATCTATGTCTACTATTCCTAAGGTACTGCGTCAGCCTCAGCCTCCATGGAGCGGCCCTATGTGGAAGTTGGTGCAGAACCAGCTGCCTGTTGGGGAGCCTCCAGGTAAGCGCTTTTGTCCGTTGAACTAAATTTAAATTCAGTTTTCTTTTTCATTGAATTTACTTAAAATCAATGGGAATTGATGATTAATTTGATTTTAATTGCATTGGGCCCACGCTCTGAGGAGAAACGCAACCTTGTCGCTGCAGAATGATTCTGGCAGGTTGTCTGCACATGTATGCACAGCGAATGGATCTGGGAGGATAGCGTGAACCTCCAACATGTTTTCACCTCCCAGTGAAACTCATCTGTGCAGACACTTAATACGATGACCACATCAAGGGGGTTCACATGTGTGTCGTCATCCACCCTTAGCCAAGAAGAACCTGCAGTGACAAGTTCCTCAGTTCAGGGGTTCATTTTGTGTATGTGCTAGCATTAGCGTCACGGTACAAAGGGCAGATATACATCGTTACGGAGTGTGAGGATACAAGGAAAGCAATTTATTTGAGTTGCCTTGTACAGGGTTCCCGCGGGGTCTTAAAGTCTTAAAAAGAGCTGGGCAAACATAAGCTAGCTGAATAATGCCTTCAGCAGACTCGACCAATTAGCCAGTTTTGTGCCGGCTCACCTCTACCGTCCCTGCCGTGATCCTCCTCCTCTATGCCTGGTCCCTCCGGTATCCAGCGAAATATCACAGCTCCGTCGTCGAACGACCTTCGGGTGAGCGCAACTTTTGGATCGACTGACACGTCGAAAGCAGAGGTGCTCTGGATTCTTCACACTGTGTCAAAACACCATTTATTCAATTGCAACAGCGAGATTTGCGATCTCTTCCGAGTTATGTTCCCCGACTCAGCAATCGTGAAGACGTTCTTTTGCGGGCCAAATAAGATCGCCTATGTGGCAAGATTTGGATTGGGTGAGTTCATAAAGAGGGAATTAATTCGTTCTCTTACCGGGCCGTATGTCGTTATTTTCGATGAAAGCCTAAACCAAACCACCAAGACCAAGCAGCTTGACGTCCACGTTCGTTTCTGGAACGATGGCATTGTAAAATCGCAGTACCTGGGCTCACAGTTCATAGGACATGGGACAGCGCGGGACCTACTGAAACATGTCATAGTAAGTGAAAGTTTAATGGGCTATTCTTTTACTCATCAATTTTGAGACTAAGGAAACAATACGTTTAGAAAGTTATGTCTGTCTCTCCATTTAAAGCTGTAGTTAAAGTAACCTAACATTGTAATATGGTTTAATTTGTGTTATCAGTTTAGATTTAGATTAGCCTATTGTCTCACACAACATTTAGATAGAAACTCTATTTATCCCTAGGGGAAATTCAGGGTCCACACAGCTCAAAGACATAGAGACATCACACATAACAAACGCATACAATGTACAACAAGCATGATAGCAAAATAGTCTGTGATCAAGAGATAGGGAATAATGTAGGTTCACATACAGTTTAGGCCACATTAGCAGTCATAGTTATACAAACCTACATGGATACATGAAGAAAGGCTTGTAGTCAAACATGTAGATGGTTAAATGTACTGTGTGTGTGTGTGCTATTGCTTTAATGATGTATATCTGTCTTTTTATTTCTCCTTATTTTAAACACAAAAGGAGTCTTTGGATCAATTGGACCGCAGCAGGCTGTTGTCAGTCTCCATGGATGGGCCTAATGTTTTAGAGCTCCTCCAGCTTGACCATGCTGAGAACTACGGGTGTGCACAGCTGGTGTCTGTAGGCAGTTTTGGGCTCCACACACTACATAGTGCCTTCAAGGCCGGCTTTTCGATGTGGAATGTGGACAAGATCTTAAGGGCAATGCATACATTATTTCACCATGTTCAAGCGAGGAGGGAGGACTTTGTAAGGGTCACCAAATCCTCAGTGTTCCCTCAGCCATTCTGCGGCCATCGTTGGCTGGAAAATCTTCCCGTAATTGAGAGGGCTCTGGCGGTCTGGCCATCTCTGAAGCTTTACCTAGAAGCTATGCAAAAAACAAGAGCTGCCAAACCCCAAGACAACATCATTTGACACCATAGAAGCCACTCACAAGGATCCCTTAACCACAGTGAGGATGCACTTCTTCATGACCGTGGCCCGGACCTTTGATCCATTCATGAAAAAGTACCAGACGGATGAACCTGTGATGCCTTTCTTTGGCAAAGACTTGGCTGAGTTGGTTAAGGTAATTATTTACAGTATCACTTGTTGACATAAACCTCTCAGCATACATTCTATTTGTTTATTTATTCATCTCTGGTGATTGTTTTTATCCAAGTCAAAGTATTTGTCACATTGTTAGGCCTACATGTGAATTGCTTTGTTAATTGAATGAAACCCTTTTCAAAGTCAAAGTGGCTTTAATGTCAATTTCTTCACATGTCAAAAGAATCGAGAGGACGTTTCCCACTCTCCCACGGTGAAACCTGTGTAGTGCACAGTCACAACAGAATAGACAAGACATTTCCTAATACTAACTCTGTTATTGTTAATTAGACGGGCTAAATACCTGTCATCTTTACCTTTTTAGATTACAATTATGATGTCACTGCATACATGATACAAGGGAATTGTATTTCATTTGTCTTCTGACAGAGTCTACTGAGGCGCTTTGTTAAAAGAGGTCCTGCAAGACATCACTGCCTTTCAGCTTATCACACTGGACCTGTCTGACAAGAACTTGCTCCTCCTTCAACAGAGGGTTGACATCGGTTTGGGTGCTGAGGCAGCTCTCAAGGTATTGTCATCATTCTTAAGTTGTTTTTTTTTTTTTTTTGCAGGCAACAAGTGTCATTTCGTTTAGCATACTATGTCAGTTACAAAGTGTGAAAAACAGTTAGAAACTGACTGATTGCCTAACTACATAACTTTTTTTTTGATACTAATGACATGTACTTTTTTTATTGCACAATCCCCTATCCAGAACAGTAAAAGTGCAGAGCTAAGGGTCCTTGAGTTTAGGAGGGATTGCATGCAGGGACTCTCAAACATCGTGAGGAAAGTTCAGGAGAAGAGCCCCTTGAAATATGTAACAGTTAGGCAGATGGCGTGTCTGGACCCGTCTCTCATGTTCAGGGACCCAGACAGATGCAAGACCAGGATGAAGTGTCTAATACAGAAATTTCTGAAGGACAAACAGCTGGCAGGTGTATCTGCTGGTAGGAATAGAGTTGGAAGGGGTTATGAACCAAAGTTTGAGTACCATGCTCAACTGTAGTCTGATTTTTATAATACTGTGTTTCAAGCATTTCTCTATGTTGCACACATTTAGTCCCTCATTTGGCCTGTTTCTCTTTTCCTATCAGGGTATTGGTTTAGCATGGACATCTTGCTTTTGTAGTTTCCTCTTATAATGGTCCTGCGTGCACTGGCTCACATGTATTGAATAAGTCCCATCAGTTTACACAGGCTATTGTTGTTATTGAAGACATTACATAGGTTAAGAGTCAGTTTGAGTCTTGGGTGCTGTGGTTTATCTATATGCATATTTGACTTTTCTTTTATCACTCACTTTATTTTAGGGGATGCCATTGTCCAACAATTTGAGTTCCCGTCTGTTGAGGCAAGGAATGAAGATTTTTCTCAGCTTCCAGCCATTCAGCACGCGGCTAGACCCCTACCTGCAAGAGAGAATGAGCCATCCCTATCCTGCTGCTTGGGATTTTTGTCAGCGATTGCTCCTTCTGTCCCATGGGCAGGCCTCTGTTGAAAGGGGATTTTCTATCAACAAGGAGGTGGAGAATGAAAATATGAAGGAGGAGGCCATCGTCACAAATCGTCTCATCTGTGATTATGTAGAGCTGCATGGGGGTGTTACAAAGGTGCCCCTCACCAAGGAGCTCCTCACATGTGTTGGTGCAGCCCGTTCAAGGTATCGTGTCTTTCTTGATCAGGTGCGCACCAGGAAAGAGTCTGATATCCAAAGCCAGAAGAGAAAGCTGGCAGAGGATGGGCTAGAGCTTCTTAAAAAGAGAGAGTAGCCTGGAAGAGGTCTCCAACTGTCTTGCCAGGTAGGCAGACATGCTACCAGAGGAAGCAGAGGGAAAGGCTGGATCTAAGATGGCCATGCTCCTGACCAAGTCAAACGCCCTTAGAAGGGCACACAAAGATAAAGTGGTCGTATTAAAAAAATATTGAGGCTGAGATTGGTGCTAAAGGGGAGGAACTTAGGAATATGTGATGTCTCTCTTTCTCTCTCTCACACACACACTGCCTCTCTGACACACACTCATCATCTGACACTCACTCACACTCACAGAGAGAGAGTGAGTCAGTGAGAGAGCGCCGGTGAGAGAGTGTGAGTGTGTGCTTTTTCTTGCATTTGTAAGTTGCAGTGCGCTTTTTAATTAATATGATATTAAATATATTCTATTTGGCGGCAAGTTTGTTTTAGCCTGTTTTATCTGTTAATGACTGAACTCATTGTAATAAAATGATTTTTTCAGAATTTATTTGATTTTGAATTTTTTTTGGTAATGTGTCGTGAAGGTCTTAAATTTAAATTTTCATGGTCTTAAAATGTCTTAAAGGTCTTAAATTTGACTTGCTGAAACCTGCAAGAACCCTGCTTGTATTTAATTTCTTTAACCCTTGTATGGTGTTTGGGTCTGTGGGACCCGTTTTCATTTTTCAATGAAAGGAAAAAAGATACGATTAATTATTTTTCAAAGTCATATTCATTGGCTTTGGCTCATTTTCTGTGTAGAACATATATCAGAACGCATTTTCAATGACCATACACTGTACACCCCCCCTACACATTTATATTTCATACAGGGCTAATAAAAGTGGGAAAATTGGGGAAAGTGTGTGTTTTCAAAGTTGCAACATTGTTGAAAAATGTACGCACCAACACCGTTCACTCTCCCTTTCCCGCATATGTTATCCTCTGTCTTGTGGGAACCCATCTTTATTTTCTCATACTCTATCCCAGCTGCAAATGGGGGGTGGGACACTATATATAGCTATGGCAGTGTGGTTCCATATCACAACTGATCAAGATGGCCAAAAGATTCACCTTTCAGAGGGCCTTGGAATTAATTTTGGAAGAGGGCGAAGATGATGATGCAGAGGACGATGATTCAGAATTTGTGGATCACATTTCTGAAAATTCAGTTTAACAGTGATTACGATGAAGAGGATGAGCGTCAGCTAGGTCCAGAGCGAAGACGAGCCACAGGACCAGCCCATCAGCAGCTAGCCCTGGGAACAGTCTGTCAGCAGCCAGCTCAAGGACCAGCCCTTCAGCAGTCACCTACAGAACCAGAACAAGCCTTTCAGCAGCAGGTAGAGAAATATGGATCTTGTGATTCTTGCCCAAGAAATGAGCCACCCTGCATAGCTGCCAATGTTATAAGAATGCAACCAGGGCCAACACGGATGGCAGTTACTCATGTGCAGGACATCAGGTCTTCTTTTCAGCTTTTCATCCCAGATTCCATCCAGAAAATTATTCTGGATTGCACTAATTTAGAGGGAAAGCGTGTTTTTGAGGAGAGGTGAAATGAGATGGACCAAACGCATTTACAAGCCTACTTTGGGGTTCTTATCCTTGCTGGAGTGTTAAGGTCCAAAGGGGAATCCACAGAATCCCTGTGGGATGCAGAAACTGGCAGGGAACTGTTCCGTGCAACAATGTCACTGGACAACTTCCACATAATTTTCAGGACTATCCGCTTTGATAACTGAGACGACAGACCAGCTCGACGGCAGAGAGACAAGCTAGCTGCCATCAGGACAGTGTGTGACAAATGGGTGCACCTCCTCCCCCTGTTTTACAACCCTGGGCCTAATGTCACCATTGATGAGCAGCTGATGCCATTCAGGGGCCGCTGCCCCTTTAGGCAATATATTCCATCTAAACCAGCAAAATATGGTATAAAGATCTGGGCTGCCTGTGATGCCACTTCCTCATATGCTTGGAACTTTCAAGTCTACACAGGAAAACCTGATGGAGGAGCTCCTGAGAAAAACCAAGGAATGAGAGTTGTCCTGGACATGACTCAGGGACTCAGTGGACACAACATCACATGCGACAATTTTTTTACCTCGTACAAGCTGGGACAGGAGCTCCTAAAGAGGAAGCTGACCATGGTGGGAACATTACCGAAAAACAAGTCTCAGCTTCCACCCCAACTGCTGACTACAAAGAACAGGCCTGTCAAGTCTTCCAAGTTCATGTACACGGCTGACACGTCCCTGGTATCCTATGTCCCCAAGAAAAGAAAGAACGTGGTACTCATGAGTACCCTGCACAGGGATGGGAGAATTTCTGGCCAAGAGCATCAGAAACCAGAGATCATTCTGGATTATAATGCCACAAAAGGAAGCCCTACGCTGGCCACTGGTGATTTTCTTTAACATTTTGGACATCTTGGACAATGCCTTTGTCATTTTGATGGCACTGAAGCCAGAATGGAACAGAGGGAAGCTCCAGAGGAGACACCTCTTTCTTGAGGAACTGGGAAAAGAACTGGTGAGACCTCAAATCCAGAGGAGACAGATTGTTCCCAGAACCCCAGCCTCTGCAGCCATCGTGAGGAGGATTCAGAAGGAGACTACTGGTTCCCCATCCACCCAACCTACAGAACCACCATCTGCAGAGCCTGAAGTAAGTGTGTGATGCTGTTGCAGTATATGTCTGACACACATGCCTAGCAAGAAAGAGATGGTGGTAAAAATCCTGATCTTTTCATTATTCTAGGTTGCGGGCAGCAGCAACAAAAGGAAACACTGCGAAGTGTGTGGACCGAAAAAGGACAGAAAAACCCAATATGCATGCATCAAGTGCAAGAAGCATATGCAACACACACACAGTGAAACTCCGCCCCTCATGTGTTGTATAGGCTGTAATAAAAAGGCTATGTGTTCAATGGGGCCGATGTGTTGTCTGGACGGACTAGACTGGTTACTGTATGAGTTCAGTTTGTGTTGTGTAAACTGACCTGAATGAGTTACATTTCTAAATAAGTTCAAATAAATAAAAATCTGTAGTCATGAAAAACCTTCCCCCATTTGTGAATTTGTTGATTTTTTTTTCCACTCATATCTTGACTTTCTTTTTTATTACATTTTTTTAAAAAACAAACAAAACGAGTTATACTCTAGTTAATAAAAGGTGATCTACCAAAGGTAAAGGGCAAATATTAACCATATAGGCTGTTTATATTGCTTGTAACTGGGATGAAGTAAACATCTGTTGAGAATTTTAACACAAAATAGTTTGATAATGTAGCATTTCAAACCCAAAAATGCAGCGGGTCCAACAGACCCACGAACACTGGCTGAGTTACAAAAATATGAACACCACACAAGGGTTAAAGCTAATTTATTGGAAGTGATAGTGTTGAGGTAAGAAGGGAAGGAGGAACAAGGAAAGCACTTTCTTTACAGCGATTTGAGTTGCCTTGTTTTCACCTTCTTCTGTTACCCAATTGTCAGTGATCTATCCCTTTTTAAATTATTGAAAAATCTGTGATTACAGTCTGTATCTAATACTCATTCTCTTTGTGTCTAGCTACTACAAAAACAAGGCCAAATCTAAGCCTAAAGTCCCTGTAGGGCTGATGACTCCCTCTGTTGCAAAGAAGAAAAGGGATCAGTGGAGGATAGACAAAAGAAATCAGAGGGAAAGATTGACCCCAACGAAATCATGAACAACACTCCAGAGTCTATAAATGAATTAGATCTTGAAGATCAACTTGAACCCCAACCCAGGGAGGCAAATGAACATCAGCCTCATCCTCCCCTATCCAGACCCACGGAGCCAAATGATCATCAGGAGAATGCTCCGCCACTTGCTCCATCTACCACAGAAAAAAATAATAGTAACACATCCAAGCGATTCGCTAAATTAAAGAAAGAAAAGACAAAACTGAAGGATGAAATTGCCAAACTTCAGAGGCAACATAAACTGTCACATCAGAAATCTGAGAAATTACGTAAATGTCTCAAAAGGGCCGACAAAACCAAAATTATTAGTGAGAACTACAGCCCACAGGGGAGCCAAGAAGCTTGCTGCACAGAAGAGGGCACAGGTTACACGCTTTCTGTGTAGGAATGAAAATAACAGACTGCTACCAGGGGAAAAAAAGACACAGTGACCAAAAACAAGGACAAGGTATATAGAAGAGTCCTCCAGAAAACACTTAAAGAGCTATATGTGCAATACAACAAAGAACCAAAAAAGGAACTCACAATGTCATATAGGCAATTTTTGCATCCCTTTTTTGTTAGAGCCAAAAGCAAGTGATCGCGACACTTGCACATGCATATACTAGTAGAAGTACTTTGATTATACACATATATACAACCTTACACATGTCAGTTCAAACAGTCCATAGATAGATGTGATGTGCATAATCTGTACTGCACAGGCAGTTGATATACTACACATGAACTATATATCAGTAATAAAGTAACAACCTTTCTATTGTTTTCTGTTATTTTATACTGTTTTCAGTAAAGCAGGACAGTTCTGTTAAATAAATAAATATTTAATATTGACAGAATAATAAAAAATATTTATTCTGTCAAGTTAAGCAGGACAGAGTTCTGTTAAATATCTTTTATTTTGCACAAAAAAATACATTGTTGAATAATATTTTTTTCTATGTATTCGTATCACTCAAAAACATGCATCAAACTAAATTCACAATAGAGTCAAATTATTTGGAAATCGTTTCACACACAAAAAAAGGCAACAAAAAAAAACTTAGTGACTGCCAGCCATCCTGCCAGCCAGTGACTGCCAGCCATCCTCAAGTGCTGCTGCAGCAAGAAGAGCGAAAGCAGAAGAGGAGGCGCTGGCCAGAAAGCGGCATGCAGCCAAACAACGCCAGAGAGCTTGCGAAACACTCGTCTAGGTTTAGACACACACACACACACACAAATGTTTTTCATGTCTGTCTTTTATTTTTTATTTCAGTGTCATGCGCCCTAGTAGGACTAGAGATGCACCGATCAATCGGCAACCAATCGCAATCGGCCGATAATGCGGTTTTGATTGGAGTTCTCAAAATAGATCACATCAGGCCGATCAGATGACGTTTAAGTATCCACCTTGTTCCTAGCTCCCATGAGCCCTTGCGTGAATTATGGGTGAGACTTCCGGTATAAACCGGAACCGGCGTTTTTATGCTTTTATGCTAGCTGTCAGCGCTAATCTTTCTCCGCCGATTACCTAAAACATGTGGGAACACCAGCTGTCACAGCTCAGACAAGACGGCATTGCAATCCCACTGCCTAATAATATAAAGGGGTGGGAGGATGACTTGAAAAAGTGGCCTAAATTAACATACAGTAGTATATTTAGCTACTTTATCAACTCTGCCGCTTCGGACGGGGAGGCAATGAATAACCTAAAAAGCTCTGAGGCGTATCAGTATCTGCACAGTAATAAGGTGGGACGCGTTTGGTTAAAAGAGATCGTGGGACACAATCAGACGTAGAGCCCAGCCAAAGCCTTAAAGTCCCCCACCACCGAGCCTGGGTTTTAGTGTCATCATCGGGTGAAATACAAACAGCAGGGTGTTCATGTGTTGCAGGTCAAGGCAGATCTTGCAGCCACGCTGCTGCCATCCTTTGGAAGGTATATGTTGATCATTCTGCTAGTTTTAATAATAATTTTCATTGCTTTTAATGTAGGGTTGCAACAAACGATTATTTTTGTAGTCAATTAAATGTCAATTCGTCAATTAAATGTAATTAAAACTATAGAAAGGAGCAGGTATCATAAGTTTTCTTTTTCCTGCTCCTTTTCATTCATGGTGTTACGTATATAATCATGTAATGTGTGCAATCATGTAATGTATTTAATCTATGAATGGAATACCATAAAATACCAAATAATAGCCGGGGCGTTTATTTGTTTCAATCACTTAACAGACGAGGCATTTATTTGGGACAGGCGTTTAATTCCTTCCTCACAAAAATCCGGGATGAAAATGTCACAAACTTCACCTCTCGGTGAGTTCTCTGGCATCCGTCTGCAAGTTAAGTTGTGGTGAGGGAAACGATTCATCCAACCAGCACTCACAGATAACTCCTCATCTCTGCTGTCACTCACGGTGGCGTACATTTGTTTCGCCCTGATCATCATGCGGGACACTCTCTCGTGGCGTGCCCGTTTGCTGATAACTCATCCCCGCATGTTTATCTCAAGCTCCTCTCTAGCCTTCTTCCTGCCTCCAGCAGGCAGCCTGGCCCTGTTGCTGTCCTCCTCGGACAGCTCCGTTTTTTTTTTTTTTTGTTTTTTTTTTATCACCAATCTCTCCCTCTCTTGGGGTCGACAGAGAAACGTCTAGCGGCTGCTTCTCCAGAGTTTTCCTCTGCATATTTTATGACAGAAAGTTTGAATTTCAAGTCGTGCTTTTTATTTATATATCGCCATTGTGATCATCAGTGTGATACTGACTGACAGAAAGCAGCACGAATATGTGAAAAAGGCGAGGAAAAACGTTTAGTGTCAGTGGTCACGTCTTCTTCCTTGATTTAAAAAAAAAAGAAAAAATTAATTAGACCCGGCATTAATTTATCAAAATATACATCTGCACCTGGCGTTTAAAGGGGACCCTGCGTTAATTGATACCCGGCTATTATTTGGTAACATACGGTAAATAGATATGAATGAACGAATGAATCTTTAATTTATTTTCAAATCAGGTTGAGAATGCTGTGAGACAGGGAAAGACAGGGACATCATGCACTGATGCACAGAGAAAGTGGAATGCAGGCACAAGAAAGAATGCTGAGCTTAAAAGGGTGAAACACATCAATTTTAAACGCCATAAAGCAGACCACATTCATGAAGGCTCATCAGCATCAGCATCAGCATCAACATCAGATCCCACAGGTGCAACATCAGCAGAGTGTGCTCCCAAACTGTTCAAGGATCACAGAGAATTTAAAACTTACATCCGTTCGTCTGTGATGGCCCCACTGTATCAGCTGCAGACTAATGGCCCCCTTCAACAGTGTTACAGATTAGTTGTAGATGAGTCTTCTCAGAGCCAGAATGATCTACAGATACCCCATACAGAGCACAGCACAATGCTGACTTGCAGGAAGTGTCTCAGTTTTTATGAATCCAATGTTCAGCTAAGCCCAGCTCAGGTGGAGAAGTTGAGTGAAGAGACCCAAATACAGAGTGCATCACAACTTTGGCATGATGCAAGGAAGCTGCGACTGACTGCGAGCACGGCAAAGAGAGTGCCTAAACGAAGCACTACAAACCCACAGAAGTTCCTCAGTGAACACTTGCACCCCACCTTCACTGGCAATACTGCCACTAAATATGGCAAAGAGAATGAGGAGAAAGCCATAGAGCTCATGGAGGCTCAAGGGCACACTGTGGAGCGGAGAGGCCTGGTGCTGTGTCCTGACCATCCCTGGTTTGGAGCGAGCCCAGATGGAATTCTGGACTCAACACAGCTCCTAGAGATCAAGTGTCCACTAAAGAGCAGCACATCACTTGCAGAGTTTCTAAGTCAGCCAACTGGTGACATTAGATGCTTAGAAGATGGAAGCTATTTCATTCTCCCCAATGGGCCACGTGGATACTACCTCAAGGTGGGTACATTTTAATTGTAATGTATGAACTAATGTGACAGGGTACTTGTAAGCCTTCATTAACCCTTGTATTATGTTCGTTTCTCCCCCCTTACTTTGGTGTTCGCGGTCAAATTTGACCAGTCAGGTTTAACTGCTCTTATGTTACCACAAAAAAACATAATTAGAACATAATCATTTACCAAATGTTATTTAACACCCTTTAATGCTGTAAACAATGTTTCCAACTAGTTGTAAACATGCATAACTGCAGTGAATATACAAAGAATAGACACTGAAAATTATAATAATAATCAAAACGGAGACCAAATTCTCAGAACATCAGAAAAAATCATCATGAATAGTCATCTGTGTGTGTGTGTGTGGTGGTGTGTGTGTGTGTGTGTGTGCCACACAGGAGTGGCATTGTACAATCAGGTTGGAGTGTGCCTTGCAAACATAGGCATCACATTTGTAGCTAACTTGTTTTATTTATATTCTCTTGGAGGTCTACCTGGTCCAACTCTCTCCATGTGTCCCCAAACACACACTTCCCCCCCAGGTTTGTCATGTCCAGTATAATTTCCTCCATGGACTCTGGTAAAAAGAGTTGGAAGCTGGACTTGATGTCATCCAAATGAGATATTACGTATCGTGTTGGCCCTGGCATCATCCTTACAATGTTTTCCACTCTTGCTCTGCCTCCTCTGTCCTGGGAGGAAGAATACCAGAGCAAGTTGTCGCCCTTGGACTGGAATGTCACCTCAGGTGCCTCTTCTTCTCGTGCCTCTTCTGCATGTGCCTCTTCCTCTGGAATCTGTTGCATCCATCCATCTGTTGACTGGTCAGTCTCATAAAGGTATGGATCAAAATCAGGATGGATGTCGTCTTCCATTACTGACACATCTTCCTCTATCTCCAGTTAAACTTCGATCTCGTCTTCATCTGATTCAAAAAATCGGTCCAGAGCCTCTTTGACAGTAAATTTCCTACTCATTGTGGTCACAGAGTCAAATGACAGAAAGGCACAAATAAAGTTTTATATAGGTTGTCTGGGAGAAGATAATCTATTTTGTAAAGTGTGGTTCACGTGTAGGGATGGGCACATAAGCATGGGAAAGAGATCAGTTCCTATAACAAACACCTAATTGTTGAGTTTGAAATGTGTAAGTCTGTATATATTGGACCTTTGAACAGGTTTGATACATTGTTAGGTCTGGAGAGTGTGTGTGGCTCCCAGGTGGGCATATAAGCGAGAGAAAGAGACAGTTTCCCATAAATGACATCTAATTCTTCAGTCAGGAATGTGTGGTACACGTGGGGGAATATATACTGTATATGTGCGTGTGTGGGTGTGTATGTGAGGGTGGGACGATGTTTGTGGTTGTGGATGTAGAAGTGTGTGTGTACATGGGGATGTTTTCCATCTAAGGAATTAACATAATCTAGTATTACCCATTCATTTCATATGCCGGTCAATTTTGACCGGGAACACCACAGGTGTTACAAAATTGATTAGATGACTCAAAATTCATTGAAAGTGCTGATCAGAAATTTTATATGTTCAAATGCCTAGTGTGGAGGATATCATAAAGCCTCGAGACAATCAGAAGAAAAATAAAATGTTTAGGATCTTATGAAGTTGTAAATCGGTCAGATTTGACCCGAACATCATAGGAGGGTTAAAATAAACACTAAGCCATATTTTACATTTATCCCTCCAGGTCCAGCTGACAATGATGTGCCTGCAGCTGCAGACCTGTAAGCTGGTTATCTGGACACAAACTGAGCACCTGGAGTTGGACATTCCATTTGACAAAGTCTTTACAGATGCACACATGAAACACCTCCAAAATTTCTACTTTACACATATGCTTCCAACATTAGTGGATGAATTTGTTGCAAAGAAGGTTCTGCTCTGCTCCAAATATCTGGATCTCTTGAAAATACAGTAAGCACTTAACAGGTGTAATGTGTGTTACAGACAACAAAAGAGCTCTCTATGAAGGAAAATAAGGGAGGAAAACAAGACAATTTCAGTTGATTAGTTTGTGTTTTTATCACAAGGAAATGGGTGTTTTCAATACAACATTTTGGTATGTTACAAATAAAAACAAACAAACATAAAACATCCCATCCATACTGTACATATTAGAGCATACAAGTCTGAAAATATTTACAAGCTGGAGTCACATTAGTTGACCTCTTTGCATTGAAAAAAGTAATAGTTTTTGTTTGTTTACTAGGTAAGTAGTCTAACAACAATTTTCCTGTTCAAGTTATGTAAAAAAAAAAAAGTAGAGCTGTCCCTCAGTTGTTTTTGGAAAATGTTCAGGGAATGAAATATGTATTTATGTGTATAAGTAGGCTATGTAATATGCATCTATGTATGTAATTGAATTTCTGTGTGTATGTACAAGTGCACCATTAAATGTCTTCTCAATGTTCACTTGAAATTAGCTCAGATCTTAAATTCACTAAACCTGCACAGATTTTGAGAATCTTGTCAATTTTTGGCACCAAGTTGATTGGCACAGTTTGTGACAGAATCTTGTACACCTTGAGACGCCTTATGGCCCGCTCAACATGAATGCGAGCATGAGCAATGCGGCGTGTACGAGTGACCCCCTCGTTGGTCAGCTGGCACCCTTTGCGTGTGAATGTTGGAATGATGAGGTTCACCCTACGCTCCTCCAGCAAGTCCCTCACCGTGAACCCACGGTCACCCATCACCTCATCTCCAGCACGCAAGTAGTCTAGGAAACCACAGTTCTGCGTTATGTACCTGTCACTGCATTTTCCACCATAAGCATCAGAAATAAACATGATTACTCCTGAGGGAGAAACAGCCACTAAATACTTTACTGTGTTATTTTCATAATAGTGACTGTATGACTCACTTCTTGAATCCAGGTTTTTTGGTTTTTGTAAAACTGTCTCTGTGCAGTCAATTACACAGGTTGTGTTAGCAAAGTGCTCTTTAAAAGCTTTTGGCAATGTTGCTTTGATTGTTTCACGCGGCAACCACACAATGAGATCCTTAATGTGTTCACACATAATGTCTACCCACATTCCCACTGTCTTGTTAACCTGACCTTGCGATATTTTAAATCGGCGTGCTAAATCAGCCATGACAAAGTTTTGTCTTAGTTTCATCAAAGTCATAAGAATTTGGTCCACAACTGGCATTGATGGTGAAGCTGGGGCAAATGGTTGTAGGCACGCTACGAGTGTTCTAAATTCTGTTAGAGGAATGCCTGTATACAGAAGGGAGTCTGCATCACTCTCTAAAATGCTGTCAGCAACAGGGTGTTGCAGTTCTGGTGGTGGTGGTGTATGCAGTTCACACGTGATGGTGGGCCCTTTTGAATAGATGTGATCCTCCATCCCTGGGTCTGACCACTGTGTTTGGGCATCACAGGATGACTTTGCTGCTGCACACAGCTCCTCACCCGGATTCATCTCATTTTGCTCATCTGAGGGTAGCAATAGAGTACATGATTATCAAAACATGATGCATTAGGGTTTTCATTATCAGAATCAAAACACTTTAATAATCCAAGGCAGAAAATTGTTGATGTTACATAGCTCTAACATTTCTGGTAATAGAAGGTATATAATACATAAGAAAGAAGAATTAAGCTGTTGTTGAAAATATAGTGTTCAACATAAACATTTGACACTTTTATTACACCCACTCCATTAATCTTCCATCCACCCAACTACTTCCCACTGGTAACCGCATCACTTATGCGCTTCAGAAAGCAAGAGAAAACCCGGTACATAATGTCAACTACAATATTACATTCAGATGAGATTAAAATACTGCATTGTTGAACATTTGTGTCTGTACTGAAATTGTGACATTTTTAGTATCATACTGACCAGCAGTCCAGACGCACGTCACATTTGAACTGTTCAGAAAAGGGTAATACATGTTGTTGCCTGACAAATACTACAGTACTGTGTCCTCCACACGCATGAAATCATACCTGTTATTTTCGTGACACTGCTGTCAGTCCTCTTTAGCACCCGGCGTCTCTTCTCCGGTGGTCTCTCATAGCCCAACCACAAAGTAGGGTGCGGGTGTTCCTCCGTGGGCTTTTTTTAAACAAAATGAAATGAGCACACGTAAAGTATTTTTGGTGGTTTCTTCAGGTTGAGCTGCTTCAGCCACATCCTTCTGAGTTCCTCATCCCTCGGTAGGCGGTGGAAACTGTACCGACTCGGACTCTCACAACAACATTCCCTATTCGTCCGGGGTTCATGTTCAAAACACTGCTCCTTTAGCCACAGATTTAATTTCGCCTGGTTATTAGTACGACCACGAACAGCGCAACACGTTCCCGAGCTGCGCAAGGACATTTTTAGAGCTGATAATTGTAACAGTATTAAAACACCAGACTTACAAATAAACCGCTACGGGACACGAAAACCGCTAGCAACCAATGGCTCACTGCTACTTCAGGCGTGTCACCGGAAGTTGGACCCATAATCGTTTCTACATCAGCGCCCTCAGGAATAAGGTGGATAAAGACGGTGCATTAACTGCATGCAGGGAGGGAATTTCATGGCCGCCGTTGCCCGCACTTTGGCCTTGATGCCCCGTGAAAAAAAAAAAACTCATCATACGGCCACAGTGGCCTCTGTGCCCCTGGCCCGGTCAGCGTAGCGAGCTTGCCCTGAATTACAGCCACCTGAGTGCACAGTAGTCACTCACAGTAACTTCAGTGAGTCCGCGGTTCGCGCATGTGGAGTCTCATCAACACGATGATCTCACGTGAAAGCCTCTCAAACAGCAGCAGCGTCTCAAAACAGAGTATGAAACTTACAGCACAGGTGCGAAAGCGAGCGCAGCCGGTTTTGACATGATACGTAACTGACTTATGTGGTAGGATTTAGTCTGGTAAAGTTGGAAATATATTCACAGATTCGAACTTCCCGGATCAATAACTCATAAGTGAAACCTTGTTAAAACACAAACGACGGCTCTTTTCTACCATAGTAAGGTAGACAACGAGCTACAACCGTATTTTAATCAAAATGAGTGTCTGGACATTAACTCTGGTCTGTATGGTCAGCCAGCTGTGAGACGAGGGCGCAGGGACCGTCTACAAAGTGCAACACCGAAAAGAGAAACTACAAAAAATTCAATAACTTCACTATTATTCAGAGTGTAGTGTCACCAAAATCACTTCACGCATCAGTGGTCTCCTGCTGGTTATTCTACAATTTTTTGTTTGGAAAAAATGTGCTTTGCCATAATTTTGGGGAATTTCTATTGGGAGAAATATGCAATAACACTAATATTCAGTGAGATGTCACAAAACTCACCTCACCCTAACCCTGCTTAACAAAAACTACTTTCTAATGTAACTTTAACTTGATTTTGATATAAAAAAATGTTTTAATACACAATCCATGTCTTACTATAAATTAGGATGTTATGGTATCGGTCTGAAAGGTAAATCAACCCATTTTACTCAGTGGCCTTTGTGCCCTGTCATGTGGCCTTGGTGCCCCTGAAAAAAAAAGTGAAGGCCAAATGGACTTGCCCCTAAAATGACAAAATTCCCACCCTGACTCCATGCATTCCCACTAGTAAGCTACAGTTACTCTATGTAAGCTGAGTCCAAGTTGTCTCTAAGAGAGTCTCTAGAGTGTGAAATATTGCACATTGCCTCAGCCTGCAATAAAACGGTGGTCACTTCATGATACTTTCTCATCTCCTAATTTTTATACTTAATAATACAATGTCAATGTTGTGTAAGAAGAATCATTAATTAAATATACGAAAGTTACACAAGACAACAATATAGAAGAATTTATGGATTTGACGCTGTGATCGGTGATCGGCAATATCAGGATACTGCTTTCAGTGATCGGTGATCGGCCCCAAAAATCCTGATCGGTGCATCTCTAGGTAGGACGCCTAACACTTGCTTGAGTTCCAGGCGTTTCCGTGAGTTGTAAATAAAATAATTTTTAGAATATTACATTTGTCATTTTCTTTAAGCCTCAAGGATGTGTTGACATTGATTTTTGATAAAGTATGCAGATTTTTGTTAAAGAGCATATTGCAGGTTACATTTTTTACAAAATGCATGTGTAATCTGGGGGCGCCGTGACATTCCGACACCCCTCCATTGCGAAACCCCACCCTTCCGAAACACCCCCACTCCGAAACACCGCTGTTCCGACCCTCCCCTCAAAACACCGCCGTTCCGAAATTAAACACGGCTGTTCCGAAATTGATTTTCAAGTTTACATTACTTCCTACATCAAACACTGCCGTCCGCTCACCGGCCGCATTCACACAACTCATTGCTTTTTATTGCTAATAGGCCTATGTCACTATCTTCATTTATTATATAGTATATTTTCGCTTGCAGCAAACACATTTAAATGTTTGTCTAATCTTTTTACACGCACTATCCGTGGTGCTGAAATCCCCAATTCCAGCCGCACTCGCACAATTCTGAAATAAACTGTGGCCCATGGGTGCGATCTGCTGGGGAATGACCCCTCTTCTCGTCCGTTTTAACATAACTTGTCTTTGTGGAAGGTTAACAAGGTATGAGTGGATTGAGCACTGCTGCTCAGTTTGTCTTTGAAAAAAAAAAAAGCAATTCAAAAAAGCATTCAATAAACATTACATGAAATTGATTGTGTATCCATCTCTTATAGCCATAGACTATCATGTCCACGGGCCTACACACGCAAACTGTGCACACGCAAAGGCGCTGTAAGGCAAGGGCACAAAGGCTGTTACATAATTACATTGAATGTAATAATGTCCGCAAACGTAATAAACCTCAAACACCTACTAATACTACTGACCGTGCGTGCAAAATTCAACTGCTGACCCTCCGCTCCGCTGTCACACAACGGATCCCCCGTCCGCGCTCCCTCTCTCTTGCCCGAAAAATAATTCCCATAAAGAAAACATCGCATGACATTTAAATTTAAATTCCCATTGAAAGTACAAATCTCAAGAAATCTGGATGTATTGCTCATTTGTAAACACAACACTTGTCAGTCTATAGGCAAGAATCTAAAGGTTTATTAATGCAATTCATTTCAAATTCGCTTTATTGGCATGAATGCCACAACAACAATATTGGTCCAAGCACCAAGAACCACGAAAAGAATACCTAGCACAGTAAATAATGATAATAATAATAATAATAATAATAATAATAATAATAATAATAATAAAGACAACTTTGAACATTATCACAATTAAGTTATCAATCTGCGATGTAAACAAAATGCAAACATTACATAACTCTAACCATTTTTCTGAAAGTGTCTGTATTTTAATTGAGAATAGTTTTTATATAAATTACACAAAAGGAAAAGAAAATATGATTTGCTTTACCTATTTCAGCCATAAGCGGTCATATTGACCGCACATCATTTTGCGGGATTTCATTCATTGTCTCTCTTGTCCCTGACTTTGTTAGCGGTCTCCAGCTGTGCGACTGTAACACAACTTTATATGAAGAAGGACTAACACTAATAGCCTAATTGATTGTTATTTCTTCCACTTACAGAACTGTTTACGACTCGAAACAATGTTATAATATATGACGTTTCTGACCAAATGTCGTGGCTTCAAATGCATCAAATTCCCACATCCAGTTACGCAGGCAGCTGTCCAGGGTGCTGAACCAGGTCACATACAAAGGCTGCACTCTGCGTTCTGATGTTTGCTGGGCAGATCTCTGTCCCCCTTGGTTTCTCATCCACTCTGTTGTAGGAGATCTCCCACAGAGCAAAAGTAATACACATTTTTTCTCTCCCCGCTCGGCTCGAGCCCTGCTGAACTCTGGCCTGAGCCCACTTCACCCAGGCGCGAGCCTGCAGCCCCCGCTCCTGCTGACAACAGACCGGGGGAGAAAACAGACATTCCTTTGCTCAGAACCCATATCAGGCTGTGTCTGAATATGCACGAAGATCGGTATAACGCATTGGCGGTATTTTCTTACAATTTCGGATATTTAGCATGATAAAGTAATTTCAATTCAACATAGCCATTTGTCCAGCTGAAGCATAATGAGCGTTATGTCATTAATATGAAGTAGGCTTGTTTTGCGGTTAATCAGCCACATGATCCGTTTGAACCCACAAAGAAAAAAAGGATAAATGCGCAGCCTCCGTTTCCTTTCTGATTGAGTCCGTTCGGAGTGGGGGGGTTTCGGAATGGAGGGGTCTTCCCAATAGACTTTTCGGAATAGCGGGGTCTTTGAAAAAAAGGGAAACCCCGCCATTACGATGAATTGAAGTCTATGTTCGGAACAGCGGGGTTTCGGAAAGGCGGGGTGTAACCGTGTAATCTGGTCCAAAAATTACCTTTTGAAAAGTTGATTGAGGATTTAAAATGTTATTCAAGACGTTAGGGTAGATATTTATCCGAAAAAGTGACAGTTTTGAGCAAAGCGCCAAAAAACGTTTTTTTTTTCCAACATCGCGTCATATAACGTAACGAGAGGGAGTTATATGCTAGCAGCTGCCATAGCTCAGTGTGGGAGTTGGTACGTTATCAGTCAGAGCGGAGAGTGAGTCAGTGTGTTGTCAGTAGTTTTGGATTGCGCTAATTTACTATCAACATGATAAATTATTGCGTTTGTGGAGGTTGCACAAACTCCAGCCTGTCAGGACACCGAGTCCAACGGCTTCCTAACAGGAAAAAAAACGGGGCTATCTTCCGTGCCTGGGTCCGTTTTATGCAGCTGAAGAGACAGGACTTCTCCTCTGCGTCAGCTACGAAAAACGCGGTCGTGAGTGGCGCTCACTTCAGACTGGAGGATTATCATCCAAGCGACCTGTTGGAGTTCAACGTGGGATGCCGAAGCAAGAACCAGGTGCGACTCACCCCTGGTGCGGTGCCTTCGGTTCCCACAGCTTCATCCGGACCGCTGTCAGCTGCTGGTGCTGCCGCCGGCGGAGACACGCGGATCAGGCAGAGACTCAGCTCGGCGTAAACGCAAACTGTGCACTGTAAGTCTTGTTTCTAACATTTGTTAACTACCTACTTACTCAACATAATGATTTAATTCATGAGAAGCAATGTAACATATAGGTTGTTGTAGAGGAGTGCAGCTAGCTTTCAACTCCGAAGTAAATAAGCGAGCAATGCCAACGTTAGCAGCGTTTTTCTTTTTTTTTTTTTATAGAACCTGTCTTATGCAAAGACACTTGGTTTGCTAATATTGTAACTGTCAGATTTAGTTACAGCCCAGTGACCCTGTTTGCACACATTCATAATGTATTTAATCTGTTAAGGGGCGTTCAGACCGAACGCGATAGACGCGAATGGAGTGGCAACTCTACATTGAAAATCAATGTAAATGGCGCGATGACACACGATTCAGGCGACGGCGGCGCGAATGGAGCGTCTGGCGCGGCGTGAATAAAGTTGAAAATATTCAACTTTTCAGGTGGCATCGCGCCGCGACATCCAATCAGCGACAAGTTCAAGCCGACGACGTCACTTCCCTCACCTACGGTTGTTTACGGTCGCTCAGAGCAACAATGGAGGAAAAGCTAGTAGTAGCTTTGTGGGCACCCGGTGCTGTATGACACCACTGCGGTGTTCTACAGAGACAGAAACAAAAAAGAGGAGGCATGGGTGAAAGTCGCTGAGGAGGTTGGACTCCCCGGTAAGTTTTGAAGCTATCTGTGGCTTGTTTTACTACGTTACTGACCGTGTTAGCATCAGTTAGCACTTGTAACGTTATAGCATTATCCCCCTTTGCAGGATACCAGTTTGTGTGAATGTTTATTGTAGTATTTATTTTGGTTAGAAGCTAATTTATGCAATGTGCATGTCTTTCTCTGTGTGCGTATGTGTGTTTTCAGTTGAGGTGTGTTGAAAAAAATGGAAGGGGCTGAGGGACACCTACCTAAAAAAAAAAAAATAGATGGAGAAAAAAGGAGTGGGTCAGCGGGTGAAAATTTTAAAAAGTGGCGGTTCTCTGCGGTCTTTCCTCGACCCCTTCACCGCGCCCAGGGAAACGAGTGGCAACATGGGTCAGGGGGTCGAGGAAGACTGGTCCGCAGAGACCTATGAAGAGAGCTTGGGTGATGAGGCAGCAGCAGGAGCGTCAGAACTGTGGTCAGGAGAGGCAGGGCCGTCAGCAGGACCATTAGTTTGTGATGGTTGGTGAAGTGAAGACATACACATAATAAAGTACATGTAAAAACACTTTCAAATTCAGTCGGCGAAAGAGCAGTTTATATGTGTATTGTTTCTCTCACATTTGTTTCCAGTAAATCTCAAATGATGTGTTCCCCTATTGTAGAAAAAGTTTGGATCATATAATAATAATAATAATTTCTCTATAGAGCAATCCGAGAGTGACAGCAAGGGCACAGCTCCTGCTACCCCTGCTGCCCCTGCTGCTGCCAGTCCTGCTGCCGGTCCTGCTGCTGCTGCTTCGACCTCATCCAGAGCCTTCAGAGGCCACCTGCCCCCCTGCCACCTCCACCTGCGTGGATAGAGGAGGAGCGTTTTTTATCAAGCCTGGCTCCTTCCCTCCATAGGCTGCCACCCCAGCAAAGGGAATTTATAAAATTCCAAATACATAAATTGATATTTGAAAACTCTTTTGTTTCACTAAATTTGGACATATTGGAGTAGCTGGGGTGGCAGCCTGTGCTGGGAACGAGCCAGGCTGGTAAATTTTTGTAAATTTTTTGTTATATTTGTTATGTTCTTTTTTCTATTAATCACTTTTTTATTTTTTATTGAATTTAATCTTTGTAAATATTTTGTTTTCAAATTAAAAATATTTTGTATATATTAATGACTATTATCTATGCTATGGCGCCGTACAAGGTGGCAGCCTGTAACAGCAGCTCCTGTGGGTTTTCAAGTTTTTTCGTAGTTTTTGTTGTATCTCTGTTCTGATTCTCGCTGAACTTTGGCGGCTCTTCTCCAGTGACTGAGAGAGGACGAACATCTTTCTTTTTTTTTTCTTTTTTGAGATGTTTTTGCTAGCCATAGCAACGGAGGGTCAGGAGCGCATCATTGAGCGCATTATTTACACACGCGACCAGCTGATTGCGCTGTGTGAACCTGCACTGCTACCCGGAGCCAGGCCTGAGGTCCTGAAGGAGCTGTGGAGGAGACGCCGTGGCTGCAGAGCCGGAGTGAAATGGAGGTCGTAGAAGAGGAGACACAGACCGGCTGTACCAGTGATCGTCATGGGGAACGTGAGGTCTCTGGGGAACAAGACGGACGAGCTCGCCGCGCTGATAAAGGCTCAGAGGGAATATCGTGAGTGCAGTGTGTTGTGTTTCACGGAGACATGGCTTCACTCAAACATCCCGGACCACAGCGTGGCGATTCCCGGCTTCAGCACTGTTTGGGCGGACAGGGACGTGATAAGCAGCGGAAAGAAGAAAGGAGGAGGGATTGCACTGTATGTGAGTGAGAGGTGGTGTAATCCCGGACATGTTCATGTGAAGAAACGTCTCTGTACCCTGGACATTGAACTGTTGACTGTGGGGATGAGGCCTTATTATTTGCCCCGGGACTTCACGTCCGCCGTCATTATCGGTGTGTACGTTCCTCCTTCAGCTGATGCAGCGCTGGCCTGTGACATCATCCACTCCGCTGTTGCCCAGATACAGACGCAGCATCCTAACGCATTTATTGTCATCACTGGGGATTTTAATCACGTTTCACTGGACAAAACCCTCCCAACATTTCACCAGTATGTTGACTGCCCCACCAGAGACTGTAACACACTGGATCTGTTGTATGCAAATGCTGAGGATGCATACAGTCCCACAGCCCTCCCCCCTCTTGGAAGATCTGACCACAACCTGGTCCTGCTGACCCCTAAGTATATCCCCCTTGTTCAGCGGCAGCCTGTCCACACTAGGAGCGTGAGGAGGTGGACTCAGGAGGCTGCTGACACACTACAGGACTGCTTTGAGTCGACAGACTGGGATGCACTTGTTGAGACACATGGAGAGGATCTTGACAGCATGACCGACTGCATCACAGAATACATCAGGTTCTGTGAACACACCACCATGCCAACCCTGACTGTACGCTGCTTCCCTAATAATAAGCCGTGGATCACCAATGACCTGAAAGCCCTTCTTAACAAGAAGAAGAGGGTGTTCAGGTCTGGAGACAGGGAAGAACTGAGGAGAGTGCAGCATGAACTCAGGGATATGCTGAGGGCCTGTAAAGACGCCTACAGGAGGAAGCTGGAGGCCAAACTCCAGCAGAACAATGTGAGGGATATGTGGACTGGTATGAAGCAGATCACTGGGTGTAAGGTGAGCGACAGACAGTCATCGGGCAGCCTGGAGAGGGCAAACGAGCTGAACAGATTCTTCAATAGGTTCAGCTCACAGCATTCTGTCGTCTCCCTGACACCTCCAGACCCCGACACACCCTCACTGCCCCAAATGCTTCCTCCCCTCCCCCCTCACTCCCCTGCTGTGAGCTCTCCTGTGCAGCACCTCTCCTCCTCCTCCTCCTCGTCCTCCACTGAAGACACCAGCAGCCTCCCCCGCATGACTGTGACTGCAGGCCAGGTTAGGAGACAGCTGGAGAGACTCCACCAGCAGAAGGCTGCAGGCCCTGATGGTATCAGCCCCAGGATCCTGAAGACATGTGCCAGCCAGCTGTCTCCTGTCCTACAACACCTCTACAACCTGAGCCTTGGTCAGGAGAGAATACCAGTGCTTTGGAAGACTTCCTGCCTGGTTCCTGTTCCAAAGAAGTCGACACCATCAGACCTCAATGACTATCGACCAGTGGCCCTCACATCTTACGTCATGAAGGTGCTGGAGAGACTGGTTTTGGCCAACCTGAGGCCGCAGGTGAGAGCCCTGCTAGACCCTCTGCAATTTGCTTACCAGCCCCACTTGGGAGTTGATGACGCTGTCATCTACCTGCTGCAACGAGCCCATTCGCACCTGGATGGTGGAGGAGGCACTGTGAGAATCACATTCTTTGATTTCTCTAGTGCTTTTAACACCATTCAGCCACTGCTACTGGGGGAGAAGCTGCGGGTGATGGGTGTCGACGACACAATGATCTCCTGGATTACTGACTACCTGACAGGCAGGCCACAGTTCGTCCGTATGGGCAGTGTTCTGTCTGATGCGGTGGTTAGTGATACAGGAGCTCCACAGGGGACTGTACTGTCTCCTTTCCTGTTCACCTTATACACCACTGACTTTCAGTACAACACCGGGTCGTGTCACATGCAAAAGTTTTCTGACGACTTGGCTGTTGTTGGGTGTATAAGTGAGGGACAGGAGGGAGGGGGACAGGAGGGAGGAGTACAGGGCACTGGTAGACAACTTTGTGGAGTGGACTGGACAGAATCACCTGTGGCTGAACATCAGCAAGACCAGAGAGATGGTGATAGATTTCAGCAAGAAGAGGAAGGCGGCTTTCCAACCTCTGTGCATTCTGGGAAGGGATGTGGAGGCGGTGGAGGATTACAAGTGCCTGGGTGTTACCATCAACCACAGACTGGACTGGAGATCTAACACTGAAGCTGTTTACAAGAACGGGATGAGCAGACTTTACTTCCTGAGGAAGCTGAGATCCTTCAACGTGTGCAGCAAGATGTTGGAGATATTTTATCAGTCTGTGGTAGCCAGTGTACTTTTCTTTGCTGTGGTTTGTTGGGGAAGCAGCATTGGAGCCAGCGACACCAACAGACTCAACAAACTGATCAGGAAGGCTGGCTCTGTGATTGGCAGCAAACAGGACACTCTGGAGGCTGTGGTGGAGAGGAGGACACTGAAAAAACTGTTATCCATCATGGATAATCCTCTCCACCCTCTCCAACTCACACTGGTCAGACAGCGGAGCACCTTCTCCGGAAGGCTGCTTCAGCTTCGCTGTCGTAACAATAGATACAGGAAATCTTTCCTGCCACAAGCCATCACAACAACAATCCATCACTTTATACAACAACTCTCTCACCTCTGCCTGACAGAGAACTCTGGTCTCGCTACTGTTTTGTTGTATATATTATTATTGTTATAGTATATTTTGCATATTTTGTTTTGTTGTATATATTATTATTGTTTATTGTTTATAGCACACTGTGCACTGTATATATACACTATGTATATATTGGATTCTATTTATGTTATGTACAAAGTGTTTTATTTGCGGACCCACTACTGCTGTAACAAAATAATTTCCCAGTCTGGGATCATTAAAGTAATTCTATCTATCTATCTATCTATCTATTCATTGTCTCTCTTGTCTCTAACACAACATTATATGAAGAAGGACTAACACTAATAGCCGAATTGATTCTTATTTCTTCCACTTACAGAACTGTTTACGACTCGAAATAAACAATGTTATTATATATGGATATACGCCTTTCCGAAACCCCGCTGTTCCGAACATAGACTTCATTTCATCGTAATGGCGGGGTTTCCCTTTTTTTCAAAGACCCCGCTATTCCGAAAAGTCAATTGGGGAAACCCCTCCATTCCGAAACCCCCCCACTCCGAACGGACTCAATCAGAAAGGAAACGGAGGCTGCACATTTATCCTTTTTTCCTTTGTGGGTTCAAACGGATCATGTGGCTGATTAACCGCAAAACAAGCCTACTTCATATTAATGACATAACTCATTATGCTTCAGCTGGACAAATGGCTATGTTGAATTAAAATTACTTTATCATGCTAAATATCCGAAATTGTATGAAAATTGCTCCAATGCGTTATACCGATCTTCGTGCATATTCAGACACAGCCTGATATGGGTTCTGAGCAAAGGAATGTCTGTTTTCTCCCCCGGTCTGTTGTCAGCAGGAGCGGGGGCTGCAGGCTCACGCCTGGGTGAAGTGGGCTCAAGCCAGAGTTCAGCCGCGCTCGAGCCGAGCGGGGAGAGAAAAAATGTGTATTTCTTTTGCTCTGTGGGGGATCTCCCAACAGAGTGGATGAGAAAGCAAGGGGGACAGATCTGCCCAGCAAACATCAGAACGCAGAGTGCTGCCTACTTTGTCACCTGGTTCAGCACCCTGGACAGCTGCCTGCGTAACTGGATGTGGGAATTTGATGCATTTGAAGCCGCGACATTTGGTCAGAAACGTCATATATAATAACATTGTTTCGAGTCGTAAACAGTTCTGTAAGTGGAAGAAATAACATTCAATTAGGCTATTAGTGTTAGTCCTTCTTCATATAAAGTTGTGTTACAGTTGCACAGCTGGAGACCGCTAACAAAGTTAGACACAAGAGAGACAATGAATGAAATCCAGCGAAATGATGTGCAGTCAATATGACTGCTTATTGCTGAAATAGGTAAAACAAATCACATTTTCTTTTCCTTTTGTGTAATTTATATAAAAAACTATTCTCAAGTAAAATACAGACACTTTTAGAAAAATGGTTAGAAGTCTGTAATGTTTGCATTTTGTTTACATCACAGATTGATAACTTAATTGTGATAATGTTCAAAGTTATTATTATTATTATTATTATTTACTGTGCTAGGAATTCTTTTCGTGGTTCTTGGTGCTTGGAGCAATATTGTTGTTGTGGCATTAATGCCAATAAAGCGAATTTGAAATGAATTGAATTAATAAATAGATTCTTGCCTATAGACTGATAAGTGTTGTGATTACAAATGAGCAATACATCCAGATTTCTTGAGATTTGTACTGTCAATGGGAATTTAAATTTAAATGTCATGCGATGTTTTCTTCATGGAAATTATTTTTCGGGCAAGAGAGAGGGAGCGCGGACGGGGGATCCGTTGTGTGACAGCGGAGCGGAGGGTCAGCAGTTGGATTTTGCAGGGACCGTCAGTAGTATTAGTAGGTGTTTGAGGTTTATTACGTTTGCGGACATTATTACATTCAATGTAATTATGTAACAGCCTTTGCGCCTTTGCCTTACAGCGCCTTTGCGTGCCCACAGTTTGCGTGTGTAGGCCCGTGGTCATGATAATCCGTCTATGGCTATAAGAGATGGATACACAATCAATTTCATGTAGTTTTTATTGAATCAAAAATACATAGGTAGCCTATTGTCTTCTCCTCTGCTTTTTTTTTCAAAGACAAACTGAGCAGCACTGCTCAATCCACTCATACATTGTTAACCTTCCACAAAGACAAGTTATATTAAAACGAACGAGCAGAGGGGTCATTCCCCGGCAGATCGCACCCATGGGCCACAGTTTATTTCAGAATTGTGCGAGTGCGGCTGGAAGTGGGATTTCAGCACCACGGATAGCGCGTGTAAAAAGATTAGACACGTTAGAAACGTTTAAATGTGTTTGCTGCAAGCGAAAATATAGCCTACTAAATAATAAATGAAGATAGTGACATAGGCCTATTAGCAATAAAAAGCAATGGTTGTGTGAGTGCGGCCGGTGAGTGTACGGCAGTGTTTGATGTAGGAAGTAATGTAAACTTGAAAATCAATTTCGGAACAGCGGTGTTTTGAGGGGAGGGTCGGAACAGCGGTGTGTCGGAGTGGGTGTGTTTCGGAATGGTGGGGTTTCGCAATGGAGGGGTGTTGGAATGTCACGGCACATGGATGGGTGATGACGCTGTTTTAGCTGCGGGTAATTTCAGTAACGTTACAATTCCGTTAGCTCCTATTATAATACGTTTATGTGTGCTTAATTTAATTAAAACGCACTACATTCACTTGAATGGAGCATTCCCAACGTTCGGTGGTCAATTATTTTCGTGTAATTGACCGTTGCTAAGCATATATGACCGCTGTCAAGTAAAGTGGCCTTTTTGCATCTGATTCACGTATTTCGTAGCTCTCCGTGCTCTAGAATCTTTGCTCCGCAAGTAGTCTGGTCACTTTTCACCCCAGCGTCTTCGGTCGCTAAGCGACGTCAGCTGATCTGTAGTCTACTTCATATCGGAAAAAATGTACTCCTAGGCCACTAGTATGGATGAGTTTCACATTAACTTTAATATTTCTGGAAAATACGGGGATTTCGACACTTGGCAAAAGGCTGAGTTGTCGTCAGCGGTCAAGAAAAGTAAAAGAGAGGAAAGCAGCGAAGAGGGAGAAGCGAAACGGCACTAAGTTTTGGATGACAGAGACGTTGATAAAATAGAAGAGGATCGACAAGAACTGAACACCAAAAAGAGCACGGTATGGGCCATGTCAGTTTTAAAAGACTGGATAGAGGACTTGAATTTCAGCGGAAGATTGATCAGCTGTGTTCTAAAGAATGTTCTGTTCAAGGTCTTTGTCATCCATTTGGCATACTATATTTCCCTGCTGACAAACACTATGAATGGTAACAAATACATTGTAAAAGACACACTGTGTGAAGTTTTTATTTCATGTTGGCAAGTAGCCATGTAATGAGCGGGATAATGTATAGAACAGCGGTCATTATCAGGACAAACCGGAGCCCCGACGCGAAGCAGTTTCCGTTATAAGAAGGTCCTCTTTAGGTCCTCTTACTTTTTTCTAGAAGAAAGGAAATCTGAATTGACAGAAGTTGACTGGGACAGGCAGACTAATGTCAGTGGAACAAAGCTCAGTCCCCCTCAGTCCTACAGTTTATCTGCTGAAAATATAGCTAAACCTACCCTGTTACCCTTGTATCAAATTCTGTTTGGTGCTTTTTTCTCAGCCTGGAACTAACATGGTGGAGTACCTTTCAAAGACACCTACAGATTCTCCACATGTTCTGATGCTGGTGGAGGAGAACGAGTGTTCCCAAGCTTTTGTGATCATAAATGGGACTGCTTAGGAGCAGCCATCACTTCTTGGAGCTGTTTACGTAGTACGTTACTCAGGTTTGGGAATTCATTCAGTCAGTTGTTTTTGAAATGCCAGGAGATGTTTCAAATGTTGTGAAGCTCATGAGAGCACAACTGAATGCAGTGCTAGAATGACAGGGTTCTGGTGTTTTTAAGTGAGGGACTGCTCCATAGAAGCCTCCATAAATTCTGCTTAGCATGTTTCTGAGATTCTAGTTAAAGTTTTCATGATATACTGTTTGTTTAAGTCTTTGTTTTGCAGTTTTAGCCACTGTCCCAGATCTCAGTGTTGCCCTATTGGACTTAAGATTCAAGTTAAAGTAAACTGTTTTGATGTAAAAAAAATAAAAATAAAAAATAAAAATAATTATATATATATATATACATAGGTCTTGATTATCTTAATATTTCTAAAATACAGTTTTACACTGCTTTGTAGTGACAGTTAAATTACATTTCATGACCAATAAAAGAATGTTTAGCTGCAGAGATACAGCATGCAAAGTACTTTTCTGTGATTGTGGACTCCACTCCTGATCTGTCACATATTGACCAACTGACCTTAATTTTTCGATTTGTGAATGAAGAAGGAAAAATAATAGAGCTTGGCCAGTTCTGTAATGGCTATGCTTGACAGTTTAGGCCTAGATCTTGCAAACTGCAGAGGCCAGGCATATGATAATGCAAGTAACATGTCTGGACGTTATAATGGGCTGCAAATTTGGACGGTGTCAACAGGATTCAAGGCAGTTGTCAAGATGCAAGTCATTTTTTTGACCTCATGCAGTCCCTATATGCCTTTTGTGCAGGTTCCACTCAAAGATGGAACAGAAACTTTGATAATGCAGACATCAAGGTAGACATGACATTGAAATCACTATCATCAACACCATGAGTTCCATGCAGATGCATCTGCATGGAACTTGCCATGGAACATGGCACTTTGTAGATTGATTGATTGATTGATTGGTTTATTTCAGTGTCAAACATCATGGTTGGTGCCCAGCCCTCATATGCTTATTAGACACTAATCATATTCATCAAATAATAATTTCACAATTACATACATGATAGCCACGTGACATAATACAGAACACATCATAACATAGCTAAACCATTAAAGATATGGATACAAATACAAATGGATTGTCATATAGGATACAAAATACTTTGCCACAGATACCAGGCCTTTTCTATAAATTTTGCCAAAGCAAAAACATCATTTTCAAACAACCAGCACAGAATCTCCCCCTCATATTTCCAAAATATATCAGGATTTTTAAACTGAATTGATTCAAAAAGAGAGTTCCTTAAATCACAATATAAAGGACAATAAAAAACAAAATGAAATTCATCTTCCACAACCTGGAGGTCACAAAATTCACACAAACGTAAATGTTTCAGGTGTACCTTTAAATCACCCACTTCTATTGCCAGAGGTAAGGTACTGGTTCTTAATTGAGCACAGAGGGACCTCTGCCTTCTCTTTAAATTCAAAAAAATATAAGGTTCTGTAACATAGTCAATCTTAAACTGAACATAATTTCTAAGCTTTGGCTTCTTCCATATATCCTGTTTCCATTGATCTTCATATTTCCTAAATAATCTTTGTCTGATGACATTTATATTACATTGCAAATTATTTTGAAACATTATATATTGTAAGTCAGAGGCAGACAATATTATTGAAACCTCTCTAGACCAGAGGTGATGCTTTGCTCTGTCCCAATTAAAAATGTTCCTAGTTAGCCTTTCCTCTGGCAGACTGACAAGATGGTTCCACAATCGCACCATTTCACATCTTTGTTTTACAATACATGGATCCCATCTGCGTCCCCTTCAACAGCTACTTTTGCTGCATATTTATGCACACCAAGAAAACACCTCAAAGCACGATTCGGAACAGAATTGCAATCAAAAACCTCTTCAAAGCCCCAAACCCCTGCAGCATAAAACAAAACCGACTCAACCAAAGATTTATAAAGTTGTGTAAATGTAGAAAAACCAAGATCTGTACATAATTTCATTTTACTCAGCACAGAACCTAATGCTCTTCTAGCAGACTCTGCTAGTATTTTCCTTCCCTCTGAAAACTTCATATTTTCATCAAAAACAAAACCAAGATATTTATAATGACAGGTATATTTTAAAGGCACATGGCCAAACTGAAATATATGATTACTCTGTAATTTGCTTTTCTTCCTAAAATGAACATCTTGTGTTTTTTCGCTATTAATGGTAAGACACCTTTTACTACACCAAGAGCTCATAATATTCAGCAATATTGTAGAAATTATGCACAAAAAGGAATGTACTTAAGAGCATTTCATGTGATATGGGAGAAAACCGCCAAACATGCAATGAGGCAGCAGCACTGTGCTCAAAATTAGGGAATGTCTTGATATGTCGTTTATGGCACAGTTTTGGGACAGTGTCTTAAGCAGATTTAAAGTGACAAGCACTGCAAAAGGTTGACTTGGATCTGATGACAGCCATTCATCTGTTAGCGTCTTTGAGATCATGGGTTGTATCACTGCAAGACCAATTTGACCATTTTGAAAGAGTTGCAAAGAGTGTTCCTGGTGTGTGCCAGTCATATCGTGATGAACTACAGCGGGTCAAGAGGCGCAAAGCACTTCCAGATGAATCTACGGAGCATGAGGTTAACACTGAAAGGCTGGAAGCGATATGAAATAGAAACGCTCAATGTCATCATTGACAAGCAAAGCAGAAGTTTAGCCCACAGAATGGAGGCATAGAACAACATCACTGACAGATTTGGGATTCTGCTGAACTTGGAATCTGATCATTTGCCTACTGTTCGTAAACAGGCTGATGCACTCTGTGCCTCATACCCTTCTACCCTCTTGATCCAGGCCTGATCTTACCTGATGTTTTTTAATGGCTTTGTATGTTGGGGAATCAAAAGGCTGTGTGTTTATATTGTGTTATACTAATGACTGGAAATTCTGCCACACGAAAAAAAATAAAAAAAAATAAAAGTAAAAGAAAAAAAGTCCATGAGTAGATGCACACTTCCTTTTGTAGTGTGGCAGTTTCAACTGAAACTTACAGCAAAGCAATGAAGATAGATAAATCACTCTACTAGTGGAAGGGAACTGACTTTCAAGTCTTGAGTGAGCTGTCCCTTCAAACTCTGGCACAGAAAAGACAAAGATGTGTTTTGTTGTTGTCCTCTGAGCTGGACATCTGAAGAGGTGCATCAACTTGTTGACTGTTCACTGCCATATATGGTATTAGCAGTGTCTCAGCGTTGTGTCAGAGAGGAGGCTCGTGAAAAAGTCACATGCCAAGAAAAAAAAAAAAGGCAAATTACACACGTGACGGTTTCATGAAATCAGTCAAATCAATATCACATTTGAGTTGAATATTTTTTCATGTGACTGGCCACTTTGTGAACTACAGTTTTAGCATTTTAAGAGAAAATAATGTCACACAAGACATTTTGTAAGCTCTGACATTGGGAAATTTAGATTTTCACATGTAAATTGCATCCATTCATAGAATATATGATATATATCACATCATGATGTGAGACTACATATTGTCTTAGATTTTAGATCATTATATTGTTATAGGTATTGTCCTGGTTTTAACTCACCAGACTGTTCTTCTTGTTCCAACACACGTGTTCACCCACTTAATCATTATATCCACAACACAGATGATAACTGATCAGAATTCTAATTGTGTTACAACAATAGTCGTCCCTATGATAATATAGTGATATTGGATTTTGTTTGCTTTTGAGAAGACATGAAAATATGTCATACATTATGATATGGTCTAAAAATATTGTGATATTATTGTAAGGCCATACCACCCAGCCCTAATTCATACTGTATGTGACATGTGGAAACATGGCACATGAAATCTTCACATGTGAATTCCCCATTTTGACACATGTTAACTAAAATGTTAGCATGTGAAAATATGATAATGTCAAATGTGAACTGGATGCTTTCACAATTGATTGGCTTTTTTCACAGATGAATGACAATTTCCACATGAGAAATTAACATGTTTATATGTAAATGATATAGCTTCATAGGTGATTTGTTTCTGAGTAAAATATAAGTAAAATATTGAAAATAATCTTTCCAAATGTGGAATGTGTGTGTAATCCAGTCTGCGGTTTGTTTTTTGTTCTACAGTGCCCTCTAGTGAGAAAACACCTGCACCACATACCACTCCACATCCCATATTATAAGAACAACAGTTAGTGTAGAGGTTTGAAAACTTAAGCTAATTGTAGTTTCAGAAAAACAGACACCCCCTAAATTTCTTTACGTACATTGTGCTGAATTTAAAAGGCCAGCGGGTATTTGATATACTGTAAATTGCTTTTTGTTATTTTGTTTAAAAAAAAGTCACACATTACACCTTCTGGGCAGTAGGTGGCACTGTAGACATGGACAATGAGGGAAGTATAAAGCTCAGGCACCACTCATGCGCACTTCAGATTAAATCTCTGTATGAGCAGACAGCAGTATCCTGTGCTCCCTTTCTTCATTGCTCCACAGGTATGTAAATATGTAAAAGAAAAACCATCTACTTATTTATCATTTCGCTAGCATTGTACAATCATATGAAATGTTTAGGAGGTGTTAGAGGTGTTATCCAAGTTGTATGTAAAAAGTGTTAAATAAGATGTTTTGCTGAGTGAAGCCAGAGCTAGCTTGTACGGTTAGCGAAGCCAATGCCAATGGTCAGAGTTCTCTTAATACCAATGGTCGGAGTTCCCTCCACCTTGAATTTGATCTTAATTATTAAATGAAGGTAGCCATGGTAACAAAATGTGTGTGCCCCCCCCCCCAAAAAAAAAGACAATTCTTTTATTTTAAATCAAATCAAACAAGCACAGCAATCAAATGCATGCACTATGTTCAGTACACCCAATTACATTGTTTCATTATTTATGTTTACATTCTTCTGAGCAGTTAGCCTAGCACAACCAAGCTAGCAAAAAAAAATAAAAAAGCAAACATGTCCGAAGAATCAGAGAAAAATAAATTAAATACAATCAAAGATTGAACTTCAACAGCTTGACACCGAAATCCCAGAGGTCTACAGCACCATCGGATCAACCATCAGATCGAGGAGCAGTACAACCAGAACACCCAAGCAGCAGCTCTGGGACCAGTGAGAGAGCCACAAATGCCGGTTCCATAGCCAGTCACAGCTCCAGCTGTGTAGAAGCTTGTTGCCGGGACTTAGAGACAGGAACCGGATACAGTTAATAATTGCTAAAAAGGAGACTGCCAGAACATTTGGCCAGAGAAAGCGTTATTTTAATGCTGAATGGTACAAAGGCAGAGAGTGGTTGCTTTTGTGCACCGGCAAAAAGTGAGCTTTCTGTGAAATATGCAGATTTGCTGCTGTCAAACGGCTCGGCACATTTTCAAAATGTGGAGACGACGGCTTTGTAAAGACGGAGATAAACAACTGGAAGAAGTGCCCAGGCCTTCTGGACAGCCACGAAAATTCCCTTTTTCACAAAGAGTGTGTCCAAAAAAAGTGTACTTACTTCAGTCAAACACCAATCAATATACACCTTGACAAACAAGTGTGCACTGAGCAAATGAAAAGGAGAGATGGGCTGATGGAGCAGCTGCTCTGTCTACAGTTCCTGGCCAGACAAGGGCTTGCTAGCAGCGGCCATACAGATAAAGAGAACAATTTCCAAAGGCTGGTTGAACTCTTGGCTGAGAAAAACCCTGCTCTGAAAAATGTCATATTCAAGGGAAAATATGCATCTCACGAAACAATAAATTAACTTATACGCGAGATGTATAAGGAGTCTCTCGCCACTCTCCTCGCTGAGATAGAAAGTAATGCACAGCACTATGCCATCATCGTGGATGAAACACGCGACTGTGCTGGGCACGAGCAGCTGTCTATGTGCATCAGATGGGTATCAGCTGATTATGTCATCCATGAAGATTTCATCGGAATGTATGACTGTCCTAATACCGACGCTGAATCAATCACCCTCACAATCAAGGACATGTTACTTAGATGTGGCCTTGACATTAATAACATGAGAGGGCAAACATACGATTGTGCATCTGTTCTGCATGGACAAATGTCAGGTGTTGCCAAACGTATCAAAGACATTAATCCCAATGCCGGATCAGTCCATTGCACGAACCACAGTTTGAACTTAATCCTCCAAGACGCTGCTTCAAAGTGCAATGTCGTACTTGGTGCCTTCAGTTTAAATCATGACATTCAAGGTATAATTAAAAACTCACCAAAACGATTTGCCATGTTCAACATGATCAGCGCCGCTCCTCCCGCCACATCCACCACCAACCTGAAACCTCTGCCTCACTCGCTGGACAGCCAGAACCAGCGCTATAAAATCCTTGCTGGATAATTTCGAAGCTGTCTATGACACCTTGGGTGAAATTATCCGAATGGGGGGAAACACAGAGGCATGCAAAGCTTTGATGCTGCTGCATGTACACTGGAGCTTGTTCAGAGGCAAGTGAATTTCTTTCTGCATTACAATTCTGTATTATTATTAAATCTGGTGTGCAACAGGAGAGTTGGAGCTAAAAGTTGCAGGACAGGAGGAATTTGAGGACTGGGTTGAGTGCATTAATCTTCTTTATAAACAAATGTATTGACTGGTATGATATTGCTTACAGGTTTCTGGTCAGGATCAACCCAGAGGATGGCAAGAAATGATGAGATTGTTCCACACGGACCACTTCAGGAAGCACACCAGCGCGTCATACATTTTGAATTTAGCTGGCACGATGGCGGAAAGTCAGGATGTCCGGAAACGGCAGAGAGTATCTAAAGTTTGGGATCATTATATACTGAAAAAGGAAGAGAACAAGGTGCAGTGTGTCTACTGCAAAGTAGACCTGGCTTACCACAGCAGTACAATGTCAATGATTCAACATCTGAATCGGAAACATCCACATGCTGTTTCACCAAGAGTCGCTGAAACAAGATAAGGTAGCCTACGCCTTTACATTGATGTTCGCTGATTTTAATAGCATACTGTATTTGTAGCGATGTCGTGATGCGGTTTGACTAGATATGATGTTTAGCTTTGATGTTTTTAACCTCTTCAACCCGAGCTGCGCATGTTGCATTATACACCCTATAAGAGCATGCTTACCATGTAGCAACATATTAAAGGAGAACTTTGGTCGATTTAAACATGCAGCTTCATTGCTCAAGCTACCCTTGACTTGCGAGTACCAAAGACGCGAACAAATTTGGTCCAGCCATTACAGAGCTCCGTGAACGGAGATGTAGCATTGAACGCTAACTGCATGGGGTCAGAACTTCACGCTGTGTTTTAAGCATCTTAACATGCTCCACATCTCACACCAGAAGTTATGCAACATCAGCAGACACCTTAGCACACAGCACTGTAGCGTGTATGACTCAAAATGAATAAAAAAGTAGTTAAAATAGTGTGTTTGTGCAAGGAGCTACTTACCTGTTTGTTGACATCCGCGTCTTCCGGTAGCTAGACCAAACTAGCGTATCCACCGAGTGTGCACTTAACAGGCTTAACAGGCTATTGTAAGGCTCATGGCTTATGACAGGTTGTAACATGGACATGTACATTATGAACATACACACGAAAATGCTGGAATACGTTTCCGTCTCCGCCAGTGAGGGAGTAAGTGCACGCTCGACGGATTGACTAGTTTGGTCTAGCTACCGGAACACACGGATGTCAACAAACAGGTAAGTAGCTGCTTGCACAAACACACTATTTTAACTACTTTTTTATTCAGTTTGAGTCATACACGCTACAGTGCTGTGTGCTAAGGTGTCTGCTGATGTTGCATAACTTCTGGTGTGAGATGTGGAGCATGTTAAGATGCTTAAAACACAGCGTGAAGTTCTGACCCCATGCAGTTAGCGTTCAATGCTACATCTCCGTTCACGGAGCTCTGTAATGGCTGGACCAAATTTGTTCGCGTCTTCGGTACTTGCAAGTCAAGGGTAGCTTGAGCAATGAAGCTGCATGTTTAAATTGACCGAAGTTCTCCTTTAATGCAGCACACCCACTTAACGGGAAGAAGCTCGGCTAAACGCTCATGACAATCATTTTCACCTAATCGAAACTCAATTCCAACACCAAGCAACTAAAGGAGCATGTAGAAAAAACACGCTAATGGCGCATGTCCGAAAAATCGGTTAGCGATTACGCTACTTCATGCTAACGCTACATACAGCATGTCATAGGAAAGCTGGGACTCTACAAATTTCAACAGTATACGTCTCATCACTCTGCGCCCAAAACTCACTGAAACAGCCGCAGAAGAAGAGCAAAAATAAACATCACTTTATACAGACATGATCATGAATTACGTGCGACATTGGCTGTTTTGTGATTATAAACTCTGAGTGCATTACACCGCCTCCACCGGCTAATCCAATGTGTCTGTGTCACTTTGAAATCATTCCTGACAGTTCAGGATAAGTTTCGGTTCCAGGAGGACACGTATAATGTGGAGTAGGTAGGACCCTTGTCTTCACATCATTTTCGTTATGCATTATTTGTTTTGGTTGTTTAAAAAACGCAAAAAAAAAAAAAAATCCGATTAATCGATCGATTGTCATATTTGCTGAAACTGTTACTCACTTAATTTTACAGCTAAACAGCACACTAAAATATATTTCTGAAAACATTTGAGGTGAGAAATAGGCGATGCAGTAACAGAATCTTGATTCATATTTGACCAGCGCTGCCTAATTTTACAGTTTGATCGCAGCTCACGAGCAGTCATTGACACTGCGTTAGAGACTCCTTGGCTCTGATTGGTTGTTTTCCTTATGCCATTAGGAGCACCAGGAGGAGGCAGAGGAACATGTTTTTTCACAGATTATCTGATTCATATAGAACTGTCAGGATATAGTGACAGTTTCAGCAAATATGACAAAAAGTTATTTTTTATAAATGTTACTACTAATGTTACTGAACCTTTACTAGCTCATCTAGTGAAGGTATTGGGACACTTGTTGTTGTTGGATTTGTAAGGCTAATGCAGTTCTCTCCTAGGACAGTGGTTCCTAACCCAGATTAGTTCTTAAATTCCCCTGTCTTTATTCTTGTGATCTGTTTCTGTTGCTCAACTAGTCAGCATTAGACATTAATTAGATGTGCAAGAGTATAGTCCATTGTGCTAGATCAAAGTGAGCTGTTGAGTATGAGAACTAAGGTGAAGTCACTCTGCAGGCACATTTTGAGGCTGACCAGTTCGTCTAGACCAGCAAGTACAAGACTAGGCTGAGAGAAGATGCGATACCCACCATCTTTGTGCATTGGCCAGTAGTCAGAAAGAGGAGGGCCCCTGCTCCACGATGCTTCCCTTCACCTGCAAAGACGTGGTCCCTAGCTGCTGATCACAGCTATTGTACTAAAAGTGACACAGGTATAATGTATGTGAACTCTTGATAATTATAACAACATTTCTTGTTAAAGTGACACAATATTATTCTAATATTTAAAAATTAACCGTGACATGTCTTCTACTTAGACCAGTTTCCAAGACTGAGGAAAGAAAGGATGAGAACACCAGGGCAGCACTGAGAAAAGTAAAGAAGGAAAACGCAGTTCTTAAGAGGACAATGAAAATTAGGGGGAAAAAAATCAAGAAAATGTTAACAAAAGATCAAATTGGAGCATTAAGCAGACTAACCACAAGAGGGATGAAATGGAGCAACGATACTGTCAAGGAGGCGTTAAAACTTTGGTTTGCTGCTGGTTTCTCTACACGGCCTTGCAGGACTTGCAGATTCCCCTGCCAGGAATTAGAACCGTGCAGAGAAGAATGCAGTCAGTAAGATTTGAGCCTGGTGTTTTGAGAGAGGTGTTTGACTTCCTCAAACTGAAGGCAGATGGGTTTACAGACCTGGAGAGGGAATGTGTGTTGACCCTGGATGAAATGGCAATAACACCAACTGCATGGCGATGTGACTTTGCCAGGTCACACGGGGGTGGCAACACATGCGTGTGTGTTTATGTTGGCTGGAAACTCAACACACTGGAAGCAAGTTGCTGCATACCATCTCGGTGGCAATTCTACCAATGGAGCAGAGTACAGGCCAATAATTACTTAAGTAATTCAGAGGGCAGCATCCATTGGGCTACATGTGGAAATCCTTTGGGGTCGACCACAATAAAACATTGGTGACACATCCAGCAACAGCAGACAGGCAGCTCTTCTTCATGCCTGACGTCCCACATATGGTGAAAAATCTAAAAAGTGCCCTTATCCGTGAACAGGTGTTTGTAATTCCTTCAGATGTTGTCCAAAAACAGAACCTCCCCTCTAATGAGGTTTCTGTGGTGGTCCCAGTTACTTAATTAAATTTCAAGAAGGAATGGCATTAAAACTAGCTCCTCAACTGACAGCTGCAGCCATTGGACCAAGCCACTTTGACAAGATGAAGGTTGGGCCAGCTCTGATATATTCAGCAGGGCAACAAGTGCTGGGCTGAAATACATGGTGCAACAAGAAAACCGCCCTCTATCCTACATGACTACAGCATGGTTCCTGGAGCAAATTGATAAGTGGTTTGATCTCATGTCATCTCGGCATCCAGTTACAGCCTTGAGCAGGTTCAAGATGAAGGAATACCAGAGGGCCATCGCCTTCCTCCAAGACATTGTCCATTTGTTCCGTGGCATGAAGATTGGTCCACAGGGATGGTGGAAGCCTGGTCAGTCAGGAGTGATAATGGCAACAACATCAATTCTGGCCATACAGGAAGAGATGCTGTCAAGAGGACACAGGTTTGTGTTAACATCAAGGTTCACTCAAGACTGCCTCTTCCATCTTGCAGGCTACATTGTCCACAAGGTCATCATATTTGCCAGCATCTGTTAAGACTGCAGATCTGCAACACAGCACAGTGATGACAATCCTGTGGGAGAACAGCATGTTGTGAAAAGGAACCCCGGCTATGAAGACTAGTAGTTCTTAAAAGACAAATGTTAGTATCAGTTATAATAAAGTGATATAAAACACCTTCTTGATGTCTTCGTTTTTATAAATTTGTAAAAATAGTTTAACTCATAGGTCGCCATTGTTGTTAACATCGCAATGCACTCTGGGTAGTGTTGTCATAAGGTTGTACTGGCGGGCTTCGGGACCCTGTTGTGACTGTTCAGCGACATAAACATGTCATCTGTTCAGCCTTTTCAATTTGAACCCGAGCGAAACATTAATGAGGAGGACAGCACTGGCAATGTTTCACGAAACGAGCATCAAAATGAAGAGCAAGAAAGACGGGATGAGGCGAGAGTGGGACAAAACCGGTGGTGTATGTGAGGCAACTGCGTCTCCATGGTAACAACTTGGTGCACATCAGTTGGCCACTGTACCGCTGCATCTGACGTGTCTGAATCTGTCTGAGTGGCAGCATCGGTCATATCTGGAGAACAACGTAACGTTGCACTTACTGATTGCTTAACTGACTGAAGAGGTGAATTATCAGCTTTCTCTGTGACCAGTGGCGTGTCTGATGGTGCGCCTAACGTTAAAAAAGCAGCAACTGCAGGAGCGGGTTGTCTGCTCAGGAGAGCATCCAGCGTCTCTTATCTATGGCGCTTTTTAACGCGCATTTCACTCGCTCCCCGAGGGCATTTAGGCTCCTTATGTGGGAAAATTATCGGAAAAGCATTTGGTTTTAGTCTTCATTTATACCCAGCCGCTCCGGTGAGCTCTTTCAGCAGTTGCGGTCGACTAAAAGCCTCAAATACATCAGGAGAAAAATGTCAAGAACACAGCCGCGGATCTTTGGGAAGTTGTGTCCGTCCACAGGCATCTTTCCACCCCTTTCTCCTCTGGTCAGTAGGAAAGCAGTGTAAACTCACATCACTCCCCTTGTTGCCTTTTGACTGGAAATTGCATCCAAAAGCAGCACAATGTGGCATTTTACTTTATAATTACTCTCACTGTGCGCAGGTAAACAAACACTAGCGTCAATAGCTATTCTACCAAGTGCAACCACTATACGTCACTGCCCCCAGAGTGCATTGCGCGCGGAAAGCATGGCGTCCCACGTAGGTCAAAATATGTACTAAATATTATAGATTTTTAAATCAATGGCAATATTTTATGTGTTTCTAACAACATATTTTAGTACAAGACAACAATTGTGGCTTATTAGGGCCTACAAGTCTTCATAGCCGGGGTTCCTTTTAAAGTTTAAAGAGTTCAAGTCAGGTGCCCTTTGCCACCCCTCCCAAGAAGCCTGTTATGTGATTCACCACATCGAGGAACTGTTTAGGACAAAGACTGGTTCCTCCCTCATGGAGCTTCCAAACGCAGTGGGTGTGTTATGGCACTTTTGCAAAGAATTCATAGTGTTAGAACACAAATACAATATAAAAATCAACATAACAAAAGTGCCACACACACACACTGTAGGTGAATTACTCACTTTAATGTATTTTTCTTGAGCTGGTAAAAATGGCTATATATTAACGTAGAAACAGAACAGGAAAACAGGCTGTATAGCCTATATATTCAAATATTAGACATTTGTGCGTTTTTCTGGTCAGCCAGTATGGATTTTATTTTGTTTTGCTTTGTTTGTTAAAAGCATAACAAACATGTCTCATTAGTTTAAATGTGTTTTATGTCTTTGAGGTGCTTATGTTTTGAGCCCTGTCACCATGTGACAGACTGGGTCCCGTGTCGTCACTGGCCTGGCTGACTGTAGCCGCGCTGACCTTCCCCTCTCCACCACGGAAAAGCTCTGTTAACTAGGCGCATTTGGCTGCATCCAGTATTAACCTTTTTTTTCTTTTTTGCACTTAATTTTTCTGCTCCACCCATCTCTTTCTCCGGCTTCTTTCTTTTTAGCATGTTCGCTAATTTCAATTTATCCCGCTCCTCCAGTGTTGCCAACTCTTTTCCAATGAAAGTAGCTAGCACTAGCTCCAAAAGTCGCTAAAAGTCGCCAGATGACGTCATATGCTCATTCACATATTGATGACGTAATCACCTACCAATTTGCATATATCTAAGCCATATATACAAAAGGTTTATAGAGAAATCTGTACCAAATTATCACAAACTCACTACAGAGACAAGCATATTTGAAGTAAAAACAGTTAAGGGAGGGAGAAGATCAAACGAACTATGTGCATTTTTACAAGATAGAGGAACATCCTAATCTGGAGAGAAAGAGTGAGAGAGAAGATCTAGACTCAGCATCTTATCACTGGTCAAGTACCAGTGGAACCGCGAAAGACTAAGAAGTCAGAGAATTAACAGATCAAAACAGAGTAAACGGCAGCTATCCGGTCTCAAATCAGCAGCCGTGGCATCCGCTCCTGCCTGCCCCAGCCGGCCCCACGCACACAACAGCCTGCCGCCTGCACAGCCGTGTGAGAGGGGAGATACCACGGCGCTGCTGCAGAGGAGCCGTGGACTGCGATGACTCTGAGCAGCATGTGAATTACAATATAATATATTTCTCGCCTTTCCCCTGATGATCTGAATAAGTCATAAGTAAATTTGTTGCTTGTCACTTTTTAGAAATAAAGTCGCTAAGAGGGTCTGAAAAGTCGCTAATTCTAGCGAGAAAGTTGCCAAGTTGGCAACACTGCGCTCCTCTTTCTATTTTTCTTTTTTTTTAAAACAGGAAAATAACGGTTTAATGACTGACTGAGCAGCTGAGCCAATCACATTTCAATAGAAACAAGGATCAGCTCAAGTTGGGAGGGGCCGCTCGTATTCCCCCCTTAACATGAAAAATATTAGATTGACCCAGTCTGATGCATAGACGCCTCATTGAGCGCTGGACCGTACGCAGTGTTGCCAGATTGGGCGGTTTTCCACCTTTGTTGACGCCAGGCGGGAAAAAAATACATTGGGCGGGTGAATAAATTTTAGGCTGCTTTTGTCCACATTTGCAGAGTTTTTAATATTGTGAAAACAGCACTCTGAACTGCGGGAGCCCATGAGGAGCGCCGGAGGAGCTAGTAAAATAAAAAAAAAGCGACAACCCCACCCCCCGGCTGATGACGAGGAGCGTCTCCCCCCCCACACACAAGGCAACTTCGTGGTTTGGGCTGGTTTTTATTGGATTGGGCGGGTTCTAAGATGTGATTGGGCTGGAAACTGTCAATCTGATCTGGCAACACTGACCGTACGTCGACATCGCCACCATATTAGAGGAGGCAGCTCAGCCCCGTGAACTAATACGAGTCAATGAAGTGAACTTTATAAAGCTCACTTCTACAAAGTGCCATAAGTTAATGCCTCTCATTTACACATTCACACACGTACGGATATATTCAGGAAACAGATATGAACCAAAACAACGTCTGTAACGTTTCTGTGATGATTATAAACATTAACTACTCCTTATATGTTCAGTGTACAGGTCCGCACCAAACCACAATATGTATTTTTATAATGTTTTTACGAGTGTTTATAGCTGCTAATGCATGTAACGCTGTTACTGTGATGATACAGTTAAATATTTAATCTGTGTCTATAATAACCAGATCCTGACATGTAAATGTGACATCTTTCTACCATACTGTCAACTTGTTTCATTAAATTTAAGTTTCAATAACTGACTTCATAGTATATGAATCAGAATCAGAAATACTTCATTGATGCCCGATGAGAAACTGCGTTACAGATGCTCCCATTCAAAGTCAAGAATATGCAGAAAAATAGTACTACTACTACTACTAATAGTAATAATAAAAATAATGATAATAATAATAATTAAAACTATGTATGGTGCATATTTATAATAGTAGCCTACTGCAACTTTTTACTGTAATTAAATGTTATTTTATACAATATCATATGTTATAATGTTCTTTCATGGAGTACATCTCTATTCTGCTGTAAAAAAGAAAGCAGGCTCACTGCTGCTGCAGTTTCTTGTCTGGATTTGCAGACTTTGTTAATTTTTTGTCGCCATGATTGTTATTATTAGTACTTAGATCATCAAAAATCACTATTTATAAAAAACATCCTGTGGTTTGGTGCCGACCTGTATATAAGGAGTAGTTAATTTTTATTATCATCAGAGAACGTTACAGACGTTGTTTTTGATTCCTCACCATTTCCTGAATATATCCGTACGTATGTGAATGTGTAAATGAGAGGCATTAACTTACAGCACTTTGTAGAAGGAGCTTAATAAAGCTCACTCCATTTACTTGTATTAGATCACGGGGCAGATCTGCCTCCTCCAATATGGCATCGACGTATCGCAGCAGCGTGCCAACCCGCTCAATGAGGCGTCTATGTGTCTATGGTCTGACGTTGCACTCTGTGCCACCTGCGGTCGTTTAAAAGCCCCACCACGAAGGCCCCTCCCCCGCAGTTCTAGACGTACGCATGCGCGGAAACCCACCCAACACTTAACCACCAGCTACAGGACATATTGCTGAACTCCATCAAGGCTGCCAACATTATCAAGATAATACTCCACTTTTCTAGTCTTTTATTCAATAAATTATCAGTATATTGAAGTCAATGAAGGATTTTTTTTATTAGTATAAACATTATTAATGTAAAACAGCTGAACACACACACACACACAGATAGATAGACTTTGAGTGCTGCTTAAAGCTGTTCACTGTTATGCCACTGGTGTATTTATTTGTTTATAATGGATATAATGTCCTCTGTCTAAAACCGTGGACCTAGCCGCCAAAAGGATGGGCAAATCTCTCCGTTCCAGTGTACGTTGTATAGGGAAAATTCACACCACTTCACATCGCTGTCAGACTGGCCTTTCTTTTGGCACTACATTTCTCAACCGTAGAACCTCCGTATCCCTCCGTAATAACGTTGTTACGATATAAATAGATTAGCCGTTACTGAAAACAATAATGCCGTTAGTAACGCTGTTTATTTTAACGCTGTTATTCCCATCACTGTTCACCAGTTTCCTGTTAAATAGAATGTGAACATTAAACTGAGAGATATTCCTCAACTTTTGCAAAACACTTTTTAAAAAACTAAATAATATTTAAAGTAGGGGTAGACACATTTTCTTCAGGAGATTCCAAGTGGTGGAATAGTTTGTACATTTCCCTTAGTCAAAAGCAGAGCCCTGTTAAGAAAGTGTGCAACATGTGTCCAACAGGGAGCTGTGGCCCAATTTAACACCTGCTTAACATAACGTAACGTAGGGTAACATTACATGCACTGATAATCTCTCTATAAAAGCAAGGAATCTCTGTCTGTCTGTTTGTGTGTTCCTCAAATATCTCTGCGGATCAGGATCAGACTGACCTGAGACTTACAACATGGCTGCTGCGTGGTTTAAGGGTATACAACGTTGGATTTGTTTGGACTGAAAAGATACTGTTAATAAATTATTTCATAAATGCTTTACCAATTCCGCTAGCATTGTCAACCGTAGCCACCATAGCCACTTGCGCACCAGAGCCAATCACTGCAGAGCCCGACTCCATGACACACCTTAAGAAACAAACGGATTTATACCTGCAGCGGCGCAAGCTGGACTGAGATTTTGCCGGCGGTTCGGCCCCCTTCTGTGCATCTAAACTGACTGTTGTGGATAAATGAGACTAAACGAGTCCGGACCGAGTCTGTTCGGGTCTGAGGAGATCCGGATACGCAAGGACAACAAAGTGGAATCGGAATCTGTGGATGTTCGTGTGTAGCTAGGCCCACCTCCCAAGTCGACGGACCAGATGCACCGGCACATCCAAAACCGGACTTAGGGTAAATAATGTCCACCACACTTTGTCGCGAACATTGCCGTCACGTTTGCTTTGTGTCTGGTGCAGGAAGAAACGGTAAAAACAGGCTTTTGTCACGAAAGTGTCCGCAAGCAGCAAGTTTGGTTGCTGAGGAACAGGGAAAGTTGTGTGAGGGACGCCGGCGGTGATACAGACAGCGACAGAGATGGCTAGTTTTGAGATTTGAGAGATTTGTGACATATAGCGTGTTTGGAGTGTATAGTTAGTATGTTATATAGTGTTTAGTGTAGTGTGTTTAGTGTGTAGTGTAGTTGTTTTTTTGTGTTGCGAGTCAAAACAATGAGGAGACTGCTGAATGTGGAGCAGGCAGTGCAGCTCTTCATTGAGCTGAGGAGCCTGAGGCATTGCCTGCATTTAAATGTAAATAGTTACATATAACTTTGTAAATTTCAAAAAACTTGTGCACAAATTTAGCACACAACAATTTATATTTGCATTAAAACTAATGCAATTGGTTCATTAAACATATTTGTGGTTTTCACAGTAAAAACTCTAACTTTTTCCTACTCTGATTTTATGTTATTTTGTGATTTTAGGTCCACAGTGTTAATATAAAATGTCAAAATAAAAAAACATATTTGTGGTTTTCACAGTAAAAAATCTAACTTTTTCCTACTCTGATTTTATGTTATTTTGTGATTTTAGGTCCGTAGTGTTAATATAATATGTCAAAATGAAAAAAATAACTGTACAGTCACACCTGTGAGGTTGTGCTGAAAATAATGACACCAAACAAGGCAAGGTAAATAGTTTTTAAGGTGAAATATAATGGTATAATCAAAAGTAGTCAAAAACAGCCAATTATATCCCTGACGTCCCACCTTCAAACACAACCTTATTTGGCCATCCATGAAAAAGCTACTTAACCTCCCACTTTTCTATAGGAATACATGCTTCCTACGGGCAATGCACTAGTACTTTAAAATCCACTGATGAGTGGAATCAATGACGTTTCATTACTTAATATCTCTTCTCTTGTTACTACACTAAAATGTCACACAAACAACTAATTTAATGACAATTAAATGTTATAATGCCAAAAAACATTCTTTAAATTCCCTTCAGAACCAGCAGGTGACTGACATCCACATTTACAGCTAACTGTCTATTTCAACCTGACAATATTAACTATTACCATAACAGTAGCTTAGCTAACATAGTGTTAGCCTAGCTGGGCGTGTACCAAGTTGGTTAAATAAATTAAGCAATATTAACTTAGCTAGTCACATTTAGTTCAAGTGCATGTAGAGTCGCACTCTGGTCTGAAACCATTTGACCAGTTACTACAGCATGGCCGTGCTGGTCTGCCATTAATTGGCCAGTTCCACAAGCAATGCCAACCTTAAAGCCGTTTCACACAGGTGCGACACGAAAATGCGGCACGGATTTGCGGAATATCCGTGCGGCAATTTTCTGCGTGTAAAGGATGCACATTGAGTCCGGTGCCAAATGTTCGCATTCTTGTGTTCTAATTTCGCACTGAAGGAAAAAAAAGTTACGGTCCATTATCTGGCAGAAAATAGACGTGGTAAGCAGCAGCGACGACGATATTATTTTCATTCTTTTAAACAAAAAAAAGAAGAGAAAGTTTTGGGTCCATCCTATTTTGGAAAGGCGGGCGGAACATGGAGAGTTCCATAGGCTCATCCAAGAGCTGCGCCTGTATCTGCCACGCTTCAGACAATATTTCAGGATGTCGATTGTACAGTTTGAAGCCCTTCTCAAGATACTGGGTCCTCACCTCAGGAGGACACAAACAAACTACCGTGAGCCAATCGATCATGAGCAACGGCTTTCTGTATGTTTGAGATAAGAAAGTCATTTAAGCTATATTAACTGTCTGTGAAGCGTAACCATTCTCTCAGTTTTACAGGAGATACTTTTAACTGAGGATATAGCATCCATATGCCTAGCCAAAGTGGATCAGAGAGTGTGCGTAAAGGCGCACGACGGTGTGGTCACAGGCTATATGGACACATGATAACTCGTTTGTTAGAAAGTGTATGAAGCAAAAATAATATGATAATCAGTGGCTTGGCATACACCCAATTAGCTGGTAGCCTATGCCTTAATGATGAACCAACCGTGAAGCATAAACATGTCACCAAGATTACAGCCGGTCTCCAGCTGGTCCGGGACGAAAGTGGCGAACAGCTCACTGAGGACATATTGTGTGGCTGAGTTCAGGAAATAAATAAAAATAACAAATGTTTGACTATACGAATGGAGTTTAATAAAACAAGTAGCTTACGTAACATATTTCTATGACCGCAGCCGCCGGCATACAATGTATTTTTTTTATATGTCAATTCCTGGTCGTCCTTATATCAATACAGATGTTTTTCGTTTTTATAAATATTAAAGATTATTACTGATGCCTTTTCGTCGGTATATTGTACCTGAAATTATGAGAACGGTATCGGCGGCTGTCACCGCTGTGCCGGTACAGGAAAATACTGGCCGGCCCTGCAGACAGTGGCGTGAGTATCGGCGGTGCAAGCCATGCAGCTGCATGAAGGAAGAAAAGGAAAAAAAAAATAAAAAAAAAACAGCTGTCCAGAATTGCCACAGGCCCTGTTTTTGTGAATGAAATATCTGGGGGTGGGTCGGTCAGGTAATGCTGAGTGGCCTTGATGCCTGTCAGTCATGATGAGTCGCGTCCCCTCACCTCTGCCTCTCTGTGTCTGCAGCTGAGCACTATGCGTGTCTCTCTCCCCGGGCCGGGAGAGTTATCATACCGTAAAATACCAAATAATAGCCGGGGCGTTTATTTGGGACCAGGTGGCAATTTGGGACAGGAGTTTAATTCCTTCTTCTCAAAAATCCATGATGAAAATGTCACAAACTTCGCCAGCTAGTGAATTCTCTGGCATCCTTCTGCAAGTGAAGTTGTTGCGGCGGAGGAAACGATTCAGCCAACCAGCACTCGCTGCGATCTCCTCATCTCTGCTGTCACTAACGGTGGCGGACATTTGTTCCGCCATCACCCTGATCATTTTGTGGGACACTCTCGTGGCGTGCCGGTTTGTTGATAACTCATCCCCGCATGTTTATCTCAAGCTCCTCACTAGCCTTCCTCCCACCACCAGGCAGCCTGGTCCTGTTGCTGTCCTCCTCGGACAGACGCTGAAGATCAGTTTGAGATTTTCGCCAATCTCTAATTCTCTTGGGGTGTACATAAATATTATTCCTTTATTATTATTAATTAAGTAAATAAGATAAACGCATTTAAAGGGCAATTGACTTCTTGTGAGCCAATTACACATATATCATTCCTCTCAAAATCCTCTGAACAGACATGAATGCATGTAGGCTATAAAATAATGGCAATAAAATATAATCTGTGTTATTTAATTATTTATTTATTTTATTCTGCAGGTTCGTCAGCACTGGGGACTCTTTTGTAACGATTGCTTCAAGCTTTCGCCTCGGGGTTTCCACGGTTGCTGGAATAGTTAAAGAAACCTGTCGACTGATCTGGGAGCAGCTCAAGGGCCAATACATGCCGGTGCCCACAGAGGATACCTGGAGAAACACAGCGCAGCGATTCAGGGAAAGGTGGAACTTCCCCAATTGTCTGGGAGCATTGGATGGCAAACATGCTGTCATCCAAAAACCGGCTCATTCAGGCTCCACCTACAGAAATTACAAGGGGACATTCTCAATTGTGCTCATTGCCCTGGTGGATGCTGACTACAGATTCTTGGCTGTGGATATTGGGGCCTACGGCAGCAACAGCGACGGTGGCATTTTTGCCAAATCTGCTCTTGGTAGGTCCCTTGAAGCAGGTGCCCTGAATGTGCCACCCCCTGCTCCACTTGAGTCTGCACCACAGCTCGGAGACCTCCCTTTTGCCATTGTGGCAGATGATGCTTTCCCCCAGAAGACCTACATAATGAAGCCGTATGCAGGAAAACACCTCCCCGAGGATAATCGATCTTCAACTACCGCCTATCTCGAGCGCGCCGCATATTCGAGAATGCGTTTGGCATCCTGAGCCAACGCTGGAGGGTCTATCAGCGGAGGATGCAGCTCAAGCCCAGCACAATGGATCAGGTCATCAAAGCCACGTGCGTGTTGTGCAATTACCTGCGTCCAAGTGATGGAGACCACCAGGATGAAGGGGATGTCACAGGTGATGATGATGATGGTGATGATGACCCCGAGCCCACCCTGCGTAACCTCAGGCCTCTGCAGGGAAACCGCGGTTTACTTGAGGCCATAAGAGTCCGGGATACCCTCCGCCAGTTTTTTGCATCGCCTGCTGGCAGCGTCCCCTGGCAATACTCCCATGTCCGTCGTGGTGTCTTCAGTTAGAGGAGCACTAACTAATCTTGTAATATTTAACTGACCCACTGTGTGTTTATTGATTCATGTTCTCTTCCTATTCATCAACCAATCATTTATTTGTTTGTTTATCCCATGTGTTAATTATTCATTATTTACGATGATAAGTTTTCAGATTGTAATGTTGAATCATAAACTATTGTTGTTGCAAAACATTTTAAAAGCATACTGTCATGTTGAGCACGCATACAGCACAGTTTTAGAAGCTACAGATAAATGTCCTCATAACTTTTAGTAGGTTTGAGTATATAAAATAGGACAATGAACTAGATGTCCATGTTTCAGCTAGAGAAGCAGTTAAAACTACAAACCAGATCCATCCATCAAACACTCTCCCACACAAAGCAATATCCCTACAAGTAAAACTTCAATAAATGATTCCCTTGTGCCTGCTACAGATAGGTTTACCCATACTGACCAGGAAATTACTGGGGCTATAGTCAGTTAACCTTAATACACCTTAAATACTTAATAAAACACATACAAGGAATCCATATGAAATAACAGTTTAATAACAACAATAAATCAGAAATACAACAAATACATTAAAAATAATAACATTGGAAGGTAATTAATTAAGTCAGCAATAATAACACATTTAATTTCATTTAATAATATATACTTTAGACACTATATACTATATAGAGGTAAAGCTGGTGGAGTGACCAAGTTGACCAAATGCTTGGTCAAAGTAAGCTCCCTGCGGCTGGTATGCTGCACCAAATTCTGCCTCATGCAGGAGTTCGGTCATTTTGAGCCTGACCCATGACTGCTTCTCTGGTGCAAGCCTCTTCATCTGGGGTACCAGACCTAGAAGGAAGTGCTGCACCCCATCCTTATCACCCTGAACCTCCCTCTGCCTAGCCTGCTCCCTAGCCTCTTTCCTCTCCAGGTATTTCTCGAGGAAATCTGCCTGGCTGCACCTTGCCTTCTTCTTTGCATCTCCACCTATCTTCTTGGCCCTGTCTCCTGTCTGAGTGCTGACTTCTGGCTGCCCCTCATCCTCATTGTCCTCAACTGTCTCTCCTTCATCTTCATCTGCCTCTCCCTCACAGTCAGTATTACTGGATACACTGTTGTAAAATGCAGCATGCAGTCATTTTATAGACTTGTATAATTCTAAGTTAAAGTAAAAAAAAAAGTCACAGTGTAGCTTTAAATCACTATGGTAAATTTGTTTAACATCACTATGCCACAGTTACATCACTCTAATCTAATCTACTCTCTCTCTGTAGGCTACCTCATCAGCACTGCTGTAATAGAAATGCCTATCACAAAAAAATCTATCCTTACAAAGAACCAGTACTCTGTAATGTTTGTGCCCTGCAGTCATCACTTTACCTCCTGCTATGCAATGTTGGAATTAGGAAGGACATTGCATCGAAGAACTTCCACTTCTTCTTTGACTTGCTGGCCTGGCCACTTTTTGTTGACAGCTCCTCTCTCCTTCTCTTCATGTAGGTGTCACGAAGGTTTCTCCATAGTTTCTTGACTAAAGCAGCTATAGAGAAAAAATACATTGTGTACCAAGAAAGGATAGCTTTATTTACATATTGAAGCTGAAAGAAACATTCAGAATCTCCATAAAAAAAATAAAAAAAATTGGGGCCACTTTTCTACCGCTAATAATAGGCGCCACCTGAAATAATTGTGGGTATTTAAAGTAACACAATCAATCTCATCCCAGATATCAGGTTTACTCAACAACAAACCTGTTTACCTGTATGTATTATCGATTATTAATGTACCCACATTGGAAGAGGTGTGCATAATTTTACAGCGCTTTGAAAAAGCGCACCTATATCCCTCAAGAGAGGCCGCAGATGACAAGCAAAATTGTCCTTCTGCCTTTCACAGATTGATATTGGAATTTCATCAACTGTAAAATATCCTACAAAACACTTGTGGATGGTTGATACTGTTAAGAATAACGCCATAATCCAGCCAGTAAAATTCCACTTTATCATTATATTTATTCATAGAACTGGACACATGCGCAACTTTACAGTCACATTTCAACAACTACACGTTCTAAAACATGTTCATTATGTGATTATGATCGGTGCACACCACATATTTACTGCAATATAAGCATTATGGCAGTAACATAATAAGAGCAGAGGTGTTTATTATGGTCTTGATTGCATTATAATCGTATTATGGGTGTGCATGTAAACGTCCAATGTCTATTTGTTTTGGCTAAACATACGTATAACGTTATATAGGCTACGATATAACCTTATAATCTACTTTATATTGGAGGCGGGGAGGAGAAAAGGAGTGCTAAGCTCCTCAGCACCCACAGAGCCGACTAATAACAATTGCAATAATGATAATAGTAAATTAATCATTACAGCAGGACATCTGTATTTGTTTTTCGCATTTATTGCTGTCCTGGCTCGCTAGCTTCACTGGAAGTTTAATGTTACGTTATTTCAACTTCAACACTTACCATCATCCCCGTAGCCAAGCTTCTGGGCTATCGAAAGCCAGATATTGTCCTTCACCTCCGTGTTTAGATAGTCGTCCCTATTCTTTTTGAATACAATAGGGTGCTGGGACACCAGATGGATTAAAGTTTCGCTCATTTTTCTGATAAGTCGTTTTGCTTTGTTTGTGATCTCAGCCGGAGGCGGGAAGTGACAGCATACAAAGCAAATGATTTCATTGGTTAAGCGTGTAGTTTCGCAGACGGAATTCTGCAGACAACAAAGTGGTTCCGGATTTTTTTTTTGCCGCACGAAAGTTCCGCCCCGGTGTGCAAGCTCCCATTATAACCCATGAAATCATTATTTATAAATTCGCACTTGGTGTGAAACGGCTTTTAGTCTTTCACCTAGCTACACAAAACTGGTCAACTGGCTGATCACCAGTTAAACCAGCTCGAGCAAGCCGGCCAACCAGGTAAAAACAGAGATACACGACCTGCCCGCTGGCGAAACGACAAACTGGCTGCCATCAGGAACGTTTGGGACAGGTGGGTGGAGCGTCTACCACTGATGTACAATCCAGGCCCCAAGGTGACAGTCGACGAGCGCCTGGTCCCTTTCAGAGGTCGCTGTCCCTTCAAGCAGTACATGCCAAGCAAACCAGGCAAGTACGAAATCAAGATCTGGGCAGCATGTGATGCCAGAAGCAGCTATGCCTGGAATATGCAGGTATACACAGGTAAACCTATTGATGGAAGGCCAGAAAAAAACCAAGGCATGCGTGTTGTGCTGGACATGACAGCCGGTCTCAAGGGGCATAATATTACATGTGATAACTTTTTCACATCATATGCACTTGGTCAGGAGCTGCTGAAACGAAAGCTCACCATGGTGGGAACCGTGAGAAAGAACAAGCCTGAGCTTCCTCCTGCGCTGGTGTCGACCAGAGGGAGAGAGGCCCTTTTATCAAAATTTGCTTTCACTGACACACACAGTCTTGTGTCATATGTTCCCAAGAAGGGTAGAAATGTCATCCTGATGAGCACGCTGCACAAAGACGATGCTATCAGTACCATGGAGGACAGGAAGCCACATATCATCCAGGACTACAACAGCAACAAAGGAGGTGTTGACTGCCTTGATAAAGTAATGTATATTTTCATCTAGCATGCATTTTATTTTACTTTTATTCATATAAAACATTGCATTCGGATTCAATATTATTTCCAATCTCTTATTTATTGTTTCTTTCATTGCAGCTTACTGGAACATACACGCAACATACTGGAACATGCAAGCGAATGACAGCGCGTTGGCCTGTGGCGGTGTTCCACAACATCCTGGATGTGTCTGCAAATAAAACAAGCCTGACAGGTTACAAATGTAATGCCTACGTTAGTGTTGTCACAATACCAAAATTATGACTTCGGTACGATACCTGCCTAATCTCGATACCGATACTGAAATGATACCACTGCTGAAAACTAGAACATCATCAAAAGTAATGGAATAAAATATCAATGACAGAATGTGGAAATTAAAATGATTTATTTCTTTTTATTAATTAAAACACTTCAAAAGTCAAAATAAAAATACATATTTTTGTAAAAGCTGCTGAGCTTATAGCTTCTGTATCCAACAAGACAAGTGTCTTCTTGTTTTGGTCATTTGTCTTGTTTACTCTCAGAGAGTATTAAATAACCTGATTGTCCATTAAAAGCTCGGAGCTTGTAGTAGAAAAAAAATTAGAGCACATTAACTACAATTTTATTCAGCATAAAAATAGTGAACATAAATGACATTAACTGCAAGTCTGGCAATTCATAAAATAATACTTTATTCATCCCACAAGGGGGACATTTGCAATTTCGATAAAGTTCAAACCATGGATTATTAGCCTGCAAACTCCATTAGTGCACTAAAGTACAACACAAACGACCCAGACCTGGTGGAGGTCTGTGCTCTAATCAGACCATTTTCTAATAATATAAATTACAATATATATTATAAATTATTGACAAAAATGTACATGCTATGATTATATTACTAGTACTGATTGAGTTAAAATAGATAATTTATAAGTGGTGTTGTTGATCAGCATACTTGTGAACACCAGCGCATGTTCTGGTAAAGTTCATGTTACCAGTGTGAACGGTGCATTTGCATTCAGAGATGTGGAAACACATCGGACTGTAAGCTTTACCCCTGACTGCCTCGTGCAACTCTCATGGTGAAAAAAGTTCGCTTGACTTCCATCCAAGGGTTATTTAACGGTATGTTATCTATCGCTAACCTGCAGCTCTTTGAACTCTTTGAACAAGTCCGCGTCTGTCAGCTTAAAGTGGCATGAGTGCTCCTACCAACCGTCCTAGGCTTGTAGAAAAAGCAGACGCACGGAGCGAAATCAGGAAATATTTCGCTTATGTTGCCGACAGTAAGGGCAAGCCCATGGACACCACAAGGCTCGTCTGTAAACGATGCTTTAAATCCGTAATGACCAATGGAGCCAACACGTCTGTCTCGCTCTGCTCTGTGACTGTCTGTCACCGTGAAACCACGCCCACTCTGGCTGCAGGCAGGGCTGACTCTGGTGCAGCTCCACCTTCGTGGTTCTGCAGCGAGCACTACTTGGGGAAGCAGAGAGAAGCTGCACGCAGACATGCTGCCCCGCTGTCGCACAGAGAAAATATTAAAGTACTGATAGTAGTAAAACTTGAAAAAGGATTGTTTTTAACGGCTTGGTACCGCGGTACCTTTCTAGTATCGGTTTACTGTGCAACACTAGCCTACGTTTGCAAGGCACACTCCAATACGGTTGTGCAATGCCACTCCTGTGTGTGAACACACACACACAAACAAACATGCGCACACACACACACACACACACACAGATGACTATTCATGTTGATTTTCTCGAATGTTCTGTGAATTTGGTCTCTGTTTTGATTGTTATTGTAATTTTCAGTGTCTGTATTTTGTATATTTACTGCAGATATGCGTGTTCACCACTGTCACAAAGTGTTAAATAAAATTTGGTTATGATGATGTTTGAATTATGTTTTTTGTAGTAATGTAAGAGCAGTTAAACCAGACCGGTCAAATTTGACCAGGAACACCAAAGTAAGGGCCCAAGAGTACCAATACAAGGGTTAAGGAGTTTAGTGGGTATAAGCGAAGATATAAACACCAAATGTTCCTCTGCACATTGCATGTAGGATTCATCATTCTGTTCTGCTAGCTGTAATGCTAGCTAAGAAAACGATTTTTGCTAGTCCAACATACCTTTTATGAGGTCCGTTTTGTCCCTTTTTCCTCAGTTATTGTATGAGTTAACTATGGTTGTAAATCTTAAGCTCTTTGGCATGCACTTAAAACTAAATGTGACTAGCCAAATTAATATTGCTTGATATACATAAAACAAAGTTGCACATGCCTAGCTAAGCTAACGCTTTAAGCTACTGCTATGGTAGTAGTTAACATTATCAGGTTAAAATAGACAGTCAAGCTTTAAATCTGACTGCTGTAAAGTGAGCCGTTGTTTGATTTTCATTGCGCCTGAACTACAGTAAATAGGTTAATAAATAAATAGTTCTTTATGAAGATTGAACATTCTCTTCATGTTTAATCAGGTGTAAGTTTTATTTTACTGATCGTTTATCAGATGAATCCAAGTGAAACCATCACCACTCTGAGGTTCTCCTTAATGGTATCAAACCCAATTATTCCCACTGTGCCCGTTTGTTGAAATTTCACAATTAAACACTAGCCCTTTTTACACAGCGTCTCAGCATTATCTCCGGGCAGTGGTTCGCCAGTTCTCCGCCGATGGTGATTCACACAGAGCGAAGCATCTCCGCCTTCACGTGTGTAATTCACACAGAAAGCCGTCGCTGCGGCTCCTAAAGAGGTGTGACGGTACATGTCATGTTGATGATTTAAACTTACATCAAATCAATTCCTTCATAGGTTCACTGGTTCTGGCCTTTTTAGTGTCTGAATTGTCCTCTTCATGAATATTATGCATAACATTGGCACAAATATGTAAATGATAAAAGGTTCATAGGTAATTGGCTTTCTGAAAAAATCTCAATTAAAAAATATTAAAATAAAAAAATTTTAAATGTGGAAATGTGTGTGATATCCAGTCTGTGGCTTGTTTTGTGTTCTACACTGCCCTCTAGTGACATTAAACACCTGCACCACATACCGCTCCACATCCCATATAAGAACCACAGTTGATGCACCTCTCCAGATGTCCAGCCCAGAGAACAACAACAAAACACATCTTTGTCTTTTCTGTGCCAGAGTTTGTAGGGATAGTTCACTCAAGAATTTAAAAAGTCAGTTTCTGACTAGTAGAGTGATTTATCCATCTTCATTGCTTTGCTGTAAATTGCAGAGTTCTGGAGATATCAGCTTCTTCTTATAGGATTTCGGCAGTGTAGACGCTGTTAAGCGTATTACTGCCCTCCACAGGTCAGATTTAGATCTAAATTCTCACACACACTCAAATCCAAGCCTACACACACGTCAAATACACAGGAATGATTCACATCAGCCCTATTTTGACATCGGAACAATACCGATGTGTAAAAAAATGACCATATCGGCCGATATTATATCGGTGGCCGATATATCGTGCTGTAGTGAGAGGAGTTCCACTTCTGGGAGTTTCTGAAGTTTGCTCCAGCTGTAAAGAAAAACAAACAAACGAACAAACACACACACAAACACTTCAGGACAAATTTTTCTGAAGTTATTACATAAACGATTGTTCAGTTCCTGGCATTTTTAATTAATCTGGCTGCAATCTGGTTCAGTCATTTTATCTGGCAGCTATAGTTTGATGATATCATTAACCACTTAATGAACGCCCCATTTTAAGTTTCTTTTTCCAAAACGACCTACCGAATTTAAAAGCATGACAGCTCCCACATAGTTTGAGACTCAGGGATGTGTTTGGTACCATTGGAAAGGTAACACCCTCAAGTGTAGAAGTGTAAGTGTGATTCTATGACATACTGACACAGAGTTACAGAGGTTGGAACACAGGTTTTGGTTTTCGTCCAATTCAAATTTCAATAAACTGACTAAGATATAAGGGTTCAGGTATGTCTATGGACACATCAGACACAATTATGGCCATAGCCACAGGTCTCAGCTTGCTACACTCAAAATTTGAAGTCAAAAGACTGAAAAATTTATTTTTCACATTTTTTTTTCTAAAGGCATGTCTGTGTGTTTAGCTTGGGTCCTTTTTTCCGAGAGCACCTACTGAGATTCAAAGGCTTATAACTTGAGAACCCCTTTACTTAGAAACATAATCTTGGTCTCAAATGAAAGCTAAGACCCTGGGATTTCTTGCGTGTTCGACACTTGTAGCTGTTTTGGGTAAAATGACATGGATATTCCCATTCTATGGACTCTTGGCGAACTATGAAAAAAAAAATTGTGGCATGACGTTGTAGCTGTGGAAAAAGGGAACACTCCGAAGGTATGTAGGCATTCTTGCTTCTTGCGGTAGAGGGCTCTTTCTAATGTTGTGTCAAGGTGAGTTTAGAAGGCTATTACATGGTCTGGAAATAACTTTTTTGGGCTTAAAATAATCACGACAGTCTCAGCTTTCCAACAGTGAGTATATACTATTAAGATCTGATGCTTAAAACTATTAGCAAAAAAAATATTTGTTTTTACGAAGGGTGTTCGTTTAGTGAAGGGTGTTCCTATGTTGGAACGGTGTTCCTTAAGTAGTTAAGGGTGGTTACTAAGTTGGATGACTGCGCACTAAATGACTTAATGAAATAGCTGGGAGAATACCCTTAGAGAAACTGATATTTACCACAGAGACTTCCTGTTTGTCTCTCCAGAATTGTTATACCACTGGCCTCGTGATGGACATCTCTTTGGCTCTCCACACCTGGCACACCACCATGCCATTTTTAGACACCCAACTGGTGGTCGCCAGTGCCTGTAATAAAATCAAGCAGGTCTCCAGGTGCAGGTTATCAAGCAATCAAGTGAGAGAAAGGGAGTGCAGACATCAGTGACAGACAAACCAATTAATTAAACCATGCAATGAAAACAAAGTTGTGCAAATAAAAACACAGCACGCAACAATATAAAATACAAAAAACTGTCACTTCGGCCGTTTGACATATTACTCAGATAATAACAAATAAATTCCTGTTTACCTTTTAAATGAGAGTTCACACCTGCTTTGGCCCTCCCTCCTGTCCTCCTCTACTCCTCCTCCTGTTAAAAGACAAATACCTGACACAAGGAGTTGTAGTTAAAATATCAATATAATACATTATATGTTAATCACTACATGAAATGTGAAATTAAGAAATAGTGATACTTACATTTTCCCTAAAAGGGGTTTAAACTTCATATTGCCCTCCCACCTCCTCTCCTCTCCTCCTCGCAAGACAAAACAACACAAGACAACACACTGCAACGCAAAGCAACGCAACATGACACAACCTAATGTAACACAATTCAAAGGCGAAAACAAGGCAACTCAGATCGATGTAAAGAAAGTGCTTGCCTTGCTCCTCCTTCCCTTGACGCTATCACTTTCAATAAATTAGATTTAAAGGAATCAAATACAAGGCAACTCAAATACATTGCTTACCTTGTATCCTCACACACCGTGACGCTAATGCTAGCACATACACAAAATGAACCCTTGAACTGAGAAACTTGTCAGTGCAGGTTCTTCTTGGCTAAGGGTGGACGACAACACACATGTGAACCCCCTTGATGTGGTCATCCTATTAACGGTCTGCACAGATGAGTTTCACTGGGAGGTCAAAACATGTTGGAGGTTCCAATATCCCCCGAAATCCATTCACTGTGCATATATGTGCAGACAACCTGCCAGAATCATTCTGCAGCGACAAGGTCGCGATTCTTCCCAGAGTGTGGGCCCAACGCACCTCAAATAAAAATCAAATTAATCAAATAAATAACATTACATGCATTCCATTAAAAGAAGGTTAAAAACAAGGCAACTCAAATAAAATGCAAACAAAGTGCTTTCCTTGTTTCTCCTTCCCTTCGCTCCTCAACAAATACATTTAAATTAGTCGGTTCAGCCGATTCGAACAATTTCAATTAAATCAAATAAAATTCCCATTGATTTTAAGTAATTTCAATGAGAAAGAAAACTGAATTGCAATTTAGTTCAACGGACAAAATCGCTTACCTGGAGGCTCCCCAACAGGCTGCTGGTTCTGCACCAACTTCCACTTAGGCCTGCGCCATGGAGGCTGAGGCTGACTCCTTAGGAATAGGAGACATAGATTTGTATGCCTTCTGCCGCCTGCAGGAAGTAATCCTGGCTGGACAACTTAACGCACCACAGAGGCTGGCGGTAAAGAGGTGGAAGTGCATGGCAGGGAAGAAAATAAGCGAGAGAAAGAGAAAGAATAAGAGCCCAAGGTAGGGCTAGAGGAGGAGCTAGTAGAAGAGCCCAAGGTAGGACCTGGAGGAGGAGCTAGCAGAAGAAAAAGAGACCAAGGTAGGGCGAGAGGAGGAGCTAGAAGAAGAGCCCAAGGTAGGGCAAGAGGAGCATACCTGTCAACCCTCCCGTTGTCCCAGGGAAATTCCATTATTTTAATCATCTGTCCCGCCGTCTTCCCCTTTACACACTTTCCCTTAAATCTCCTGTGTTTCCCCTCCGGCCCAGCAGGTGGCAGTACAGTAGTTGTAGCGCCCCAAGTATGCATAAAGATTTGTGAGATCCGGGATTCAAGCAGGATTCGAGTCATTAATTCCTTAAGTTTCGTTTCATTAAAAGCGAAAGTAAACACGGTCGCTACGTGACTGGAGGTCTATTTTTAGAATGGCAGTGGAATGAATCGGAGCTACGTTATCAATTAGTTGTTGAGTTTAGTCAACACGTGAGAACTCGTCTGACACGGAGAGTCTCCTGTTGTGTGCTATCCACCTTATTCCTGACTTCGTGAGTTTACCCATGGTTCATAGCGGTATTCGGTTATGCTCTTCCGGTTGAACTGGCTGACGTCGGTGTTTACGCTAACGTAGCTGTCATGCTCGCTCTAAAAAACGGCTTTTAACACAAAGAAAGCGACAGAATGGATAAAAATCGGTGGTGGATACACAGTACAGATGTTTTAATAAGTCGTGAGGACAGTTCTCACAGTGCAGCACCCGTCAGTTCTCACGGAGTGGGCAGATGACATGAAGCATTAGCATGGCATTAGCCCGACGTTAGCTACATCGACATATGTCGATGTAGCTAACGTCGGGCTTGGAATCAAAACAGCAGACAAGAGCCTGCTAACACACGGCTAATTAGCCCCGACAATGACTCGACAAAACAGGAGTTCAGGGGACTGGATAAAAAGCCCAGGAACAATCATCCCTGCTGGAATACTCTTGGAGCAAAGCCTAAAGATAAATCATTTTTGGGAGAACGAGTAACAGGCAGAGCCCAGCGTCCTGAGATCTGTGATGCAACTGGTTGGCCTGCACTTTCTTCTGAAAAGAGTGCCTCCTCAACGCCCGTACCAAAGCGGAAACAACCGTGGACAACGGTGAAAACAAAAAGTAAGAGCGTACCTACGCAAATAACAAAAATACAACTGGAGAACAGATTTGCTCCACTTTATCAAGACCGTGCGAGCTCTCCGTCAATGAACAAGGAGAGTTATGAGACCAAATTCAAAAGTAAAAGACCACAGAAAGAGCTAATGACTGGACCACAAACACTGATCGTGGGTGATGTTGCTGTGAAGGAGGTAAACAGCTTTTGCAGCAAGAAGAACACCAAAGTACTCTGTTTTACCAACGATATGGTCGCTGACATCTCAGAAAAAATTCTGGACATTGTTGCTGAACATCCAACAGTGAAATCTCTCATCCTACACACAGGGGCCTGTGATGTTGTGAAACAACAATCTGAGGTATTGAAACAAGACTTCACTGATCTGTTGAACAAAGTCAGATCTCTCGATACTGTGGTGTTTGTCAGTGGCCCTCTACCAACTGTCCGTAGAGGTGATGAGAGATTCAGCAGGTTGTTGATGTTGAACAGATGGCTCAAAGCTACATGTGCCGCTCAATCGGTGAACTTTATTGACAATTTTAACATTTTCTGGGAACGCAGACACCTCTTTAAGGCAAATGGATTCTGCCTTAACAAGTCAGGAGTAAGGTTGTTAACCTCCAACATATTCTACTCTGTGCACCACACACCAGTTCCTCCCTTCAAGGACACCAGGCAAAACAAACTAAAACAACTGATAAGACAGCCCTTGGAAGGAGAAATACTTGTGCCTGAGATAAGCTTCGAACAGACAAGTCAACTGTGCCAGGAGGAGGAGTCCTTGCTGCCATCTTCGCCCCGCAAGGAGGAGTCCCCCCCAGTCGCAACAAGAGGGAACATCCACTCTCCACCAACCCCAACCAACTCTCCGCCCTCTCCAGCCAGCCTCAGCCTCTCCCCCTCTTCTCCCCTCCTCGATTTCACGGATGAGATGAAAAAGCTGGTCAATGTTGGACTCAGACTCACACCCCGCCCAAATCTGCCACGCTTGAAACCACCATCGCCAAAACGTCATCGTGCCCCTCCGCCCCCTCTGAATAATCTTTGGCCTCTACAGTCTGAACACAGCGAAGTACATCCTGTCAGTACAATTAACGCTTACTGATATGTGCCGGGTCCGAGCTACGAAGTTGATATCACTACTGTTTTCCCCCGAGAAAAGCCAGGGCCCCTTGGAGTTCAGGCAGCCTCCTCAATTCCTGTGCTTACAGGTAATAGAAAAATTGTGAATTTGTTGAGAAACAGGAAATGCGGGACTAAATGTGCCAATCCATTCAATTTAGCTCCCATTCCTCGTCAGACACTAACTGTCGCAAAAAAACTGCACAGTTGGTTTTGATACTGTAACTGTAGCTCTATTAAACATCAGATCTCTGGCAGGAAAATCTTTTTTAATACATGACTTTATCATCAAACACAATCTTACTTTTATGTTTTTAACTGAAACTTGGTTAGACCAGGATAACAGTGCAGCTGTTCACATTGAATCAAGTCCACCAAATTTCTCTTTCATAAGTGAAACTAGAATGCATAAAAAAGGAGGAGGTGTTAGTATTCTGTTTAATGAGTTACTCAAATGCAAGCAGATGTTTTATGGAAGTTTTACTTCTTTTGAATATGTTGCTCTTCAGGTAAACTCATCTTCTCGAGCTATATTTCTAAACATCTACAGGCCACCTAAATACTGCACGTATTTCTTTGATGACCTTGTTGAGTTACTGTCTCTTATCTGCACTGACTTTGATTGTGTGTTAATTGTTGGTGACTTTAACATCCATGTCGACAAGCCTGAGGACAGATGGACTAAAGAACTGTGCTGTGTCCTTGATAACTTTGGACTCACTCAGCATGTGACACAACCCACACACAACAGGGGCCACATCCTGGACTTAGTTATCTCAAAGGGTCTGAACATTTCTAAGGTTCTGGTATCTGATGTCGCTCTCTCTGACCATTACTGTGTTTTCTTTGAGAGTGATATATCAGTGCACACAAATGTTCAAACTCAGGTTGTCTCAAAACGATACATCACTGAAAACACTGGTGACATATTCATTGATGCTTTCTCTTCCACACCACCCCTCTCTAGGTTCTCTGTCAATGACCTTGTACTTCATTTCAATTCCAAAATTACAAATGCCATGAATGCCATTGCACCCACTAAAGTGAAGGTGGTCTCTGGTAAGAAAAAATCTCCTTGGAGAAACGCCACGCTTGTCAAGATGGAAAAAAGGGAATGTCGAAAAGCTGAGCGCAGGTGGCGAAAAACAAATCTCCAGGTTCATTTTGACATTTATAAAGAGAGACTTTACAATTTTAATTTAGAATTAAAAAAGTCAAGGCAGTCCTTCTTCTCAGACATTATCACCGAGAACAAAAATAATGCTCGTGCCTTGTTTGCTACTGTCGACAGGTTAACAAACCCTCCTGTGCCAGTAGCAGCTGAACATCTGTCTACCAGGGCCTGTAATGAATTTGCATCATTCTTCACTGCCAAAATTCAGAACATTAGACGAGCGGTCAGTGCCACTCTACCAGGTACTGGAGGTGTGTTGTCGTTTTGTCCACCTAAACCCAACTCTAATACCCTGACACAATTTGATCCAATTAATGACAAAAACCTTCAAGACATTATACAGCATTTGAAGTCTTCCTCCTGCAGCCTGGATATTTTACCAGCAGGGTTCTTCAAAAAAGTTTCAGACTGCATGATTCCAGACCTGCTACAGATTGTTAATACGTCTCTTCTCTCAGGTGTCTTCCCCCAAGCCATTAAGACAGCAGTCATTAAACCACTCCTGAAGAAGAGAACTCTAGACACATCAGTAATGAATAACTATAGGCCCATTTCAAACCTCCCAATGTTAAGTAAAATAATTGAAAAAGCTGTCTTTCAACAGCTGAACAATTACTTAATAATAAATGGCTGTTTTGATGTTTTCCAATCAGGATTTCGACCACATCACAGCACTGAGACGGCCCTCGTTAAGGTCTTCAATGACATTCATTCAAACACAGACAGCGGAAAAATCTCAGTCTTAGTATTACTGGATCTCAGTGCTGCGTTTGACACAGTCGACCATAATATACTACTGGACCGACTGGAAAACTGGGTTGGACTCTCTGGTACAACACTAAAGTGGTTTAAATCTTATCTAAATGAGAGAGATTACTTTGTGTCTATTGGTGACTACACATCTGAACGGATGAAAATGACAAGCGGAGTACCCCAGGGCTCCATTCTGGGGCCTCTATTATTCAACATTTACATGCTCCCTCTAGCTCAAATAATGGAAAACAATGAAATTTGCTACCATAGTTATGCAGATGACACACAAATTTACATAACCATATCACCAGGGGACTATAATCCCATACATACCCTGAGTAGATGCATCGGACAAATCAATGATTGGATGTGTCAGAATTTTCTTCAGTTAAACAAAGATAAGACTGAAATAATTGTTTTTGGATCCAAGGAAGAACGACTTAAAGTCTCTGCTCAGCTTCAGTCTGTAATGTTGAAAACTACAGACCAAGTCAGAAACCTTGGTGTGACTATGGACTCAGACATGAATTTCAGCAGCCATATTAAGACAGTTACAAAGTCAGCCTACTATCACCTTAAGAATATATCCAGGATAAGAGGGCTTATGTCTCGGCAAGATTTGGAGAAACTTGTTCACGCATTTATCTTCAGCAGACTCGACTACTGTAATGGTGTCCTTACAGGACTCCCTAAAAACTCCATCAGACAGTTGCAGCTGATTCAGAACGCTGCTGCTCGAGTCCTAACAAGAACCAAAAAAGTAGATCACATCACTCCAGTTCTTAGATCTTTACACTGGCTTCCTGTCTATCAAAGAATAGATTTCAAAGTCCTGTTGTTGGTTTATAAAGCATTGAATGGTTTCGGGCCAAAATACATTTCTGATCTGCTGCCGCGTTATGATCCATCCAGACCTCTGAGATCGCCAGGTACCGGTCTGCTTTCAGTCCCCAGAGTCAGAGGTAAACATGGAAAAGCAGCTTTCAGTTACTATGCGCCACATATTTGGAACAAACTCCCTGAAAATTGCAGGTCTGCTCTAACACTCACCTCTTTTAAATCAAGACTTAAAACATTTCTTTTTGCCACTGCTTTTAACTGAAGCAATTCAAGTCTTTGAACTGCATTATGACTCTGACTCTACAGTCTTGTTTCTTTTAAAGCTTCTCTATTTTAGCCTACTTGTTTTGATGTTTGTCTCTTAATGTTGTTGTGTTCTTAAAATGCTATTTTTATTTATTTTTATTTTCATTATTATCATCTTTATTTTTATTTTTTTTAATGCAATCTTTAATGCCTTTTAAATGAAATGTTTATGTCTTTTAATGTAATTTGTGTGTGCCTGTAAAGCACTTTGAGTTGCCTTGTGTCTGAATTGTGCTATACAAATAAACTTGCCTTGCCTTGCCTTGCCTTGCCTTAATGCTCATCTTATATTTTCTGAAGGTGTTGACGGTGGAGAATTACGCAGTTACAAAAGCACAGAAGCATACAACTACCTGCACAGTAACAACATAGGGAAAGTACTGTTGAAGAAACACAGCGAGTTATTTCTGAAGGCAGCAGTAGCGCCCAGCCAGAGTGTCAATCAAGCTAAACATACAGCGTGGATAATGCTGAAGGAAAGTAAAGTCGTGGAGACAGGCGGCTGCTCGGACGTTGCCGGGTTAGGAAAGTCATTCAGCAGCTATTCTGTGGAAGATATTCATAAACCCAAATATTTATTTTGGTGTCAAAGCCGCGAGCCGCGCTAGTCTCCGTTCCTCCTTCCTCAGCATGGCTTGTAGGGCGCAGGGCTTGGACAAGTTTGTCTAAGTGGTTGATGTACTACACGAGACGTTTCTGAAAAAAAATTCAATTTTCATGAATTGTTGTGGCAACCAACAACGGCACATGTTGTACCTGAGCTCATTTTAAAAACAATTTAGCACTTATGACCTAACGCTAGTTGTTTAGGGCTAGCTTAGCGACAGCGGCCATCATGCAGTTGCAAGGCAACCGGAAACAGAAAACCGCCGGCGGAAGTAGTTATCTGTCATGGCAGCCCCCATAGGCTTCCGAGGAAACAGGTGGATATGTGTGAAATAACAAGTCTGGATTTTGTCTGCAGTGTATCTGTGTAAACGGCTTCAATTAGCGTCTCACCCTCCCCTCTGGCACCGTGAGTTACCATGGTTACTGAAACTTTATAATGTTGATCAACAAGATGTTTTTGGTTAGTTTGACTGTACAAAATCATGAATGTAGCCTGATTGTAGCTCAATGCTGAAATCTTGTATTATAACATAGAACATGTAAAGCCTCAGAGCTTCTTTGATTATTAACAGTATGTTAGTGATGACAGAAAGGTGATAACTCGCCATCAGACTGGCTGCAAAAGTTGCTGTTTGTATGATGTATTTTTCTGTTAAACGATAAGTGGCTCACTTTAACAATATTATTAATAATAATAATAATAATAATGATAATTAATGATAATGATGATGAGAAGAAGTAGAAAAATAGCGTACTGAAAAGTTTGAAAGAGTAAAACTTCAGAGAAGCTTGGCAAAAAAAAGTCAAAATGACTTGTTCAAACTAATTAGAAGTATATCTGAAATAAGTATTTGCATTCAGCTCAGTGTCATTAATGACTTGACTTCTCTCTTATAAAACAATCAGAATTTATTTTTATATTCATACAGTGTTGATTCATAATAAATGAGCCTATGAAGGATCAGTGTGTTGAAGACGGTAATATAATGTTAAACATTCACACCAGTTGCTGTGTGAATACCAGCTTCTGTCTCAAAATAGTGTTGAGAAAAGTTTTGAAAATATAACATGACTTGAATTGTTAAGTGCTGTACTTGAGTAAATGTACTCTGCTCTCCTCCAGAAACCTTTTAGAAAGTGACATTTGAACCAGACTCTATATGAATATGCCAATTTTATATTGACTTGCTGACTGACAAACCTGCAGACCTCCTGCTGCAGCAGGACTTAGTGTTAATGAATAAATGAAAACAGTGATTCTCATCAGCACTACAGGCACATTCACCTTTTCTGGAGGAGAAGTGTCTGTCTGCAGTGGTTTCACAGCTCTGCTGGTGATGTCTGTGAGGACAAAAGGAAATTACATATTTTAAAAAAAGTTTTTTTTTTAAAGAAATGTTTGTGTCAAACTCAGTCACATTAGATTAAATCGACCATCTGACGTTTTTGCCAATATTAGCAATAAAAGTAAGCATACATCAGTGAATTCAGAAGGATTCATGGTGCAACATGTGCACAACAACACAGGATCAAACACAGGCCATTTTGTTTGATCCAAACAAAATGGCGACGTCCCGCCAATGGAGGCCAGAGATCAAGCTCATATTAACCTGCGGAGGAGTTCAGATCAGATGAAAATGTTTCCTGTAAGATGCCCTTAATACGCGACGAGGCATCTCTAGGCCTGTATATGTATCTGTAATATCTGACCATACAAGATATCACAAGTAATATTAATATTAATCCGCAGCTCCTTTCCTGACTACGGAAGCGTATTGCATTCACTGGATAAAGAAAAATAAACACCTTATCTCGTTGTGTGTATTTATTCCTGCACATTTCTAAAGCTGCTACGGCGCCATCAGGTGGGCTCAAGGGAGAACTGCATGTAGAGGAGAAGTTCTGGTTCAGTCCAATTTAGACACAGTGCAACAATTATTGTAGCCTCACATGATTTATTATTCTACTGGATCTACTGTTAGATATTGAAGTTCATTTGGCCCTGGCTGACCTGATTGTTGACACCCACATCCATCCATCCAGCACATACGAGCACAATCAGCTGATTGCTGCTTGTGACACAGATCATGACGGTTAACAAACTGGTGAAGGACGAGGGGAAGAGGTAAGAAGAGGTCCTGGTCATGATCTCTGACAGCACACAGCAGCCGACAACGACTAGAAATTCACAGCCATTAAACTTTAGGCCGTGCCACACTGCTATTAAATATGCTGGATATTCTTTCATGGGTTCATTTAGTGGGGATTATGTTTATTCACACCGGAGCAAATTGGATGAAAAACAACGTATTAATCCAGATGGAGCGACATTATTAATGTGCCTTTTTAATTGCAGCGACAGGAAACGTGCCACTTGACAATAATGTGCAAAAGGACATTGAGTACAGATGTGTCTGTTGTCATGCGACGCACATATAGTACACAAAACAAACATGTTGTTTTGTCCCACTTTCTGGAGGCCACCGGGTTTTCCAATTGGTCTCCTGATGCCCAATTAACTTCCTCACGTGGCTGCTGGAGAGCTTCACAACGTCCACACGCATCGATCTGGTGCCCCTGCTCTCCTCCTGCACGGCTGGTTAAATTTTACCTACACATTGTGTGTTTAAAAGCCTTTGTTTTCTTCTTTCCCCTCAGCAGTTAATGATGAACTACCTGCTGATGAGGGCGGTGTGAGGTCTCTGTTGATCAATGAGAGAACAGCCCGCGTGTTCCCATAGATACATCCCAACAGATGAGCTCCCATGTACCCAGCCGGCATCGTAGGGGAACTACAGAGACTACCTGCTGCGTAGTGGTGCGCACCGAGCGGATGACTCTGCACCCGTTCCCTCTGCAGCGGATTGCGATTCTTCCAAAACTCCTGTGACAACGCCGGGACACATCCACGCTTTCATGCACTTAGTCATATTTTTTACTCGGTAACCTCCTCCTGAACCTGAGAGCTGTTTTTATCCCCCCCTCCTTTTTTGTTTGTTACCACTTTGTGTCCAAACCGCCGACCTCCTCCAAGATCTGCGCGCCGCGTACCTCACCACTCAACCCTTAAAACATGTATCCCTTCATGGAGCAGCACTGATGTCATTATAATGGACTATAAGCTTTTGTCCCGAGTTTGGGATCAACCTGTTGCCAGTTCATCATAACAAAGATCTCTCTCCGCCGCGCGCCAGCCCGACTTTTACGCACGACGATGAGCTCGGAGAAGCCAAACTTTCTGTCGCAGCCCGTGGTGAAGAGCATTTTCATGTTCCGGAACGGCGACCCTTACTACGAGGCTCGCCGGATCGTCATCAACCAGAAGAGGGTGTCCAACTTCGAGACTTTGCTGAGGGAGGTGACCGGCGGGATTCAAGCCCCGTTCGGAGCGGTGAGGAACATCTACACGCCGAGAGAAGGACACAAGGTGGACTGCATGGAGAGCCTGCAGAGCGGGGAGCAGTACGTCGCTGCTGGGAGGGAGAGGTTCAAAAAGATGGAGTAAGGCTTCTCTTACCTTTTGCTTTAATAATAACTACTCACAAATGGGCCCCTCTCTATAACTCAGCCTAAAATATATGTGCGTAAATAGTGAATTATTATATATACAGTTTAACTGTGTGAGCAGGGTTGACACATCCCCTTCCTGTAGGAAGGCACGCTGCTCTGTTGAAGGCTCATTAGCGTTAATACTAAGTCATTCAAATCTCAGGTGGGTCACACTGCTCGCACACTAACGGGGTTCCACAGGCCACAATGTTGTCAGTTAGCTGACTGTAACGCTGGACACTGAGCATCATACCTGCTCACTGACTCATGGTCTTAGAGTGAACAGTTTTGCGGCAGTGCTGCTGAGTCACAGCGTGATGTCAGTGAGATCAGCACGCAGAGAGAGAGAGAAGTGCTCAGTCATGGCTTAAAAATAAGTGGACTTAAACCGCAGATAATGAGATCTGCACAGCAAGTTATTCATAGCATGCAGTGGTGAAGCAGCTGAGTGGTGCCGAGGAGCCACCACCTACCCTGACAAAGCAGAGGCGCACATCCTCCGCTGCAGATATACAACGCACTTCAGTGGTCGATACTACACGACACACTGTACGTTACTCACTATATACCACGTTGTTGCTTCTGCATTCAGAGAAACCTATGTGGAAAATGACCTCCCATTCAAGAGATCATGAAAACACGAAACCACTCACCAACTAAACATTCACACACTGTATGAGAGGTAGATTTCACTGCTGTCACTTTAAAGTAAGGGTACAAATCATATGCTTAAAGGGGCACTATGTCGTTTTGGAGAAGAAATCCAAACTCAGAAGTTTAATATTTACAATGTCAATAAGGAAGTAATACAAACTAATTTATTAGTTATCGTTTCCATAACTGAATAAACAAGCTGTTCTCAGAGGACAGTGAGGTCCCCAGAACATGGTTTGAAGCTAGAAAGGTGGCAGGGTCCGCCAAATATAACCAAAGTAAAACAGTATGAAACTGTGTTGTCCTTTAAGGTCAGTCATGAAGTGATAATCATCTGTTTGGCTTTTTTCCAGGTACATGACAGTTTATGTATATGCAACTGTATGTTTTCATGATACTTCCTCCATTCATTCATATATAAAATCATCACTAGTCATGCATTAGTTAAACATTACTTAAAACCTGATACGATGGATACCTTCTCCTATATATTAATGTGCCATTACATGGACAACCCTAAGTTGATGAAATATAGTCATATTTCTTTGTTGTGAGTTACGGAATATCTGTTAAAAATCGGAGTGCTGTGTGTGATGAACACATAGTCTTACTTTACTCCATCTTCATCTTTTGTCCGTAGTTACCAACATATTGGCTTGAGACGGAGGAAGATGATGCAGACTCTTCCAGCGCAGGTAAGGCAGAAGTGCTGTTAAATTAAGCAAGCCCTTTCTCATTTTGTCAGAAGGTCATTCACGTGTCCAGTATGTCAGGGAAGGTGAGTTTGCTTCAACTGCAGTAAAATGTCCAAAGTAAAGTAGTGTAGTATCTGTGTATTTGCTTCAAGATTTGACCATCTCTCCATGAAGATAATTTCATTTAGAGTTTCACTCATGTATTAAAGTAAAACAGTATGAAACTGTGTTGTCCTTTAAGGTCAGTTTGTTTATTCAGTCATGAAAACAAAGAGGGTTTGTTGATTTTGTTTGTTTAGATATAAAACCTGAGCCAGTTCTTTCTCCTCTGATTAAAATGTAATCCCCAAAATAGATAGTGTTCCTTTAATCTTCATTAAGGAGCAGCCTTTCCTGGTGACATTTTTAAGTGTTATAAGATAAAGGTGAAAAAGCAAGCACCTATTGTAACGTATTATTAAGATGCAAAATGGGACTAGAATTATAATTCACTTAAGTGACTGACTGCCTGTGCAAAGTGTCATTCTGTCTGCCATCTTCAAATCATAAAAGATAATCATTAATGACTGAATTTACACATTTAAAGGGTATTTTTTACCATTAGGGTAAACATCCATATGGTGTTTAAAATAAAAGTTTACTTCTCCAGAATCAGAATCAGAATCAGTATTCCTTTATTGTCCCAAAAACAGGACAGTTTTTCTTCTTCTCAGTAGAAGTATCTGGTGGTCCAAACTGAACAGTGTCAGACCAGCTTTGGCTCACGGGCCCTGCTTTGGGCAGCAATGACCCAGACAGTTTTAGGGTGCGGTGCCCATGTCAGAGAAGATCCTCATGTTCCGCTCCACCTCCAGCTTCTTTAGTTTTGCAGTTGGAAGCATGAGAAGCATCACTTGATTCGGTTCACTTCACTTGCCAGCTGACTTCAACACACAACGCGCTTATTAGTAAGCTGCATGAAAGAAAGAGAGGACAAAAACTTTGTTTATTTTTTTCCTGAATCCTCAGCTGGAGTATCAGCAAAGTTAAGTATGAGAACAAGAAAGCAGATCATGTTCACATTGTTTAAATAGATTATATTTTCTAGTATTATTTTGATGCAGTTTTAGAGATGATTGTGACCTTTCACCGCCTGTGCCTTTTTTCGAGGCAGGGTTTCAGTTACATCATCCTTACTCAATCCAGCTTATCAACATCTGAAACGGCCACTAAATGCAAGATACATGAGGATTTGGGAGCGTCGCCTCTCCCCACCTGCCCACACCCACTGAGTAAAGGTTTTAGAAAGATCATTTAAGCGAGGTGTTATGTTTAGCATTCCTCTCTGTTGTCCTCAGCAAAGAATCACTTTGTTGTCTTCTCAATGGCCATGCATTATTGATTTATGGATCATAATCATCCTTGCCTTTCAATGCATCTTTAATCACCAGCTATGAAGTCACGGCCAAAACAAGGGCAGCTTAAACTCAGGTAGCCCCGCAGGCTCATCTATTTTGAAAGTCAACAGCAGGTCAGCTTTCATAAAAACAGTTATTAGTGCTTAATGATAAAATGTGTTCTAGGTGAGGCATCGATGCGTACACAGATTAAATCCTAATCATATTAACTCCATCCACTTTCAATGTGGCAGAAAACAGGTGCAAAATGTTGACATGCTAGTTTTAGTCAGAGAAAACATCGGGTCATACAAGGTCTAAGTCAGGATCCTCTGTACTCCAAGTGTGCAAGCCCATTTTTTTCCCAGTTTTCAAAGATAAGAGTTTTCCCTGACCAGAACCTGCAAGGCTTTGGCTGTAAGTGCTGCCAATCCCAAAGAGAATCAGGGGCTACTCCCTGTGCTCTTGATTTTGTCTTATCACCCGCTAGCAAGAAGCATGTTAATCACAGATGACCTCGAGGGCTTGTTGTTGCTGCCGTGATTACGAGGCAAGCGTAAAATGAGCCAATTTAGTTTACAAGGACCCCGCTTCCCCCCACCACTGCCTCACTTAACCTGCCTGATTGTGGCGATTAATGATGAGAACTCTTAGCCGGCTGGATGCCTGCCATGTTTGTTTTTTGTCCTCATTGATTCTGGAGCATTATAGGAAAGACTAATTATGGAAAGATTACCAATCAGTATGAGGCGTATTATGATGACGATATTCCCTGCTATAAGAAAACGGTCACTTTTTCACTCATGCTTAATTGATGTTAAATTTCCTTTTACCTGGAAATTTGCTTTATTTTTTTTTTTGCTCTGTGTTTGATTACCTGGGCTTGAGATGACCCACTTCAAACAGCGTGCAAACCTCCTGTATTCAATAAACAGTTAATAAATCAATGGAGTGATTAAGTGAGATGAAATTAATCATCAGCGCTCGGGACCAACTTTTCACACTGGCTGCACCTCATTTTCATGTAGGTGCACCAGCACATGATTTAGATGCACCCAATATTAAATTCCATTACATTTCTTGATGATTGTACACGGGAAAAACTGTACAAATACATGTTTTTCTTTATTTTACGTTAAAAAATATTGTTTGAAAAATAATCTGCTATATTTAAGGCCAATGAAAATGTTTGACAGATTTCTGGGTGCATGTGCGACCAACATAGTTGCACCCTGCAGCCCTGGTCATAGTGCTCTGTCACCAGTTATGCACAAAATCCTTAGAACAATGATTACGGGGACTCAGCCCTGATTCTGCCCATTCATTTAGCTGCATCTCATACCTGCACTCTGCAGATGCAATTGGTTTCTTGGTTTTGGCTGATTGTTAAAAGTACCTGCTTTCCGGGTGACTTCATCATTTTCGCTTATTAAACCTAAACCAAGTTTAGGGACTCAGATAACAAAGTGAAACCGTTAACATGGGCACGGACACTTAAATGAGCTTCCCCTGCCACGTGCCCAATAAAAATCACTGTCAGTTGAAAAAAGAAGAAAATCTAGCACATTTATTAGCTCCCTAGTGATCATGCCTCTCTTGTTCCTGTTTGTTCCTGGCTTGCTTTAATTACTGTCTCTGAGGGAAATAGTAAGTCTCCCACATAGCTTGAGGGGCAATTGCATGTTTTAAACAAGCAGAAGTCTAAAAAACATTTGAATTCTTAATGAACCTTCTGTGATATAAGAACATCACTATTTATACAGTCCCTGTAGGTGTCTCGGCCGTATGCCTTGTTATTGGCGTACTTCTGAATATGTCCCCCTCCTGGTTTAATGAAGCAAGTTTTTGGCCGCCACATCTCTGTTGCCACGGCGCACTCTTAGACCCCAGAGGACTTTTAATATACCTCCTCCCTTATCTCTCTCTCTTTCTCTCCCAGGATCCAGATCTTAGTCTTAGAGTCACAGTGGGTTACCAGGTGTAATGGGACGGGACCTGCAGCGCTCACTCTTTGCAACCTCACAACCTTAAAGGATTACCGAGGGCTCATTCTTTTGCTGTCACAGAGATGAGAGACGGATTCTTTTAGTCTTCACAATAGCTCTTTCTTTTTGCACTCGGGGTAAAATCTTTTGATGCCACAAAGTGTTGTTCTTATATATATCCTTTAAAGGAGTGGCGGCTAATGTGAGCTAGAGACTCGCCCCGCACCAGTGTTGCTGCGTTTTTTTCAGCCCCACCTCCACCCTATAGCATCCACCTGCAGATATCTCCAATATCTATATGTATGGCTTGGATTGGATGGATTTTTTAAATGAATAAACAGTATTATTATCTCCAACAAAAATGTTATACTGCATCAATCTGTTGCCCCTCCGAGTGGCCCTGACTCCCTCTGCTCTGGCTCTAGAGGATGGACAGCATTAGTCGGTTGACTCTCCCGACATGGGCTGCTATATTTAGGAGCCTGGGTTAGCTTATATGTTGTCCTCATCAACTGGACTCCAGTGCTCCCAGCAGGAAAACAGTCCCTGAAGTTCATTCAAGTCTGTTAATCTGAGTCTCCGCAGGGAAGCAAAAGCTGTCCCTAAACCCCAACTGAAGATATATACCTCTGAAGTTAGGTCAAGTTGGGACAACAAAAGACGGGGAGAGGTGGTGCGAACAGCCCGCAGGTAAATTGGTAACGGGTGACAGTATCGTGATTGGTTATGAAAGAGCAATCCTTGAAGGGGCTCAGGTTGAACACTTTGTGAAACACATTTGGATTAAGGATGGCAGCTTCATGGATTTTAGCACGAAGCAGTAATGAAATCATAATGCATCAGTGAAGGTTATTCGAAGCTCGTCAGATGGCCGTCTAACAACTTAGTGACAGAACTTTAGTTGTTGAACATCAGTTTGTTCAAACAATCTTTTTTTTTTTTTTTTACATAACACCATCTTACATAGTCAGAATTTAAGGTATAAAGAGCATGAAAGACTCTCGCCATCGTTGCTAGGGAGCAGTTGTGTTGTTGTTATTAACAGCGTCTCCAGTCGAGCACTTTCATCTACACCAAGGTCGCTCCAGTTTACCCTTTACCGGGCGCATTTGAGAGCTTTTTAATGAGAACTGATCATTGTATTTGGGTGAAAATGAAAGCTAAATCTCCTGCAATAAATTGAGTATTCAACTACTTCAGGGGATCTGTCGCTGACTACTAAAAAGCAGTAGATGCCTTAATCGTGAATCTCTCTCTTCCAGGCCAGACCGCTGCCACCTAATCGATTTGTTGTGTCGGCGCGATTCCTCAAACCCATCAAGGAGCCATGTACAATATTGTAAGTTCAGTTTCCCCTGTTTCACATGAACCACGTCACACTGTTTTGATTGTGCCTTTTCTTTTGAATGTTATCCCTTCATTTGAGTATAATTCATAATATGTATGTGACTCTTAACCCTGATTTTGACTGTGTATCCAAGAAGCAGACAATGTCATAGACTGCTTATTCCTGAACTCACTTGTAAGTGAAACTATGTCTTTACTGAACCCAGGGACAAGGGGAGCTGTGTCAGCGTTCTGTTTGCATGTTCTTTACTTAGTGTGGTAGCAAACGGCGATGTCTTGAACCCCGCCATGAGACTGTTGATCCACCAGAGGATGCTCGGCCGGTTTGACCGGATACTAGAGATGATCACAGAGAAGATGGGCCTGAGAGTCCTCGGGGGCGTTCGAAGGTACAGCTTAGAAACATGCTCACACTTCACTGATAGCAGATGATCTCATTGGTAAGTCTCGCACCTTGCTGCTCACATTTGCGGACAGATGCAAAAATAACAGTTTTCTTCAAGCTGCTTCACACTTTGATGCTTTTGAATATCTTTGCTCTCATGGTATGTGGACGGAAACACACAGCACGTTGCCACATAAAGACAGTATGTGCTTGTTAATGTTTGAACTATCTCGATCAGTGACCACACCTTAAGCCCGGCTGGTACAAACACATGACGGGATCCTGTGGGACTTTTGTCTGTGTGTCTGTTTTCTAGTCTCTACACCTATGAAGGCCACCAGGTGTCTGATGGGAATCAGCTGGAGAGCGGTCAGCTTTACGTGGCTGTGGGAAGAGAGAGGTTTAAGAAGCTGCCCTACAGTGACCTACTCTTCACCAAACCCACAGGGACGAGGAGGGTCAATGGGTACGCACTGACTTGCACTGTAGAGATAAAACATGTTGTCTGATAAGTTTGTAGTAAATGCAGACTTCAAGTTAGTTATTTTTATCAGTCACACATCTGCAATCTGTTCGACAACACGGATAAGTTAAGTTTGAATTTCTGCGCCTGTGTAAATCCTCCATGAAACGTACAGAGGAGCATTTGGTGTTTATATCTTTCCCACTAAATTCCTTAAACAAACACTTGACACTGAGCAGACTATCTTAAGTGATACATTTAACATGAGTAACATCCACCTATAACACACATCATTAGTATCCATCAATCAGTATGTAGATTTCTGTGTCTTTCATGATCAGTGGTGGAAATTTGAAAAAGCAACACTATGACTACCAGGGATGATTCTTGGAGATCGCCCGGTCTGTCTTGTGTTCCAGTGTGCAAACTAATTACTCCTCCAGGGCTGAAATCTGCTTTCAAACCTCCTGAAACCTTCTTCCCTCAAGGGCAAATATTACTTTGGATGGATAATCCGCTGCACGGGATTAAAAGTGGAGCCTTTCCTACTGCAGTGGTTTAAATGCATTATACTCAGCATTTCACATGCACACAGAAGTGTTCAAAAACAGTAAACTTCATTGAAAATAGCAGTTTCTATATTATTTGGTAGATTGGGACTTGACTGATTAATCAAATATCGAACAGTATCAAAACCTTTTTTCATTTTCACATGAACTTTAGTTCTGTTGGAGTTTACAAAATAACATTTGTTCTCAAGAACCTTGCATCATGTCTTCACCTCAATAAAATAGTTCTTTCTGTTTGTTGTTTTTTTCATTTACAGAATGAAAGCCTACTCGTTGCCGCCTATCTACAGATTCTCCAAGCAAAATGGAAATGTAAGTTAATTTTGTGCCTTTCGCGTGAATTATTTGATTAGATTGTTTTCTTTTATTATCCCAAAGTTGGAAATGAATAATTTTCATAGCGTGTGTACTGTGCAGTGCTCATATGAACCAACTCACGTGGAAGGACTCAGCACAGAACTTTTTAAGATACAGGAAAGTATTTGATTTTCTGTATCATTCAGTTAAGTCATCGCGGGATGGGTAGATGGATAAAAGATGTAGAGTGCCAGTTAGTCTTCAGAACTATTTTACATAGTCTTAATGCAGCTGTTTTTGAGTTTCTACTCAACAGACGTCAACTTCTGTTTCCTCCAGGGTAAGTCGGTGGTCCGCAGCAGTGACAGTGGAGACTCGAAGGCATCTCCTCCGAGCCACACCAGCAGCAACAAGGAGCACCTGTCATCCATCGTCAGGGAGATCTCTCAGGCCAGACTCATCTCCCTCAGGAAGAAGAGGAGTGGACAAAGCATGACGCTCGGCGTCTCTGACAATAGTCATGCAGCAGGTACGGGAATGAAATTACATAAAGACAATGAAAATTTAGATAAAAAGTTGATACGCTCGCTTGAGGTGGCTTTTTGCTTTAGAAAAAAAAAGTTAATCCGCATAATGGGTGACGGAAACACCTTATCTCAGTAAGTTCTGACGTAGCAAACATTTGACTCACATGGCTGATCGGCTGTTTCCACTCAAACAGCAAAGAAGAGAAGAAGCTGTCAGGGTTTTCCCAGATGTTTTCCCTAGATTGAATCCCACATGTCCTCCTGATTGTCAATGCAACCTCTTTCGCCTCATACTCTGCCTCTTTGAGGTTTATTGACAGTTCATTTATTATAGCCACGTCTAACGTAGCGTATACTGCCATCATCTGATGAAACTACAATTCGTGTAGCCCAGTCTATTGGTGCCATAACATTTGATATAAATGCGTCTAACTTTTTTTTACCTTTTCTCCAGCATTTCATAAGTTTGCCTCAACTTCGTATTAGATTAACATGGAAAAACATTACATTTGGCTTCTGAGGCAGTACTGTGGATCCTTTAGTGGATTTTTTTGGTATAGTATAAGAGATTTGTTGACAAATGCACAAAGGAAAAAACATAGAAACTCAACTCAAAAAGTGGATTTTCTTTACAATTTAAGCAAAGAAAAAAAATATTGTGTCTACATTTGAATACGCGTGCATACATGTGTGATATTGACATGCCCCATTATTGAATATCAGCATGACTCCTTGGACTCCAGCGTGGAATAACGCTTTAATTGTGTATTTTTTTAGTCGACTGTGCGGGCTGACATCATCCGTCATCTGTAACATATTGTATCGCCTTACACGCTATTCAAAACAGTACAATCTTGATTTTCCGTTAAGACTCGTCTACATGTGATATTAAAAGTTGGAGTTTGTGTGTGTGCTTGCATGAAAATGTTACAAATGAAAGATAATGTGAATATAAAGGTGGATGGCAGGTGGTGCTCGTGCAATTAAGAGGATGGGTGTCTGGCTCAAGAGATAAGATCCTTCTTCAGAACACTTCTCAAGACGGTGTCACACAATCACACTCTTAACTTGCCCTGGCCTTTTTAGTGACTGAATTGTCCTCTTCCATGAGTAATTGCCATAACGTCTGCACAAACAGGATTTATACGCAGCTCAGCTTGTGAGATATGCAGATTTATGATGTAATGCATGGCCTGTGGATTCTTATGTAACCTGCTGCATTCTTAAACGTCCACATAGTGGCACTGTTGCGCTGCAAGACAAATAGAGCAAGAAATATTGAAAGTAGGTCTAGCATGATGACATTAACTACTTCTACAAGAAACACATTACGTCACCCTATGGGCTTATGATCAGTGTGTTATAATGTCCTTAAGATACTCCGGTTCGTCTTTACTTGTGCGCTCACCTGGTACCTGGCGCTCGTCTCATCAACATTAAGATGTTTTGTTCCTCTGGGACGCTAAGAGTCACCTCAAGAATGGTATTTACTGCACAGTGTATATATGTTAGAAAGGGAATTGAGAGCATTTTTTAAATCCTACAGTAAAAGGGATTTTGATTTTCCGCATGTTGCTCCTGACCTTAATGTAACGCCTGCTGCGGTACGAGCCGCATTACGTCATCCGGTGGCTCATGATAGATGTTGCCTGTTTCCTCGTCTGGCAGGAGAGTTGACAGCAGGAGCCCAGGGGAGCGTGGAGAATTGTGTCTGTGGTTCAGGGGAGCTGGCATTTTGCATCAAAAGAGAGGGATGAGGAATGCGTGTGTGCGTCTTTGTCCCCGTCTGTGTGTGCTTTTTGAAACCTGTAATGTCACCCTCAAAATCCCCGCGCACACATCAGCTTGCGTGGCGTGTCGCGTTTACAGACGGAGAAAAAACATGTTGCATTATTGGTCCCCTTGGGTGACATTGACCAGAGATTGAATTAACAGACAGACAGCTCGGAAAACAAGATCAGGCATTAGACGAGATCGTTTGAATGGCTCAGAGAGCGTATCAAGTTCCCCACACTGTTTGACCTATTGTGTCGTCTTCAGATGCTGTCATGTATATTTAAGGACACAATACATGCAATTGTTTTCTTTTTAAACTTAAATTATCAACAGAATGCGAAGAAGAAGCTGTTTCAAAGTCAAGTAAAACACGTCCATGTGTTGTGTAGTGGAGATTAATAGCATGCTGAAGTCAGCGTGCTAACCAGCTAGCCTCCAGCCACTTTGTAGAGTGATGGTCTGATAGTAAACAACTAGAACACCAGCTAATACGAGCGCTACCTACATGGTTCGTCGTGTTGCCTGGCTAATGGCAGCTACAGTTAGCAGCAGTTAGCAGCTACTCTGGTGATATGCTGCCACCTTTGTTTGGAGAATGAATTTCACAGGTGGCCAATTTTTACATACTGCTCCTTTAATGTTTTCCTTATTTGCTTTCCTATTGGCTTAGTAGCCGGGTGTAGTGCAGTCTCTGTCCATGGTGCTGAACAGAGTTGTTAATCAAGATGTCCTGAAGGTATCATGACTCTCTCATTTTTTCTCCCAAAATGCTGCTCATCGGCTGTAGCATGAACAAACGAGCTCTGTAGCCATTAGCAGCTCAGTTTAAATGTCACGGATGTGTTTTAAGTTTCACAATAAGAACACAGTGTTCACGTCTCCTTTGTTGAACAGTACAGAGGTGTTTTTTTGGTGTTATTTTCCCTTTGGGAAACCCTGCCCTGGCTTGGTTGGGAGGTAAACACATCCAGCTCTGCTGCCAGAAGGAATCCGGCCAAAAAAAAGTTGTCTGACTGGCAGAGGCTGTGGAAAGAACGCAGCATGAAACCCACACTTCAGATCTCCGGTGTGCTGGAACGTTGGAGTGAAAACAAAAGATTATTATAAAGGTGTCACGTCATTATAAATGTATTTGTTAGAGAGGGACGGAGGAAAGGAGGAGGAATGAAAGGTAGTGGGAGAGAATGATGAGGAGATAGAGAGAGAGATAGAGAAGAAAAATGAACAATCGAGACGGAGTGACCCCGTAACTGGAGATTCTCCCTCTGTTCTGTGGCTAACTTTATTGTGACAGGGAGGTTTTTTTTTTTTTTGTGTGTGTGTGTGTGTGTGAGTCCGTGTGTGTCGCTGCACCGGTCCCCATTATTCACTGTCTATCAGCTGCTGGGAGCCAGACTGAGGATAACTCCAGCAGTTTCTGTCTGGTAAAGCTTCTGACTTTTCTGCTTCATTAGAATGAACACGACGGTGAGTGACGGCAAAGACAAGGGGGAGGCGGCGCGACAGCTCATGCAGCAAAGGTCACGGAATGAATTTGAACTCGCTATAACAAAGACAATTGGCTTAAAAGACTTAACCAACAAGACACATTCCTTGTTGTACGCTTCGGCCAACATGCTATACGGAAGCTCTTTTAAATTGGCTCAATTATTGGTCCGGCGTTGGCTTTTTGCCTTCAATAACACACCCGTGTTCAGGCTGTTGCTAGCCTCAAAATAGAAATAGGATGTTTATCAGTGTTCTCGTTCATAAAGGGCCTTTGTGACCAGTTCGGTTAATGACTCCCTTGAGAAGAGAGGAAAGAGAGGTAAAAAGAGAGGCCGCGGGAATGGTAAAGGAGAAGAATACTAAGAAAGGATGTGTTTTGACAGGTGAGGGAGAAGAAGGGGAGATAAGAGCGAAGGTTAAAGAAAGGGGAATAAAAGGTTGAGATGATGAAGGGGAGGAGAACATTATGAGGAATGAGGAGAGGAGGAAAGAATGAGTACAGGTGGAATCAAGTAGTGAATATGATGAATGGCCCGAGATGGTGGAGCATGAGCGCTGGGTGGAATAAAAAAAAAGGCCCAGAGATACTGAGGGGTAGAGGGATGGGCGGGGTTTGGATAATTGCCTTTCATTTGGGTAATCTCTCCATTTAGAGTCATCAAAGCAGAATTTTACTTGCCTCTGCCCCTCGCTGGGGCCAAATTGCTGCTCCGGAAAAATCAACAAAAGAGCCTTGTACTTAAGAAGGACGGACAGACAGGAAGGTATGGATAAGAGGAGAGGGAGAGGGAGGGCGAAGAGAGAACAGAAGGGGGAGGAGAAGGAGGTCCGCTGCGTCTGCTGATTATCTGGACTCTAGCATGAGTTGTGTATGCCTCTCTGTGAGGGGGCCACGCTATTGTGGCTGCTTTGATTAGCAGAATACTGCGTGTGTGTGTCCTTGTCAGTGCCATCCGATATTGACCTCTCACTGTTGTTATTAATGTTGCTCCAGGACGGTCATTGCGACTGACCAGCGCAATTCATGTGATGGCGTATCGTGAAGACTCGAGGAAAAACGGACCGCAGAAAAAAATGTGCAAATGGGAGATGTTTCTAACACGTAGTTAAAGGGGGTTTTTTTTGTTAAAAAAAATGGCCAGCTGTTGAAGTCATCCTCCGCACAAATAGGGGCCAGCAGAATAACCATTAACTGTTGCTATCTGTAGCCGCCATTAGCTAGTTAGCTTAGTTAGCTAGGTTAGTTAGCTTTTTCAGGCCCGATGGGACCATAGATGTCTTTTATATCATGTCAGAATTGTTATTTCTTTTCATTCTTTGCATTTACTTAATTTTTGAATGTTTTAAACTAAAATGAACTCAATGAAGCTGTTTTGTTGTGTTACAAATATTATAACTTATAAATAAATACAACCTACAAATATTAAGTCAACTAAAGTCTACTAAACTAAAAAAACATTAGATCAACAACATAACGAGCTCCTGGGTGAAAGTCCTGTGTTCAACCACTACAAATTGCTCCCTATGTGCACTTTGCCATGCTTCCTGCTTTCTCAGCCATATGAAGTGGTAGTCCCGGAGCAACATTGATTTAAATGTTTGTAGGAACAACACCAACACTGCAATATCATATAAACAGTTATGAAGATGCTGATGAAGGTTCCCAGGTTATGAAGATCTATTCTTAACATAATTGGTATCCGTCAAAACAAGAAAATTGCATCATCCCTTTAGATGATGTCTGCAGTGCTGATGTATGGCAACATTGCAGCTTTGACACAGACTGACAGACTGTAATCCATTTGACTGTGTAAACAATGATTCCTGACAAACATGATGCTGTACCTTGCCTATGCTGATTTGATTGTATGTATTTTTTAAGACGTGGTTCCAGAGCCGATGTACTGGCTCCAGAAAGTGGTTTCACTTGAGATTTTTCAGACTTTCCAGCGATAAATTGGACACGCACATCCTGAGCTCCTTCATACACAAACATCTACGAAACAGTTTTTTGTGTGAGGTCGCAATATCTCGGCGAGGTTCATCTTGCCTTTTGTCCACATCTCTGAGTCTAGAGATGGTGAGTTCCAAATAACCCTGTTACTCGCCAGTGTTTGCATTGAAACCCTCAAGGACGTCCACTTTACTTTGTTCCACTTTGTTCAGAGGAGCCAGCTGCTTTCTTTTCATACACTTGGCGCCCTCTTTTTTTTAATTTAGTGGGAGCCAATTCATTTCCCTCCACATAGAAGGCTCCACATTACGTCCGTCCCTATTATTTCCCTAAAAAGGAGTTTGAATCGAAAGTCAAGGGAGTTTTTAAGTTGAGGTATTTTTCAACAAGACTTATTTCAAAGAAATCATCACGGAAACATTCTTGGCATTGTTCACTGGTTGAATGTGGGAGAAATGAAGACCGCTGCCTATGTGAGCGTGTCAGCGTGTTTATGCCTGCCTTTTTTTCACGCGCACATCCAGCCAGATCAACCTTCTGCCTCTGGTGTCATAAAATGTGATGCCGCCTCGGGGGAATTAGCCCTGTTAGCGTATGTATCTGTAATTCCTGTCAGAGCGAACTAGTATTCCAAACAGCGTCGGGAGGCAGGAGACGTGCGCACAAAGAGGCAGCGAGTCTTAAAGTGTGTGCCTATGTCAAAAAAAAAAAAAAGAGGCTCAGAGGCGAAGGATGAGAGAGTGAAACGTTTAGAGGAAGTTTTTCTTTTTTTTCCCCCTTGCCAAGTTCTTAGAAAGTGTGGTTTGTGAGCACCCCGTGTTAAAAATAGTTTATGTGTGTTAAGCGCCTGTTTTTCAGTGTACCCTCGCGCGCACGCTCGCATGTCACATTTTCCGACAACACGACCGTCCTTCCCTTCCCACTCCTTCCTTCATTCTTCCTCTCCTTTCATCCCTCGCTTTTCACGAGAGCAGGAAAAAGGTTCGTCATGACCCTTTGATGCAGGATTACTGGATTTAAGAGCAGGGTAGCTGCACTAATCTGCCACATTAATCTGTTAACAAGTGTTTCAGCTGTGACATACAACAGCGCCGGCTGTGACACGTGAAGTATAGGGTTAGGCTAACGTGTGACACTTTGGATGACACAAATTTTCTTCATTTCTGTCACGTCTAATCTCGGCCGCCTCGCGCTTTTCAATGTTTCTTTTTCTTTCTTTTTTTTTCTAGCTTGAGCTGGTAGACGCACATCTGGAGTAGTTGTGATAGGAGAATCATCATCTGCGGGGTTTGTATCAGCCCCGAGACTCCGAAACAGCTTTGACATTCAACCTAAATGGCAAGAGTAAATATGTGACATTTGTGCAGATCTGAAGTTTACATCATGTGTTAGAGCCGGGCTTAGAGGGGCATCTGGAGTTGCTGGCATGAGGAGAATGCTTTGTGCTCATCACTGTCAGCTATAATGCAGTCCCTCATACATTTTCAAATGTTGGACAATTTCTGTCATTTACCAGTTTGAGTCCGAACTACACCCTAAATTGCTGTTTAGGGTGCAAAGACATGTATGGTGAAACTTTATAATAACATCAGCTAATAAATGGTCAATTTACAGTCAATTAAACATTGTTTTTAGAGTTAACAAACAATAGAATGCTTTAGAAACCATTGAGTAATCAATTGTGTATTGTTAAGTTGCAACTGATGTTTATAATACTTTGTAAATGGTTGATAAATAATATGTAGTTCATGTCATCATTGGCAATAGTTTAATAACTGGTTTATAAAGCACTCAATTGTTTTTTTTAAGAGTCAGCTAACTATTAACTGAAGTTAAGTGTACTATATGTGTACCATTTATTATTGATGGCTATTTTAAAGTGTTTCCAAATGTATATAAATCATCGGTAAGATTTCAGATGATAAATAAGATGACTGTTTCTATAAAGGGCTCTACTCGTATTCAGAACACAAATATAGTTTTCCTTCTCTCTCCATTGTAGTAACCCACAGTATTTGTGCCCTGGGTTTCAAAATCCCATAATCAAACATCCAACCATTGGAAATGTCTCTGAAGTTATTGCTAAGTAAAACTTTCAAATGCTGCCTTTCAAAGTGTACAATTCTGTTTTTATGTCAACCAAGAACAATCTAATTTCAGACATTCTGATTGGATGGAAGATGGTTGGAATAAACCTTTATATCACGATGATCCCAGATCCAATTTAATTATCACCATGCAACCAGAGCTGTACAGTAAAAGGGCGCTTTGTGGCGAGGTTTTCGAGCAACCGGGAGAGAAGTGAGAGAGAACAAAGTCCATAAATTATTAAAATATTTAACTGAAGCCTTGACCTTTATAAATATTACTCCGCCTGTCTGACTGCAACACTGTTAAGCAGAGCTTTCTTCTGACTTAATGTCAAAGCTATCTAAGCACTTGGCTGCACAATGCTCTGGATGAGAGGTATTTTCTACACTGCTGAAAAACTACACTCTACAGATAATGCACTAAATTTTTTCAGAGACATCTTCAAAACAAGACTTTTTTATGGACTTACACTAATATAATCTCTCTCAATCATGGTTTACGGCGACTAGATGTGGGCGCCGTCTCTGCAGAGAGCCTGCCCTTTATTTATTTCTCTGTTTATATATATTTGACAGGGACAGTGTGCATCTTCTTAGCTGTACCAGAACTAGTTTTAAGTTCATTTACATCTGTAGTCCCTGAGCAGGAGACAGGGGTAAGAACATAAACTCCATAGTATAAGGAAACAGTTACAGAATGATACATATTCACTATACAACCATAACAACGGCAAGATTTCTAAACCTTAAACTCTACAATTATCAGATTTCTGTGTTTACATTGATGTGTGATGGATACAGGATTGGGTTGATTTTTAGCCACAATCTCATTTTAAATTCAAAATTAGTAAGACGCAACAATCAACTTTGAATCGTGTGTTTACAAACATCAACAGATACATCATGCATTATATGCCTTTAATGCAATGAATGTTATACACTTGAAATACGTACAATATATATAAAAATATAAAAATACATATGTCATACTAGACATTACTGCTGCATTTGTCCAACAGTTTCCACCGAGTTCTTTGACTGAAAGCTTTTTAAATGCACACTCCAGCGATTGAGCACTGCACTTCCATGAAGTTTCCATGAAGAGGCTCACAAGAGACAGATGTTAAAGATAAAGGTCAGAATCGAAACAGCAAAGGCCGACATACTGTGACTTTTAGTCACCGTATGGGTGACGCTCTAAAAGCACTGGACCTTACAGCTCCATCTTAATAACATCTGTCACCTGAAAAGCTTTTAAAAAATCATTTTACAGCCACTTTTAAAGTTAAGTGCTCCCTCTGACAAGTAAATGGAATTTCACGTGTAAAATCAATGTAGAGTCAAACTAATTATTCTCTTTATACCTTCACTGTTTTGCCTTATAAACTGCAACAAAACATTTTGTAATAAACATATGTATTACATGGAAATGTATTGTGTGAATGCATGATAGAGAGAGAGAAACAGATGAACGAGCACAATGTCAAGTCATCAGATTTTACACAAAGCAGCTGGATTGTTTCTGCGCGTCGCATCACTATAAACTAAAACCAACTGGGCGGCTGTCATGGCGTACGGCCATACACTCATCAAATGTTTTTAACAGGGCCCTGGTCAGTGACTGGAGCACACTTGCTGAGTGGCAACATTTCATAATTACCATTCCGAGTTACTACCCGTGTTGTTTTACACCCCACCATAACTCAGTCATGTGCTGAGTGGGTTAAATCAGCTGGGTGTAAATAAGCAATATACTGCGCTGCGCGGTGATATACAGGGAGCGTTGTGTGCAGTGATTTAGGTACATTAAGTAGTACGTCAAGACTTGAGTGTTTATTTAACACAGCACAGCTAATCCACTGAAAGTGGAATTGGCTTGTGGAGGCCATGTCAATGAATTTTCCACGTGTGGTTTATAAGCATAAATACGCTGCATGTTAAAAACGTTGATTTGTATTTATTTAAAACTACAACCTCTGCCATTAAGGGATTGATTTTTCCGAGGTGGGAGAACAAAGATTCTGCTCTTACGTAGGCAAAAAAAAAAGAAGAAAAACAGTAGCACTGCTGCCTGTGGCATTCAGAGCATATCCCAGAACATCCAGTAGACATGTTGGCCTTTAGAGGGTCTCCTCAAGCCTATCAGCAACATAAAGGGTGCTATAAAAATGTGTATTACATTGAAGCAACATTATGTAACCATTTTTTTACCTTAAAAATAACGGCTTTGAGATCATGTTGATGGTCCAGTGTCTCGTAGTGAGGTGAGTGGTGTGTCTGTCTCAGCCACTCCACCCTTCCATCACTTGTTTCTGCACTATGTAACTTAATTTTGAGGGTAGGATCACAGCTACATACATGTTTACTTCAGCATACACTTTTTCAACACACAACATCATTATGCTGTGATGAGTTTATCAGTTGTCAATTGTTACAGACCTGGGATTTGTATATGCGACAGTGGTGTTCCACTCAGGAGCTGTTGGGGGCGCCAAATAGCACAAAATGACAATTTCTCCATAATGTTGCTTTAAAAGTGAAACAAACAACATTCTCTATCACTAGTATTGCACTAAAGCACCAGGAACTGTCAACTGCTGATCAAATATGGATCAAGATTTGCCTCCAGTGTTTTTAGAAAAACACATTTTAGTGGACTGTTGGTCCGCAATACGAGACTCATTGTAACCATGTGACCGCCATTTTGTATCTGCTTCACAGCGCAGGCTAACATAACTTGGGTCCAGCTTTCAAACTTGGCAGTGCTAATCAACTGGGATCAAGATTCTGGTACTGATTCTGTTCACATTACAACACACAGAGAGGCAGTGTGACGTCATTCTTTGTTCGAGATGCCATTATTCCACTATGTTTTTACAGAGCTAATACATAGTAATACGTTGGCTGCTATAGCCTATCAATGTTAAAAAATCTATCATTCGTAACTTTAACATCCGGTGGAAGGTGCAATATGATTCACTCAAAACAAATAGGGGGCAGCATGTTACCAGAACAACTGCTAAGTGCTGCTAACCATAGCTGTTGTTAGCTCAGTTAGCAGTGCAGATTGAAGCGCAGACTGCTAGCACAGGAGCTTTGTACCTAGATGTGCTAGGGCTAGTTGGTTAGTGTGCTAACTTCAGCAGATGTCTTCTTTTTAATTCTTTTGGTAAGTTTAGTTAATGTTTGAATGTTTTTAACTAAAATTGTGACATATTGCTCCATCAAGTTTTGGTGTTGGAGGCTTGATTTTGTTTAGCATTCCTCCATTTTCTAGGGCTAAACAACCAGCTATGATTGACCTGATGTGGATGTTTGGTGTCCGTCACAAGTTTGCTCATTAAATGCTAGTTGTTTTTCAGATAACTTTCTCATTAAGCAGTGCAGCATAAATACCAAAAGACCAATTATTTTTCCATTATTCACTGAGTTGAAGTAATATGATTGTCATGCAGTGTCTCAGAAGCTTTATTCAGTTCATTGGGTTTTTTTTCAAGAGGTGTCACAGCACTGGGAACATTTCACATCTTATCCTTGAAAGAATTGCATAAAAGCTTCCGGAGAAGCTTGAGTGAATGTTTCGCACAACATTAAAAAACACAGCAGGTCTCTCCGGCATAGAGACTTCGCGGCTGTTAAAAGCAACATACATCCTCTATCAACCTATTCATGGTTCCATTTGCGATGAAAAAAAAAAAAAAAAAGGAAATGTATTCATGCCCTGGTCTGCTTCAGATTTCCTGTGGAGTGGAGAACTTGATTGCACTACACTGTATGGGATTTATTCAAAAATGCTTTCTGGAGGAGTGGAAAAGCTTTTAAACATGATATTAGACCCCGCAAGTCGCTGCTGCTGCTGGATGTGGCTGCCCACTCAAACGCTGCAGCGGAGGACTGAAGAAAACACTGACGTAATGCACATCAACATAGAGTGAGAGCTTTATCATGAAAGCACACACTGATATAACATTTAGCGTGTTTTTTTCTGTCCGACAAAGGAAAAGCTTTATTCACACGCTTGCTTCATCCCTGCTGAGTTTAAACTCGTGGCTTCAACTTCGATTGCATTCACTGTAGAAGGAATGAGAACATGTTTGGGTTTGTTTACACTGCTCAGGTTCTGCTGTGATACGTTGTTGTTTTATTAATTAAGTTGATCAATACAAGCCATACATATTTCATGGAATAGTATTTAGATCATGTTGAACACACACTGGATTTCCCCCCCAGTGTGTACCAGAATTGGACGTGCGCATCAAATGGAAACACAGATCAGAGAGATGCTGCACACTGTTGCTGTATGTGCCCCTTAAACTGAAATCATGCAGCGGGGAAGGCAGAATGCAGTGTTTTTATATCGAGAGAGAGATGGAGTTTGTCGAGGAGTGGGAGATTATTGTGGTTTATCCCCGCGATCACTTCATCTTCAGTTGTGTTTTATTACTTTTCCTCCAGAACAACAGTCATTTATAACTTTACCTTTCATAAGAATGGCAGCGAGAGCCATTTATGTGAGTAATTATACTCACTTACACTTGCATCCTTGTTTTACCTCGTGCTGATGGATGACACGTAGCATTACTCCTGAGATGTGGGTGTGCTCTGTCTGTGCCTGTGTGCCAGTAGGTAGAAGAGAAAGGGAATTATGTGTGTGTGTGTGTGTGTGTGTGTGTGTCTGTGTGTTTGTGTGTGTGTGTGTGTGTTTATGCCCGATTCTGAAAGAGAAAAAAAGGCAGACAGACACTTTACACACACACATACACAAAACTGTCTAGCCACTTGCGATGCCGGGTACACAAATCTACTGGATTTAATGAAGAAGGGGAGATTCTAAATATTGTGTTTAATTTGATTTAGCATTTTCATGAGCCTGTGCCTCATCCTTAAATCACGTTAAGATGTTTGGAGTCGCGGCGGCTCATCCGGCGCTCGCTGCTTACGCTCGATCGTTCGGCCCCTCGCTGTTAATGAATGCAGGGCGATTTCCATAAAATATTCTTAAAGAGGTCCGTTATTATTACCATAGCGTTTCATCTCCCACCATAGCTAAACTTCAATCAGTCTTGCATTTGAAATGCATTAAATGTCTCCATAAACTCTTCTAATCTCCACCCGAGTCATTTTTCTTCTTTAACCAGTATGCGTAGAAAGGGAAACTAATATTAAAGACATTAATTACACCGTTCTGTTTTTCTTCTTTTTTTTCCTTCTACCCACCACTCTTTTTTTTGCCACTTATTTCTGATTGGAAATGTTCAGTCTCATCCAGTGTTTCAAAACAAGTGTGTAATTATGTTGTTTATCAGAGCGTATAGTTGTATTCCTCTTATGATGTTTTGGGTTAATTACTCCGAGGCCTTTGATGCACATGTTCACATGGAAACTTAAAAAAAAAAGAAAAAAAAGAAAAGAAAAAAGAATTATATTAATTTTGCACTCCAACAAACCTGCCTCGCTGAGCTGATTGCTTCGGCAGAAACGAGTGGTGTGATGTCTTCATGTGATGACCGAGAGTATCACAGTTGTTTAGGCTGTAAATGATGACGGGTGTTTCCTCTGGCCAACTGTGCAGGACACATTCTGGCAGCCTTGTATAGTATTCATATTGCTATTATTGTTATTTTGTCTGTATTACACACTCTGTCTTGGGTGGAAAGAGTGCTCAGGACTTTTGCCTGAGTAAAAGTAGCAGTAGCATAGTGTTAAGAGACTTCACTACAAGTAAAAATCCTGTATTGAAGAAATGACTTAATGTAACTACAAGGAACTTTCATCGTGAATTGATTCTGGTGGCTCATGTGGACAAAAGTGTTACGAGCACACGAGAGAAAAGATTGTTAACTTCTATATGTGGCTGCTGCGTGTATTTGTTGTGGAAGCCAGTCGAAGAAAGAAGCAACATATCCTGTTTGCAGGATTCACAGTGATGAGGTTATGTAAGATTAATAACTGCAACATTGTTTTAGTCCACCATGACTTTTCCTATATGATTAGGCAGGAATCAAACCTATATAGTTATTCAAGGTATAGAGGTATCAGTATTAAATTGAGATTTGAAAGTTCCTTGTAGAACAAACGTACTAGAAAATATACACCAAATAATAGTAATAATTATGTAGAATTGCCCAATTCAGAGTCATGTATGGTGTATATTTGTATTGTATGTATTAGTGTATTCTTATTTATCACTTTAATGTTGAAGCAGGCAAAGATTGGGCGAATTTTAATTAAATGTAATCAGTTTATTGCTGTCTTAAAGTGACTACGAGGAACTTTAAGACAGTGTTTTTGAATCAGTCTACAATGACTGTAAATTACCTGTTACAGCAAACATGGCCATCAGCAGCAAGACTGCTATTTTTATATAGTTATTATTAATATCTGTGCTCAGGTCTGATCACATGTATCACACATAAATACATTACCTTAACGCGATCCATCCTGTGGTCTCTCGGCCACTCAGTTCCTTTACGCTAGCAAAGATCTTTACCACAGCAGGTGGTGGTGTCGCACCGCTTTTGTTCCTCATTGTCGCTTAAAATGAACTTATAATAATTTAACATTATCTTTTTGTTTATTTTGTTTGACCTATTTTTTTTAATCAATCAAAAGTAGCATCACATCATTAAAATAGCTTTGGTGGAGTAAAATGTACTGTATTTGCTTCTGAAATATTGTGAAACAGAAGAACTGTATAAAGAGTGGCAGAAATGAAAATATTAAAATAAAGTACAAGTTCCACATAGTTGTACTTAAGTACAGCACTAAAGTAAATGTACTTTGTTACATTCCAACAGTTCTTGGGTAGAATAGTCTTGACTGCAGCTTGCGGTTTAGTCAGAAGTCAGGAAATGTGAAAAATGCTCCAGCGGATAACAAAATCTCTTCAAATCAAGCAGAAAATTCAGGGTCTCTTCTTCCTTCAAGTCAATAAACCAGTGTCAGGGAACGAGAATGAGCACTAAGAGTGGAGACCTGAGGGAATCTCTCTGATGGAACTGGGTTATGTTTTTGTATGTTTGTGTGTGTCACACAAAAACAACGGTTAAGGTGAGAACAACATCCACCTTCATACACCTGCGGGGTTATTACAGTGATTACTGCTGTGGTGATAGTAATGATGAAGATGATGGTGGTCTAATGTGGCATTTGCATTCTGAATCCTCTCCCGACCTTGAATTTTCTTGCTTGTGAAACGCTCCCTGGTCTCTCCGCAGCACACGACCTTTGTCTGGGGAAGTTGTTTACTCGCCTGATACAGTCCTGGGGTTGTTTTTTCCCCTTTCGGTCACCAGGTGTCACTCTTGTGCCGTGTTTGACGACGCCTGAAAACACCAGCTGTGGTATAAAAGAGGTATAATTTCAACAAGTCACTCAATGGAGGATAAATAAAAAAGCTCCCTTATTTATAGGAGAGGCTTTATGGATTTCTGAAATGATGTAATGGGCTCTGACTGAGGGATTCAGGGTACGAAAAGCAGTCAGCACATAAAGGCAAAAAAAAAAAAAAAGAACCTGTAAAATTAAATTAGAGAATGAAGAACTAAATGATGGCATGAGGATTTTACACCGCAAGTGTGGCTTTTAAAATGAACATGAATTTACCAGCAAGTAGCTGAGATTGTCTTGTGTAGTAAAATGTAGCGTTTCTTTGCATAGTTGTCCTCCATGTAATTCCTATCATCTTGTCACCTCTCTGGCTCTGTTCTGTCTAATTTGGTCTCGAGAAGTCTGTGCGAGATGGAATAAATGCAACATCTACGCCAAGATGACACCCGCCACTCACCTTCGTGTTACGCTGCTCCGAACAAGCCCATTCAGCACACAATATCACACGTCAGGATGAAACACATGAGTGTATGTCATAACATCAGACGCGCTTTAAATCGGTTTCTTGACTTTAAAGGGGCCGGCTGCCTTTCACTGTAAAAACTCGGCCCACGCTTCTCTGACATTCACATATTTGCGGCGCTCATTTCAAAGTGCCTCTGTTTTTTTTTCTCTGCTTCCAGATGACCTGGAATCAAAGGCTGACGATGGAACCACCGAGGACAAAGCCCCCAAAGACCAGCCGGCCGAAGAGGTAAGCCTGCAGTGTATAATATTGATAACATTTTTATGTAGACAAAAAAATCTACACATCTTGTAGAAAGGCGCAGAATTCCTTTACAACATAAGAATGATTGTGAATTAATCATTTTAAAAATGTTTGTCGGGTCCAAAGTGATCGTTTTGTGTATCTCTGTGTACGAATTCTGACAGTTGGTTCCAGCTTCTAACAAGGTTTGCGAGCCAGTAGCATAGCACCCTTGGGATCACGTGGCATCTGTGTTTCGCCAGCATCAAGAGCCTTGATCGTTGCCAGTCTGTGGGAAAACAATGTTCAAACGGTTGATTTTGTACATTATGTGACCAACTGACTGTAATTAGCGCTTAGCTCGCTGCCGTTAGCGAATGTTACCAACATTCGACCACTGATTTTGACATTGTACTTGTCTTTATAAAAATCTCATCCTTTTGACCTTTAAGACACAGAATACGAATAATTTGGACCATGTGTGATGAGAAGACTGACTTTGAATTATATTTTCGAACTATATAATTATTTAATACCTATAATTTAATTACCAAGTAATTACATATTAAACAAGACATGTCACTTGACGCTCACACGCATGTTGTTTCTCTGCTACTTGTTGCACATTGATTGACATCCTATACAAAGGGTCGTGAAAGAAAAATGCTTTGGCTCCTTTTGATTTGTAGGTGCCCCCTGAATCAATTGTCACTCTCTTTCAGGAAAAGTGTAAGTAAACAATCCAATTACACTGCACGCCTGCTGACATATTTAGATCTGTCAATTTGTTTCCATTGTCACAGAAACCTGCAGACGACGACGCAAAAGCCGCAGAGGAGAACGGCGGAAAGGCAGGAGAGGAGGAGGCCGCCGCTGCAAACGCTGTGGAAGAAGACGCTTCTGGTGGCAAGGAGGCAGAGGAGGAAAAGATAAATGGGGAGAAAGAGGGAGGGGAAGAGAAAAAGGAAAATGAGCTTACAGACGGTGAGAAACAGGGTGAGGCAACGGCAGGATCTGAGGAGAAGGAGGAGGTGGTGGCGGAAGAAAAAGTGATGGAAGAGGTCACGGATGGGAGCAAGGAGGAGGTTAAGGGTGAGGAGCAGGGGTCCAGCAGTGGCAACAGTGATAAGACCCAGGACGGTAAAGAGAAGGAGGATGGAAGCCGTACGTCTTCCGAGGATGAGAAGGGTGAGCGAGGCAAAGAAGACATAAAAGAAGGAGAGAAGCGCGATAAAGACAGTGGAAAGGAGGAGAAAAGCAGCGCGGAGCAAGTTAATGATGTAGACACGGGGGAGGAACAGAAAGAGAGCGAGAGCAGCGATGACCCGGGGAGGACTCAGTCAGATAATGAGACAAAGGAGAGGGATAGAGGCAGAAGTGGTAGTGGTGGCGACCGTAACCAGGAAGAAGAAGAAGGAAAAGAAGAAGAAGTGAACGAAACAAAAGAGGGGGCTACCAAAGAGTCAGGAGAAGAGGTGAATGGAGAGGTCAGCGGAGGAGATGATGGAGTGGAGAGCGAGGCAGAGCTCGACCCGGCGGAGAAAAACTCCGCCAGTCGCAAAGACGCCACGGAGAACGGGGAGAGAGGGGAGGAAGCTGATGCAGACGGCAGGGATAAAAGCAGGAAAGAGAAGGATTAGGAGAGAAATAGGGGAAATGTCAAAGTTATTCTCAAAAGTGGTAAGCAATTTGAAAATAACGAAGGTGGAAGAGCAAATTCACAAGAAAAGGGAAGCGAGACAATGTTTTTACTAGATGGCCTTGTAGAGTCTGCGGCGGTAAGAGAACAGAATTCCGATGCTGAAGCTTTTGGATGACTGACTGCTGAACGATGTCAGGCACAGCAACACCGTCAAACATTCAGGTATGCGTCTGCAAGCTATTTATCAAACATCTACTCATAACTATCACGTTTTAAAAAAAAAGTATAAAGCTAACGACATAGTCCCATATTATTACCTTCATTTAAACACACTGTTACCTCCAGAGCTGCTTTATTGTTCCAGTATGTGAGCACTGTGGTGAGCGACGCAGGGGCACTGAAGAATAGCCAGAACCTTGAATTAAATGTTTAAGATAAAATATAGATGGTTATTTTTTAACAGGTATGATTGTACTAGCTGCTTGTTTTTAAAAGATGGCTTTTTGTATGTATCGTATTTTTGTTTATTTTCCAAAGCAAGTGAGACCAATGAACTTTTTTAAAAAGTATAAGCTATGTGTGATACTGTGAGCGTACTGTACGCGTCTGAATGTTCAGCTAAGTGAACGGTGACGAGTTTAGTTTGAAAGTTTCTTTTTTTCTTCAGCTGTTCTCGATCATAATCCCTTGTTATGTTGTCACTACTGTATGTTTTTGTCATTATTTGTTTATTCATATCTATCTTCTACCACAATAATAAAAAAAAAGGATGACATCACAGTCAAGCACCTTTAAAAGAGGCTTTAATAAAACACACTTTGCTTATTCTCTCTTTATCCGTGACACTTCATTATATGATGACTCTGATCCAATCTGTCCAAAAATAAAACTGTGGTAAAAACTTTTTATGTCAGTATGGACCTTAATAAAGACAGCAATTGTCCGATTTGACAGTCTAGGTGGAATGACTGGATATATATGTTCACCTCAGTTACTGCTGCTACAAGAATCTTCTAAATGACTCTCTGGTAGTGGCTTTCTTTTTCTTTCACTACAGCTTGATGACTCTGATTGTGTACTTTTGCCTTTATTTCGATCAAGTGTAAGACAGTTGTCGTGAAACAATAAAATAATTTAGCGCTGACGGTAAATTTTGTCTTTGGATCATTTCAGTATAGGTAACGATATCATAAAGTAAAAGATACTCCGTTGCAAGCCATGCATTCATCATTTTACCTAAACACAAGCTGGATCTAAATGACCTGTTACCCCTACCAAGGAGGTTCTGAATAGATTTCCACAAAACCCTGCTGTGGATGGGTCTCAGCCCAGAATGGACCCTGGATCTGGATAAATAGACGGATCCAATCAATTTTTCTATCTTTCTTTAAAATTGCGAAGAAACACTGCATTTTTCTGTATTTCTCAAGAAATAATGTTTGGATCTAAATGAAAACAATGATGTGTACTAAGGTGGCTGATATTTTTGAGTTAGTACGAGGGGACTGCTGGGCCTTGGCAGAGGTATTCTGTCTACTTAGTGCATTTCTAGTTATGTTATGTTATGTTGTGTTATGTTATGTTATGTTATAAGCAACATTTTGAGGTTCTTACTCATCAGGCATCCAAATCAGAAAGACTTTATTTATCCCTGTAAGGGAAATTGTGAGGTTTGACTTATGAGGTAGCATCGGTTAGTACCTCAGATCTGTAGGTTTGTACTTATATAAATGGAAACTCACTTTTGGATTGTATAAATAGATACTGTAGTTTCTAATATTGACTGAAGAGGAGTCAGCACTTTGCAACAGGTTGACGTAGTTAGCTCCATATCAGGCACAAACAAACAGTGATGGTGGCCATGTTGCTAGGCTGAAGGATCCTTAGAGGATAGAAGATTACTTGCATGACCACACTGTAAGCAGCACTGCATTCCCATCTGTCTTATCATCAGCCAGTCTTTTTATGCATCTGCCTTCTTCTACACCAACATTTAATACCTGTGGAAGTTTTCATCAGGTAGTTTCACAATAAAAGGTTAGCAAGCAACTAAGTCCGGACTCGAGTCCGAAACCGCTTGGTTCCTGGTGGGCCGGCAGATGAGATTTAGAATGTGATGGAGCAAACACTTCCTCTCCTCTATTTTTAATCTAATCAGTCATCGCAGCCTCTCTGTCTTCCAGTGAAACGAGGTTGCATAAATCCACTACAAACCGCCTCCGACAGGCAGGAAACTGTAGTGTGAACTGTGATCTAATTCAGCATCTGTGATGGCCCTGCCGCCCCTCTCATCCCTGCAGCTGTTCAGAAATTGGGATTCATGCAGTCAATGTGTTTGAGAGTCACCATCTCGCAGCAGAGGGAGAACACGGGTGAGAGAGAGGGTGAGGCAGGGGGAGAGAGCAGAGAGCAATAGACACAGAGGAGGAAAGGCGGGGGAGGCGAGGGCCGGGGGTGTGGGTGAGTCATGCGGCCTGGCTGGTCGAGGTGATGATCCTCAAGGTGCTATTTCTGGAGTTACCATCAATTCTGTGTGTGTGTGTGTGAGAGAGAGAGAGAGAGTTAATAAGGCTCTGAATAGCACAGACACCCTTCTGCGCTTCCCCAACCTAAATGACTCCCCTGATTGATTACAGTAAGAGCTTCTACACAGTGTAATAAAGGCTCAGTGTGTTGGAACCATCGACGGTCTGGAGTCGTTTATAACAAATCCTTTAATTACCCCCCCTTTTTTAAAATGTTTTTCTCTATGAAGTAAAAGGGATTTCACTTCCTCTTTAAGAACAAGAAAGAGCTTTGCTGAAACATGTGCAGTCTATTGAACTAAAGTTGTCTCTCAGGTACTCAGGTAAATTTTAAGGAAGATAAAAGTAGGGATGCACAATATACAACACCAGCCAGAAAATTTTATCAGCCCCATAATTTGTAAGAAATGAAGATACAAAGGAAAATGGCTTTCACTGACTGAACAGTTGCAGCATCTTCGGACTCAGATACAGCAGGCAGGAACATTTATTGTTGGTTTGCGATCGGCTGATAAAAACAGAGAACAGGAAGAAGAATGAGAAGAAGAAGAAGGAGAAGAAGAAAAGAGTGGAAGGCTGAATCCAGATGTCTACCCTCTGGAGGCAGACTGAGCCCGCTCTGTCTTCAGTCGAACGTACTGTGACATGTTTTTTTTGTTTTATACATTCATATTAAGTTTGTTTTGTTATGTCTGGCATCAGTTGAAAGTGAAGTACGGTGAATGTTTGCACCCCAAGCGGAGTCTCTGGAAGTCAGCAGAGAGTCTGCTTGAGGGCCTCATGTGACAGCCCTCAGCGCTCCGTCTCCCCACGAACCCACCACAAAGTCCACAAGTCTGCAAAAGTCTGGACATTTGGATGCAGCTGAACGATCGCAGCACGCTCCATCCGTGCTCACTACATCTTAGCCTTTCTTACCCTGAGCAGCGCAAAAAACTGCAGGTCAGGAGCTTCTTCTTAAAATGCAAAAATGTTAAATTATCGGGTATCTTATCGGTAAGAACGAGGTAGCTATCAGTTATAAGTATCTGCTAAAAGAATTTCATCCTGTGCATCTTTAATAAAATGTGCCAGATGTTTGGTACCATGAAATGCTTTAAGAATAAAACTAGCCAACATAAATCTGAGAAACATTAACCAAATACTATTCTCTGTGTTGTTAGGTTTAAAGAAGTATCAGTCATGGAGGTATGCTAACAATTTAAGATGAATGTAAGTGGTGATGAGACCATTCTGCAGTTCATTTGTAAAGAACAATGTCGGTGATGTGTCGTCGTGTTTAAAAGGATAAATACAACCATCAGACATTTTCAGCTGCAGATATTTCAGTTTTATTGTGTTCTTTGAAAAATAGACATACTGTTTATAGACATTGATATATATATATATATATATATATTTGTTCTTTATCCAATCCGACCTCCAATAGGTACTTTTACTGGGGGGAATCCACTGTTACATCAGGAGACATTTAGAACTGGGAGGCCATCTTTTGCGATGGTCAGATTGAAAGCAGAAAAAAAGAAAAATATCAATTGTGGATTTGAAATTGTAATGCAGAACTCAGCTTTGGTCAGTATAAGGATAGAAATAAACTCACAAGTCACAGCGTGGAACTACAAGTCAGCACATTTATTGATCACTTGGTAACGCTCTGACTGCACTAGAGGGCTTGGTTTAACAGCTTCTTCTCAATACTGTAGGTTTGCAGCTTAAAAGAGGTGGAGTAAGTGTTCCAAACGTTAGTATATTGTTCTTCGTAGTTAACGCTACCTGTTCGTGTTGTGTCTGCGACCCCGTGTGTCGAAATGACATCACAGAATTGTTCAACGCAAAAGTAGAAAGACAGAAAAGTGGAGGTTAATATTAAAAGGTCAACTTACATGAACACTCAGCAGGCAGACAGCAAATGTGTTATTTCATGGAGAAAGCAGCTGGGATATGTTTTTATTTTGGAAGGACTTGCAGCGTGGATGCACTGTAGGAGGCATGTAGCCTGATGGCACTTAGACTGTGACTACCAGTTTAACATTGTTCTAACCAAGTACAGTAAAAATAAAAGCTGTATTTATATGTTTTATGTTGTATGTGAGTGCAATAAATTCAGAAGATAAACAAACAACAACAAACAACTATTTAAGGTGGCTTGATCGAGATATTTTCAAAATATATTCATAACACATACAGACGAACATTTTCAAAAAGCAGCAAAACATGACCATCGACCATATTCACGTGGCGGCCATCTTCCCTCTGACATCAGGCTCAGGGTGGTGAATGTCACGTGCGGTAAGGCTGTCTTCCAGCTTGCAAGTCAAACAAACGGGGGTAGTCCGGCGAATTGTTATCGTTCACCACTTTGTCATTGATCAGCACTGGAAAAGACACTGGGCATCGGGCCACATTTCAGGGAAAAACAACATATTTGATGACCGGTAAGCTTCCGTTAGACAACAGCTAACGTTAGCATCCAACTACTTCCCAGCTGACGTAACCTTTGAGATATTTCAATGCAATACGAGCGGAAAGCCAGGAAATCCATTCTCAAATACCAGTGCACATCTTGAACGCGCTTCTTTAAACCTGGAAGAAACAAGATTTGAACGGTAAGGTTAGCTAGGGAGTGGTCGAATGCTAACATTACCTACTGGGTCATGAAATATTTAAACTAGAACAGAGCAACATAACATTAAGCCAGAATTCATGCTTCTCAACCTGGGAGTGAAATCATAGAGGAAAATGGCCCCCGTGTGAATATTGTCTCTTAACAGCTTGTTGTGCTTGTACGTCAGTTACGGTGTGTGAGTGCAAAGCTTCTACAGAATAAGTAAAACAAAATAAAAACCTTCTCGATGTAACTTCACGTACGGTACTATGCGATTGAATATGCAGCCAGTTAAAGTTGCATACAGCTTACTTCAAACTAGTCTAGTTTCAAGTTTCACGTGGAAGGCAGTTATTGTATCTAACACATCTGCGGATCCAGACTGACTGAAAGCGACGGTGCACACGCAAAAAGCAGAGTGTGCCCGCTCATCCCCCTGTTATGTAACACTCCTGTCACGTTGTTTGTCTCTCCCGAGGCGCCACCTCGTTTTAACACGCAGCACCTGCACCTATTTTTACCAGCTAATGACTCTGAACCGACAACATTTTGATTCAGAAAGTTGCAAAAATGTTCACGCTTGGATGGTGAGGCACTCGTCACCGACAGAGAGCGAGGGGCAGTCGAAGGGGTAATGGAGTGTGAAAAGAACAGAAAAGAAAACAAACAAAGTGATGAGACAGAAATCTGTTTGGTTATGTTTTTTTTTTTAAACTGACAGACTATAGACATGTAGACATTCGTCAGTTTGTCTGGTCTGTCTGAAGATTCACTGAAGGAGACAAGGTCGGAGGCCTAACGAGGCAGGAGAAAATGTCAGTGTGAAAGCTCCCCTTAAGGTCTGTTGTCTAATCTGCTTTTCCCTCTAATCTGTTCTGATGATTTTTCAACTCCAAGCCGAGTCTCAGTCGAGACTGCTCTTGGCCTGTTGCTGCGTGTAAACAGTACATAAAAGAAGTGTTGATAAAGTAAAACTTGTGTAGGGCACATTGTGCGGTTTTTGATTGACAGCTCTCACATGCATGTACACACTGTACACACAAAGTACTGCGCACGTAGACACACTAATCCCGCGATGCCGTTTGACACACACAGCAGAGATAATGGTTGTTGTGTTCTGTACTTCTTTTGATCATTTCTGCGTGTGGGGGTCAATCATCGCAGACTTCAAACACTGCGTCTGCTGCTCCAAACCCTCCAGCATGAGCACCGTTCTCCCTTTTACAAATTGCGAACCCTCTCAACAGAGAAACTCTGATGTTGTTGTTCGGCGGGTGTTTCTTATTGATTTGTTTTCTGGTTCAGTTTCTGGGTAGGGCTTCCAGACCTGGTGCTCAAACGGCAGACTTAAACTTTGCGCTTATACTCTACTCTGCGCTTATATAACCCTAAGATCCGGCTCTAATGTCAAACAGCAAACAAAGATTAAGAAACCAATACTATCAGTCATGTAAGCTGACCTTTCAGGAGAGAAAATGCACACATGGAATCGACACTCACGCACAGTCTGCACACCAATCGATCATCACACATGCGTCTTCACTGTATGCCTTCATGTGGACTTCTGTCAGGTCTCTGACTTTGTGGACGTCGGCTGGATGTTCTGGACTTTGGAAAGTGTGACTGGAACTTTTCCCTCTCCAGGGGTCGGCGCTCTCATTATGGGGGTACCTGTGCCAAAAAAACACAAATTACGAAATCTTTTAAGATAGTTTTAACCTCACATTTTGAGCCTCCAGAGTCAGTACGTGGAACATTTGAGACAGTCTCTGTAATGCTACGTTCATTTTCGTGGGTCCACCATATACTGTATATGATGTCTCTCTCCTTCCCTTTTCCTATTGTACTCCGGGAGAGGAGCTGAAGTTTGTGATCATAACTGACTAAATTATGTTGTTATTCACCTGTTGTGTCACAGTAAACAGAGAACCCCATTAAAGGTACCTCCTTACTGTCAGGCCTTATTCATGTTCATTCCATAATGTGTTATGAAAGGTAGAAATGATTAATACCAATTATCCTTCCTGCTACCGATTCGGATACCAGAAATTTGTGTTGGTACTGTAGTACTGAGCTGATGCCAGTGTTTCAATAAAATATTGTGCATTAAGTTATTATGATTACTTAACAGCCCTATATTACAAGCACTGTAAGCACTAACAGAGGTACTGAAAATCTCTTACAGAGAATATTGATGGCCAGGGACATAACAACATTGACTGAACTACAAATAACCACGTTATGTCACGTCAAAACTGTCTTGCATTACGGAGCTGAAACCTGGTGCACAACAAAGACTATGTTAAGGAAGTATTAAGAATCCTGAGAATCTGGTTGCCAGAAAGCTTCGAAAATTCAGACCTTTGGGAGGGAATAAACCAGGAGCCAGTACAGGTGCTTGTCAGTTGAAGGAAATGCTCATGGATCGGCCACACTCTAAGAAAGCTGAAGGGCAATATCACCAGACAGGTACCAACATGGAATCCATTAGGAAAATGCCGTGGTGGAATACCGAGGCATATGTGGAGGAGGTAGGTGGAAGCAGACACGAGGGCAGAAGGATACACCTGGAGTGGACTCGAGAAGGTAACCCGAAATCGTGTACTGTAGGACGGATATGAGCGTGATATGAGTGCTTGTGCTCCATTTTGGAGTGAAACGGAAATGAATGATGCTACTAACCCTGTGTGGATGCCATGGATGTCAATTGCTCGTTATGGATATCAGCTACTTTGGCAGTAAAGCATAAGTTAAGTTGCACGCAGGTGTACAGTAGGGTTGGGCGGTATGAGCAAAATCTTATATCACGGTATGAGTCATTTCATATCACGGTAACGGTTTATATCGCGGTATGTTTTTTCTCCCCTGTAAATTCAATTAATGGCTTAAAATAATCATACTGTTGCATTTGATCATTTTCCTCTTTTATTTTTATTTGCTCACAGCAGCATAACATTATTTTAAAGAAAATGTGCGAACGCTCGTTCACGTCAGTCGGGGGGTTGGACGGACGGACGGTCATCAACTCCGTCACCCGGGGGACGGACGGATGCTCGTTGCCGTTAGCCGGGAGCTAACCGGGGGACGGACGGACGGTCATCAACTCCGTCACCCGGGGGACGGACGGACGCTCGTAGCCGTTAGCCGGGAGCTAACCGGGGGACGGACGGACGGACGCTCGTCACCGTCACGCGCGGGGAGAATCCTGCTTAGGCGGGAGGCAAAAATGCTTGGGCGCCGCACCTAAGCCGTATAATTGCAGGGAAAACCCTGGATTGTCATCACCCCGGCTGTTTCTTCTTCGTCGTGCTCATACAACCGCGCCGAGCAGTCTGCTGCAGTGCCTGCAGTGCCCCGTGTGTTGAGGCAGTGTAACTACAGTGACTTAGAGAGATGCCGCAGACATCTGCTCTTTCTCCGGTATAAACGGTATTGCTAAATCTCTACCGGTGGACACTTTTATACCGTCACACGGTATAATACCGTCATACCGCCCAACCCTAGTGTACAGGATGCTAGTGGGTAGCAACAGGGCCCCATTCCTCATAAATAAATAGTGTGTAATCGAATCAGTGCACTCGCCTATACCAATTACAGCCTTTTAGGCCGTATTGGAGGCCTATTTTTTTATGCTGGCATTGGCATCGACACAACCCTAATAATAACAAAGTTAAACCTCACCAACTGTTGCGTGCAGATCTGCCAACCTCTCCTTAAACTTCTGCTGCAGATACAATTCTTCTTTGGAGTAGCTTTTGGCAAAGGCAGACAGCAGGAGACCCACAGCCATGGAGGTGCCTCCCACACAGAACAGCACGGCTCCGGTCAGCTTACACACATCCAGCGCGCGGTTGAAACTGACGGCGTGGCTGTTTGAGAAGGAAGAACATTTGTTAGCGGCATCCATCAGAATTGTATCACCAATTCTCCGAACTTTGTTTTGACTTTTATTCAGATGCTCCAAGGTGTAAACTTTTAAAACTTTGAAGCTGTAGGATACAATGTCTGATGCAATAGTTTTGTTCTAACTTAGGCTTAAAGACCAGCTGTCCAGTTTCTGTGCATGTGTGATCGAAGGCTGCATCACCTGCACAGGCATTCCATTGAAACAACATGCCTTTTATTTTGTTAAGCTAAATAGACAGAATTGCTGTACAACAATATAAAAAAACTCCATCCGAGTATGGTTCCTCTACCTGTCAACGAAAAGGAGATCATCCTCGCCAAACGCTTCGATCCTGGCTGGAGTGGCGTAACCCACCAAAACAACAATGAGGCCTGCGAACATGATCAGGGTGCCGAACGAGAGACAGACCTGGCAGGAACAAAATGAGTTGTGGGGGAAAAAAAGAGCCCGTTACACCAAAACTCAAGTCTGTTTTTATGTAATTGAAGATTGTCGCTTACAAGAACAACATGACTATCCAAATGACAGCAGGGGAGGCGTGGTTCTTGTTCGACCTCACCTTCCAGAGTAAAGAGCTCCACCTGCTAGGCGATCTCTGAATCTGAAAATCTTCATCACGTTCCCAGATAGAAGCCGTGCACTCCTCGTAAAACTGGATGGGAGATCAGAGAGACATTCCAAACATTGAAAACCCACAAGAGATCGAGATCTAAAGCCCAAAGTTTTAAACATGCAGGTGATAAGAGACTGTCGAGATGAGGGGTTTGTAAATGCATATTTGTTGAAGGGAGGCTCCATACTCATCTCCCTCTCTTGTGCGTGTATACGTGTGTGTGTGTGTGTGTGTGTATCTGTACTGAACCTGGTGTAGGTAGGAGCGGACTCCATACTGCTGGCAGTTCCCGCTGGCTTGAGTTTGCTCAGCATACTCCGACCCACAGATCTCTGAGCAAGACGTCATCCTTCACATCTGTCTACCTGTTTCAGAGCACACACACACACAAACACAGAGACACAGACAGACACACATGCACAACACACACAAACACACACACACACACGCATGCATGCATGATTGCTCGGCTGCACACTCGCTTGAAGAAACCACCCACAGCCCATGCGTTAACATGTGCACACACTTGTGCAGTACGTTTATATATTCGTACACACGAGCACGTGCCCTCACGCACAGCACCAGAAAGTTACGTAACGCCGCACTGGAGGCATGGCTGCCTCGGAACATTGAGATTAATGATGCGTCTCTCCTTGTCTGCCTTGATGAAATAAGCCATGAAATATTACATCGGCCCCTCCACGTTAGATTTAATATTGTGTCGGCCGAATGGAGACTGCGCCGACATGCACAGAGTTAACCTTCTCTTCTTTTCATACAGTGCATCGTTCAAAAATCATAACATCGAAACCCGTTTTTTTATTCTGTGCGTCAGAGCTGTTGCAGTTTACAAGGTGTCATACAAGATGTAAGGTAAGGACAGATTGTACACAGTCTACCCTGCCTTTTGTCTTACAGTACAAGTAATGGATCATGTTGGCCATTCTACAGTGGCCCTGAAGGTCAAACCACAGCAAAATTTCATGAAACACAGCAACATTTCACAAAACAGCATTACAGAAAACATCACCTTACAATGTTATTTTGTGAAATGCTGCTGTGTTTTGTGAAATCTTGTTGTGCTTCTGCACCTTCAGGGCCTCAAAGTGCACCAACAAATATAACAACTATCATACAAATATACACCCAGTGCATACATAAAACTCCTTCAAGAAATGCACAGTAACTCACTATTTTGTTTCATCTGTTTACACATTATACTGGATACCTCTTTTCTTTGTTTCGTTGCTACAAGAGTACCTCTTCCATCCTGATAAAAAAAAAAAAACATAAAAATCCAATAAAACATCAACTTTCGCAAATGTTATTATACTCACACTCGCAATTCCCTCAGTATCCATTTGAGCTCCAGAGGCATTTCACAGCTCAGTGCCTCTACACAAACACATATAACTATGTTTCAAGTTTTTTTGCCAGCTAGCACTAAATCTCAGCTGCTGTTTTCTGTTGCAGCACGACGGTAATAGACTAGGGAACAGCATCGGGAATAAAAAACATTGATCCCAGCATTGGCAGTGTTTGATGTATATGCCAAAAGAAGTAAAAAAGTGGAGAAATGCATTCAAGTGACATAGTCTTCTTCTTGATATGTTATGATCCCAGAGCAGCACCCTGTGCTCTTGTGACAAATGGACGTAGAGACTGCTCTCAGCTGTAACCAAGCACCAAATCAAATCTTGGAACAAAACCAGGCTTTTTCGGTTCAACAAGATTGGTGTGTAAATCAACTAGATGAGTGGGTGATGTAATGTAAAATAAAGAAGCAGTGATTACATACGTCTGAGGAAGAAGAAAATGAAATGATAACCCAAAAATGTTGTTGTCTTATTGATACTGTAGGGAATACATTTGTGCTCAGGGGAACTATCTCTGCAAATGTATTTATTTGCGTATTAGTTAGAATAAACATAAAAGTGCAATTACTGATGTATGATGTGCATTAAAGTGTTTGGTGTCGTCTTGGAAAAAAAATCAGAGGAGCTAAAACACGGAAGAGCATCATTGACCTTGGGCCATTAATGTCATTGCACGTGACTTGTGTGTTAAAACTGTGGACATAGTGTCAGTTTTGAAGTCTTAATATGAATGAATCCAGTATTTAAGGCACAAGTGTCTTTCTTATTTCCTGCTTGTCACTGACAGCTGACACACACATTTACATGTATTATATGATTCCATTGTCAAGCAGAGTCCTCAAAAGTCTTTACAGTGTGCTCAACACTTGATTTAGGCTCAACTTATTCTCAACCAGCACAAAGGTAAGAGTTGATGCCCAACATTTTATGGGGGTAATTTTGACGGGACGCATTCTGTTCTAACAGTCTTTGTTAGCTGCAGATGATAGATGCTCAGAAAGGTACAGAGGAGATTCGAGACTGTCTCACATCACCAAACATGAATTCTCGCAGTGCACGAGACACGCCGGGCTTTCAGGCGGATATGATAATATGAGTGCGATGAGTGAATTGCCGCATTAACATGAGGCACACTGTTCCTTGGTACCTCGTGTTCATCATATTACTGCTTAATTTGTACCTGCTGATGACTCTCATGAACATCTGGCTCTGCCCAGATACTGTGAAGTCTTTCTGTACTCATATCTGCATGTGATTTAAGACATGTGTGTGCAATATGAAAGACTGATAAATATTATGATTACTTTACAAGATATGGACTCAATTGAGGCCTCATTTATTTCCATTCGAACCCTGAACTTCAGTGTGAAACATTCAAGATTCAAACAATGTGGCTGTTCTGTTTTTCTTAGACTTTACTGCTGCATTTGATACAATTGATCATATTTTAGTTTCACAGTTTCACTCGTACTTGACAGAAAGGGAATTTTCTATTAGTATTTGTGAAACTGTGTCCAAACTTGTGTGAAGTGGAATACGGTGTCCCTCAGGGAAGCCTCCTCGGACCTGTTCTCTTTTATTTGAACATGCTCCCCCTAAGCAACATTATCACATCACAATGTCAAACATAACTGTTATGCCCTTGACCCTCTGTGGTTCAAGAACAATATATAAGCATACAGAATCAGATGTACGAGCAACGCACAGTAAATGGGCAAACCTGACTTAAAGGTGAGGTCATTTAATTGACTGATGAAGATGGCTGCAATGTCGCACACCAACTGTGGCTAATTTGAAGCAACACTTCCAAAACAAACCAATATACCAACAAATATAAGGACTGGTGTTCAAAATGCATATGATGTCATATCAGGTTCTTGGATTATAAAAGGAAACATTCAGATGAGCTGACAGCTAAGGTCATTTTCCTTCTCATCTAGGTGTATCCTCCAGTAATATGTCATTTTTTTTTTCCAAACACACAAGGAAATCCAACTAAAAACGATCATCACCCACATCAATTCAAATAAAATCACAATCCTGTCGATACAGCCATCCAAATGCAACCCTGCCTGAGCCACAACACGCTCTGTGAACCGCTGAACCGGGAGCTGGCCGTGGTGCTGAGCGCCATTATTACCATCCAGCTCTCAGCCCAGCAGGAAAACACACAGACGTAATGTGTGACGCCTGTCTGAAAACAGACCTCATCCATTCGTCCTCCTCCCAACCCCCCATGAGACGCAAATAGACACACAGCACGCTTTTTTTTCTCCAGTTCTAACTCAAGAAAAAAGGTTTGACTTTGCATCCGAACTACATCGTCTCCTTTGACGTCTTTACCACCTGCAAAATGTCATCCTCAAAAAAGGATGACATCTTCGGGTACAAGAAGTTTAATCCCGTTTAATCATGACACCGACGCCAGAAACGCTTAAAATGAAAAATAAAAAATGAACAAGCGACCCGGGAGAAGGTGTCAACACAAAGTTTTACAAACAACATTTGTTTCCCACATTTTCCTCCGAATGAACGCTTTCCTTCCAGATGTGCAAAGAGGGTTGCCGTGCGCAAGGATGTGACACCGCTGGAGCCGTCCGCGCATGGAAATATTATTTCCCGATATGATTATCTATGGACTCAACAATCCGGCCGAGCCTCTGCAACTCCAGACATATGATTTAAGATAATTTAAATCGCCATTTACCTGTCATTAGCAGCTCGGAGAGTGATCACTCGCTGCTGTTCCCTTAGCCGGGTCCCATCACTCTACAGTCACCTCTCTCTCTCTCTCTCTCTCCCCCTCCCTCTCTCTCCGTTGATGATTCAGATTTTCACGTTGTCTACTGCGCATGCGTCACATCCATGACAAAATATGATTCAATGGCGAATATAAATAAACAGGCAGGAGGATACTGTATAGCTGAACAGAGAGACATCCATTCAAGATGCAGTCGTGTCTAGATGAATGAATTAATGCACACAGCCAGACAGATAGATAGATGATAGATAGATAGATAGATAGATAGATAGATAGATAGATAGATAGATAGATAGATAGAAGGTGAGGTAAATAAAAGGCTTTCAAGTCGTGCACCCAAATCCACAGGTACACAGTAGTGCAACACACACACACACACACACTCACACTCACACACACACACACAAACACACACTGTACACAGGATAGGATTCCAGTCACATTCCTGGGCAGTCTATTTTTAGCCCCGTCAATGACGTACACTGTTGAAGGAAGTGTTAGTCATCATCTCAGCGGCCCTCTTGACAAAAAGGTCCGAGGACCTCAAGTGACGCGTCACGACACACACTACGATAAACCAGCTTCCATGATTTAATCACTCGAAGTCAGAAAACAAGTGAGTGAGCGAGTGGAACTTTTTTACAGGTCAGGCCGATTTACGGGTATCATCATCCGTGTGGGCTGACTGTAATAGAATTAGACAATAAGCGTTTCCTCCAAAGCCCGGCACCACGTATTCTCATGTCCATTTCTTTTGAACGCTGAAGCCAACCGTTAGTAGATTAATAGAGATTAATAGAGCTGTGGTGGCAGAATTGATTACCTCTGTGAGTTTGTACATTCTGTACAGTGAGTTAGGTAGTTTGAGACAAATGGTGAATGGTGAGCCTCGGTATCATCCCAGATTATAATCAGGCAATAGACAACGTTTTACCTCTATTGATGGTTCTGAAGCAAAAAACAATTGCACAGAGTGATGGCTTTAGAAAGATGAGACCATCTGCTGTATGTATAGATTGGTTCCCTATAAACCTTGATTTCACTACACTATCTGCCTGCCAATCGAGTTCGATTCTTCCTGCAAAACTGAAGGTCGCATAACGTCACGAAGGAAGCAAATCTGCCAAGGAAGGAAGGGCCGCCAAGTCACTGAATCTTACTTTGGTGCCAGACTGTGGTGTCAGTCATTTGAATTATATGGGAGATGCGTGGAGAATCAAACTAAACCCCAACATGTCCATTTCCTTTGATTTCTAATGAAGAAATACCCCCCCACACACATGATTGACAGGGCTAATAACATTGTGATCAAACAGTCTGACAAACTGACAAGACTGCAATTACACTTCAAGCCTTTCCAAAACCAAATCAAGCAATGGCCGTGTCAATAAAAATATTCAGTCGTTAACTCTCATAAATTTCTCCGTCCATCTTCCATAGACTTCAATAAAGCTGTCTGGCACCGAAGCAACATTTGGCAACGTAATGACTCTTTTCAGATTCCTTGAACAGAAACAGGAAGAGGCATTGTTTTTCCAGGTCTCCGTCCCCAGGTAACGGTGGGCTAACTGGAATATCTGTTTAAACTGTAATAGATAAATAAAGAACAGCGAAGGCAGAGATGGAGAGTGATACAGTAAAGAGGTAAAACAATAGTGAAGGACGCACTCACTTGATGAGGAGTGCTCCGGTGTTGTGTTTGTGTTTCCTCTGGCCAGCGGTACTTGAGATGGATCAAAACCAGCATCCTCTCCACTAGATCACTAAACAAACCTGGTTACTTATTAATGCAACCACATGTTTTACTCTGCCTTTTCATAGCACCAAGATCAGGATGGCTGTGGGAAATGGATGTTTTCTGTTTTGGACAGTAACCAGGCCATTAGCCGTTAGCCATAATGCTAGTCAGGTTGGCCCAAATGCGGAATGCCGCACTGGAATCCACTAGAAGGAGATGAGTGTTGGAAAGTGTTTGATATCCTTTGATATCCTTGATTATCCTCAGGAAAATGTTGGCTTCCTTTGTGTCTGGCTTTGGAACTTCATTTGAGTCACATAAATATAGCCGGGGATTAATTACTGCTCTGATTCTTCCCTCTCTGAGGTTCTGACTGTGTGACAGCTAGAATGACTCCTACTTGTACTTATGCAACATCAATCAACATTAATTAATTTTCAATTGGCTGCTCAGAGAGCTGAAATATTTATAACTCTGCAGTTCTGATTCACAAAACATAGACTCAGGAGGTAGAGTGTGTTTGATGAAGTCAGCGGTGAAAGGGCAGTCACCTCGGGCAAACAGTACCGAGAGAGCTAACACGGTACAGAACAAAAGCAGGATCACTGAGGCAACAAATTGACAAAAACTGAGAAGGACTGGCAGCTACACTGAGACTGATTACGAATGGCCGGAAAGGTGACTGGGCCGGATGATGAGCTGAGGCAAATAGGTGAGGATTGACAGCTGACTGGCAGAAGGTGAATGACATGTCTCTGTTAGCAGGCGGATCAGGAGAGCTTAGTATGCACAAAACATCAGCTGAACAGGAGGCAGTGAAGGGAAATGAGAAGGTCGGGAGCAGCTGTCGCCATGACAATGATCTTGGGGATATTCGTGAGTTGAAGAGAAGCTGTAATGTCTCGAAGGAGAGGCCATTTTGTTCCGTGCGTCAGAGGAGCATTTCAGTGGGCTTGTAGGAGGAGAGGCTTTTTTTTTAGCAATCCTTGTTTACTTCACATTTCTGATTAAATGGAAAATGATGTATCTAGTAATAAGTATTAAACGTTTTGCTAACGCTTTATATTATAGGCCCCTATAATAAACAGAATTTATAAATAAAAAGGCCCTCATATCCTTATGAGAAGCTTATTAACATGAATCAAATCATTATAAATAATACCATAATAGACATGGTTATTGTTGGATGATAAGACATCTATTATTATCATGCCATCAATCTATGATAATCTTATTAAAGCAACAAAAAAAGCTGAGCTATAAAGCTAGCATAGAAACTCAGGTTGTGTCAAAACACCCTATTTACTGTTAACAAGTTTCTTATAAGTGCTTATAAATGCCTTAGTATTTGAAAATAAATGTGTGTAATACTATTAATAACTCTATTACAGTCTTATTAATGTTAATAAGTATCTTGTAAGGATTTACAAAGGCCTTATTGTCTATTAACTAATGCTTATTATGAGGACCGTAACATGAAGTGTTTCAGATGTTTTATGTATGCTAAATTTTAAGTCATGGTTGCTCAATAGAACATCAAATGAAATGTAAGTGTATATTCTACTGTATAATGTATAAGATATCATTTGCCTTTTCATGATTAACAATAAGTGGCTGATAGCACATAAGATCACGGGCAAAAAAAAAAGCGTATCTACAAGGTTTTGCAGCTTACCTATTACAACCGTTTTTTGTTTTATGAAAAAAAACCCTCCAAAGTATTTTGAGGAATATATGGTCGTATGTGTGTGTTGTGTCTTCCCTCAGTCCAGAGGACCAACACACCTTTACAGTCCAATTTTAAAGCAAAATAAGACGCAATAAGGAAATGCTTTTTAATAATAGGTATGTTAGTAACTATCTATCATTGATTAACAACACAATCTGCGCTGCCACATCATCTTGTGCGTGTGCTAACTCGTACAAATGCACCTTTGTTTGGAATAAAATGTTCCGTCATCCCTCTCTCTCTCTCTCTCTCTCTCTCTCTGTCGCTCTCTCTCTCTCTCCCTCTCCCTCTCTCTCGCTCTGTGTACAAGCTGAGCATCTCAGAGCGGAGAGAGGGTCGGTTTCTATGGCGACGTGAAAAGGTCACCTTCAGGAAGTTCTCTGTGAGCGTGTGCAGAATGCCAGTTGGATAATCAGGCTTCCCGTAATGACTGATAACAGACCACAGCTCATTAGGGGGAGAGAGCGAGATGGGGTGGCGGGCTGGGGGCGGATCGGGAGAGATTATTAGTCATGGAGCAAAAGAAACAATGAAGCATTTATACTAATGGTATATGCTTCACTTACACAGTGCGTATGTCTCTGCTATGGGAGCGTTTGTGGGGCTCACAGAGATGCTACCCTCGCATGCAACACAATTAATGCCTTGCAGTACACTGACCTTAATCATGCAGAAAGGGTTACGAATCTATACCAGAAACAATAAAGCAGCAAAGCTACTACATGTCCACTGTCCCCTCTAATCAGATCGATGACGATTATGTAAGAAAGCAACAAACTTTAAGCTTGTGGCATTGACAAAGAAAGGCAAATTTACCTCTTAAAGTGTCTTAAAGTAATGTGGGTCATATTTGTCCGTTTGTTAGATCATCTAGACTGAAACAAGAGGGCCTGCAGTAATTGGCATGTAGGGCAGTGCTACCTGGTTGCCTGGCAGGACGTCGTGACCTACATTACAGCTACATCGCGACATCAGTCATGCCTTTTGTATATGTACTTATTTCAGTGACTCAAAGTGTCATTTTCGTCCACCTTGATTAAAAAGTACAGCTTTATGTCATTGAAATAATCGCTCACGGGAACTCTTGCTCAGCAACCTTGGTTTCCGCATGAATCGGTTACAGAACACATCGTCTCGTCACTGAAAGATATCACCAAGCTTTTAGTCATAAATCTGCTTTTATTGTCTTCTGTTGGCAGCAGGGGGTAGAGGGCATGTTTCCTTTAGGTGTGAGATTATTTTTTTTCCCTCTCAAGCTCATCTTGACCCACGACTTCACCCCATTACATCGGATTACCTTTAAACCAAAACAGACAGACAGTCATATCTCTGATTCGCTCTCAACAGCGAGAGAGGAAGAAGGAAGAAATCCTCGTGATGGGTTTGTCGGATGTAGTCGCAAACCTTAAATCTGGATGGGTGTTGATTTCTTGATGCTTTCGTACAAATCTAAATCCAAATCTTCCATACGATCTCAAACAAATCTTATATTATAAATCAGAATATTGTGCAAGTTAATGTGGAGATTGTGCAAGCTCTTTACTTTTCAGTTCAGTTCAGTTCAGTTCAGACCTATATGGTACCCTGGGAGGAAATAAGATTGGCAGAGGTGAGTAAAAAACACAAACACAACATACAAGAGGACATAACATGGAAGATAATTCCTCCAAGAGTGGATGGTCAGATATTGAAATACAATTAAGTCAGTCAAGTGTTATTTAAGTTCATCAAATCTGTGTCCAAAATACATGGACAGCCATTCGTCAGTCGGATTCACTGGGTAGTTTTGTAGTTTCACGAACACTACAGAGCACTCCAGAGATCTATACAAACTGTCTTTCATATTTGGCCTCTATTCTCTGTACAGCATCTTATCATGATTAAATGTTTTCTGGTAATGGATCCAACAGACATGGTATTATGATAGTAGTGTTGTTAATTAGACTCCCTGATTGATCATTAAAGCAGCTCAGCACAGAACTTTTTTATTCACACTGTAAACACCAGTGCTAGATTCAATAATGACTTCCTGCTAACAAGGCTGACATCTACTGGGCGTCACGAGTCCTGCATCAACCCCGGATGAACGCTCAGCAGATACAGTATGTGGGTGTATGTTGACTTCATGCTTCAGCTCCAACATTTTGTGCGAGGAGCGTTTGACACGAAATCAGCTCAGACAATAACTAAGAATAACTTTTGATATAGTTACATCATTTCTCACCTTTTGCATTAGAATGAAATTGAAAGACATGTGGGCAGTGGTAGTTTATTGTTAAAAAATCCTCAGACTGATTATCTGAAACTAAATCTCAGTTCACACATCAGTCAACACATCTTCCACTCAAAGCATTTGTTTTGTAACTAAATGAATAAATAAACAAAAGAATAAACATATATTTTTCATACTCCTATTCAAGAACACATGCTTTTACTTGTCTTGTATTTGCCCCCACCCACCTCACTATATTTCATGATAGATGATAGGGAGGGACACCTGATCTATCCATCTCAGGAACCTTAGCCTTGGTGTTATTGTCCATTCTTCATCTTATTGATTTCTCTGTCACTCTGCCATACCAGAGCTGGAAGCTCGGACTTTCCACTTGGGCCATGCTGTATTTCATAGACCAATGACTGGAAGGGGCAAAAAAGTGCTGCTCTGATGGAAGCGATCTTTCTCGATGGGACAAAGCTGTCAGAGTTAGAGCTATACAGACATTAAACTGGAGCAGCATTTATGCATTGTCAAAGAATGGGGACACACACAAGGGAAAATCTGATTATAACCTCTGTGTGATGGGGAAAACTGACATAACAGGCAGCCTTAGGTGGGGTGAATTGTTTTAAATTCTATACACTGTTAACAAACAAAGTAAGCAACTGTAATCATGCTTTTGCAATGCATGATGGAAAATAATTTGGAACACTGCAGTCAGCTAGTGTGAATTTGAATTTAAGTTTTTAAATTTAAAAAATGGTGCATTTCAGAAACACTGTAGTTAAAGTAAAGCTCCACACAGCAATTGAGCAATAAAATAAAGTAGTTTTATCACAAGGTACACATGCTTACAGGCTAAAATGCTAACATCAGGCTAACATGCCTACAAGTTGTCCAACAACGTACACTCACTGACGGGATAACACGCTAATAACAAGCTAACAGTCTTACCAGTGGTCCAACAAGGTATGCAGGCTACAGGCTGGTTGGGTTGTCATAAAACACAGTGCATTGCAATAATATTCCTGTAAATGTGCATATTTACAATGGCTACAAACGCTTGTTACAGTATCGCAATGTCATTTTACATCAAAATACTGTATATCCATGGTTAAATTGTGTCTAGGTTACAGTAGAAATAATAACAGCATAACACTATGAATTTACTGTAGCCTGTAATTTATTATGCAGCTACAGTAATGGTCTTATTTTCATGGTCATGTGCCTTGTATTAGAACATTGGAAGCGTCACACCAGAGAGCGTGGCCCAATTATTAAACTCTTAACAGTGATACTTAGAAAATCTGCGACCAGCGCTCTAATCTGCCAGTGATTCAGAGTCCTTTAAAGCAAACGAGGGCTCAGTTTTCTTCTAAGTTACAAAAGACAAACACAACTGTTATGCTAATTTTATTGTAATCCCAGCACACGCTCCCCACCATTACCACTGATATCCATAAACATTAAAACCTTGGCCAAAGGCTATCTGGTTTACTCGGCCTTCGACAAATCTAGTTATGAGCACACATCGCTTATGTTTCCTGTAATCATTTATGAGGAATCTGAGAAGCTTCGGGGGGGATACGGAGAATCAGGTTAGGATGGTAAGGCCACAGTAGGGGATTTCTAAGTGGATCAATCATGGAATATTCTACAGTAGGGGTAGAGCTATATGGGCAAACTGCAATCTTTAGATATATTTTTCTTTGTAATGAAAGAATAACCACATTAGCCACTTTGCCTTCCGATGCAAATTAAACTTGCATCGGTTTTGTTACGCAATAGCCCAGGAACCAATTTTATATTAATGTGATTTATTTTATTTTTTTAAAGAAAATAAGAGTCAAAATGGAAGACATGATTAAGTAATTAGGTTAGGCAAACCTATAAGGGAAGAAATCATACATTAATGCTGTTATAGAGTAGAGGGAGAAAGTGTTTATATAAATTAAAGAATTCTACCTCATTGTTGGTCTCCTCAGTTCTAGAAAAAAAAGTCCAGGAGACAGATAACGTTGCTGTTCGAAATATGTGTCAGTGCGCTGATATTAATTCTAATCATACGCCATTCATAAATAATGGTGAGTGATTTGTCTGAGCTTTGTATCAACTCTTTACCTGCAGGCCCCACCGCACGGATACAGACACGGCTTCTGGGGCAATAGCCTGGTGTTTCCTCCAGCGATCCTCAGCTCCCCCCCCATATTTTAATTGTACCATTTCAAACATTTACACTGAGTGGTCATCAGTCACTGGTCTGTGGGGGCTGATGTATGAGTCTGAGCTGTAATCGTCTCTGCTTTGCTCTCCAGGCACAACATCACTTATGAGAGACACACTTAACAGCAATTAATCATGCTGGATCACACCCCACAGACACACTCTCTCTCCCCTATTCTCTCTCTCTCTCTCTCTCTCTCTCTGTCTCTCTCTCTCTCTCTCTGTCTCTCTCTCACACACACACACACATACACACACACCCACACGCACACACACACACACACAAGCACTTTTTGTGTGTTTTTTCTTTTTAAAGCTGTTTTTGGTGAGTACTGCCAGAAAAGTGAGGCAAGGAGAGTTTATTTGTAAGGCACCATTTAGACCGGTGGCGATTACAGTGCTTCGCTGAGACAAATAAATTCATTAAAAAGGCATTACGGAAATGTTAGAATTGCATTTAACAGACAATAACAACAGAAAGCAAAAATAACCAAATGACTAGTTAACAGTTTAAGCAGACCTCAGGTGTTTGGGAAGCTCGCTCCACAGGTGGCGAGCATTAAAACCAAAAGCTTGGTTTTGATCCTGTGAATACTGAGTCCCAGGTGACTTGAGGCGGTGCGGATGCTTCGTAACTTAGACCAGTTGGTGCTTTATAGAAAAGCAGTACAAGGCAGACTACAACAGAATAAGGCTGTTTTCTGCAGCTGAGGCTGGTATGAAGCTCTTCTGAAGAATAGTTGTCTTTGGATTAAGATTAGAGATGGTTTGGTTTCAGAGGGGGTTTAATTTATTAGCTGCACGAGAAATATGGGGTTCCATCCATCTCTTCATACATAAAAAGCAGAATTATAAGACAGCCACATTTTCAGAGGACATACAGTTTCTAGTTCATGACTTACATGATTGGGGAATAATTTTACTTTACTGCAGTCAGTTCTTCAATATTTTGTGAATGTCGTTAAAAGAAAAAGTGATTAAACAGAGGTAAATGTGTCCTTGAGTATTCTCTAGACGTCAAATGATTCAAGGTGTATTTGTTATCACCAAGGGGTAATTTGTTGAACAGCCAACAGTAATTACATGACAATCAGGGAATTGCAACCAGAAAAAAAGAAAAACATGAAGACTATAAAGAAAATACGATAATAAATACAAATAGATATTCAGGTTAAGTAATTTTTCAGGCCAATGGCAGCAGGGTCAAATGAGTTCTTGTGTGCATTGTCCTGTCCTGTATCTTGGCAAAATGTACCTGCTGCAAGATGGAAGCAAAAAAAACCCTCAGAATGAGTGTATGATTTACAAAAAACTATTGAGTGTATCAGCTTAAACATGAAAAAAAAAACCTGTCTGTGTACTGTTTTCAGTCTAAAACGGGTCAAAAAGTATTTGCCCATCATCGCATTTTGTTTTCATTTCCAGTTTACACAGCGTCCCAGAATTGTGGAGTCAGGGCTGTGTAGTAAGCGTGGCGCACCCGCGCTTGTTTTCACTCTCATCATGTAAACTGAATGCCAGGAGAAAAAAAAAAAAAAAAAGAAATAAAGCCACTTCTTCAGTGGTATTTCCTAACAGAGACACTGTATATAGTTTCTGTAGACGAGCTCGAGTGATCCTGCTACTGTACACGCCACCTTGCACCTGCCTCACAGCCTGCGGGGGCGAGGCTGGGTCCAGCTGGATTTGAGCATGACACACACTTCAGCACCTCTCCCATCCACTGCTCTTTTTGTATTCTGCTCTCCCATCTGCCGTTCGGTTTGCTCTCCTCCTCAACCCCCTTCTGCTTTGGTTCCCCTTTTCCCTCTCTTTCTCCCTGTGTGTCTGTAATTGGTCATTTAAATGAAAAAGCCTCAAATTGGGGGATTAGAGGTGCATGTCTCTCGCTCTCTCTCTCCCTGTGTGTGTGAGTATGAGAGAGAGAGAGAGAGAGAGAGAGAGAGAGAGACGGTCCCATGGTGATATGGCAGACAGTCTCCAAGGGATGTCCTTAAGAACAAAAGCATCTGGAAGAGGCCTCCTTTGCTCTCTCAGTTACCGTGGTTACAGGCTAGCAGCTTGTGTGTGTTTGGATAGTATGCGCTTCGGCAATTAAATGTAAGTATTTACCATCTCATCCTGACTGAAAAAATCCCTCGTTTTCTTCAGATTTACAAGGAAAAGACTGTTTTCAATTTTTAGAGGCGAGGGTGAGAATCACATTTTTGGTTAATGTAGAAGTGGCAATTGGTAAGGGGGAGAATTAGGAAGGCCTTCCATTGACTAACATTTGTTAGTCAAAAGTTCAGATGTCTGCCTGAGTGTGTGTTTTTTTGTGTGTGCCTGCGCGCACCAATGTGTGTGTGTGCGCGTGCAGACAGGCCGGCTGGCAAGCAACTGTCACCACGTGGCAACAGCCAACCACGCTTCACTTCTGGCCGCGCCAAGCTCTCCAATTACAGAATCCAGCTCTGCCAAAAGCCCCCTCTTTTCCTCTCAATAGATGGGATGACTGGGCTGCATCCTCTGACACACACACACACACGCACGCACACACACACACACACACACACACACACACACACACACGTCTCCCTCCCCTTCCTCTCTTCTCGTAGTGCACCTGCCTCCCTGCTCTCCAGGCCAGCTCAACTCCTATCAAAGGAGCTGAGCTCTTTTCTTCCAGAAAGCTAATCCAACACCTGTCTCCAGGCTTTATACTGGGAATAGAGGACTGTGCGCTGTGTGAGTGTGAGTGCAATGAGTACAGTGTGTGTACGGCAGGGAGCGGTAGGGAGTGAGTGTGTTTTTTTTTTTGTGAGAGAGGGAGACAGTGTTTCTGTGAGATCAAGAGCAGAAAAGAAATATTGTGTGCGTGGCTCTTTTGTGCGAGGATTTGAGAACGGACATATGGAGACTACAAGGCAGACTGTATTCTTTTCAGCGGTAATGGACTATCAAAGGGCATTTTGGGAATGGATGGGGTCTTATTTTGCAGGGGGTCAGATTAGCAGCAACGTGGTTGACCGAGAGAGCTTTCACTCTACTGTGAACGATACCCACTGCAACTGTTGAATGTCTCATCTGAAGATATACGGCGTGCGTCCCAGACACATTGTGCAACAAATAATGTGACACAAAAGGCATTTAACAAGCATATAAAGTTGCATATACAGAAGGCAGACTCTAAATCTTACAGTCCAGCCCAACATCTCTATTTGAGGCATTTACTTGTCACATGAGAGCCGTTCTGTTTCAGGGTTTTTTCATGGCTTTTTAGCTCTGGGCAAATTTGTGTCTCACCCTGGGTTTAGCCTATTCGAATCATGTTACCTCTCGTGTCATAACGGTAATGGGGCCCTGAGTTGAGACCCTGGCGTCCATGATGATAAGTGATGCACACTGCTCCGTGTAACAGAACACGGCTGGTCTTCTGGTCTTGTTGCTCTATAAACACGGGGAATATTTTGCCATTTTTTACAGACTTTAATTTAACCGGACGACCCACATCAGGCCCACTGAAGATTCGCCTCCAGCAGCGGGGGTCTCTCAAATTGGAAAATGGAGGTAGAATAAATCTAAGATTGCTTCCCTCCCCGTAGAGTCCCAAAAAATGGCTGCAGGGGAGATATTAGAGAGAGAGAGAGAGAGAGAGAGAGAGAGAGAGAGAGAGAGGGCTGAGAAGCAGAGTTAGATGGATAGAGGGCGGTGGCAGGGAAGAAAAGAGGGAGAGAGAAAGAAGTAAAGAGTGAAGAGAGGAAATAAACAGAGAAGGGGAGAGAAAAAAAATGGAGAGAGAGATAGAGTTAATGGAGCCTTATTCACTTTAGCCATTGGGGCCTGAAATAGTCATTTTACCAGCAAAGGGGTTCTGAAACCTCTGGTGTGTGATAGCGTGCACACGTCAGTGAACATGCATGGCTCTCGGTGCATATCCGCGCTGGCAGCTGCATCCATGGATTTCACAGCATGTATGCGGGAGTACACTGTTTTATATTCTTGCAGTCGTTAGGAGCAGTGCGACGATTGGACACACCCGAAGCGTGGCAAGCCCGCAATACGTCACTGAAAACAAAAACGACGGTTCGTTCGAATTAGACGTGCAAATTTGCCGGCGGAAGATCGGTCACGCTGCGCACATGCTAACAGGCGGCGATCGCATGGCCTTACATGAACAAAATACTTGTTAGATGATAATCTAAATGTGTTACTAGGTCAAGTCTCAGAGATAGCATACTGCGTGTCCGATTGATTGGACACAAGAATGGGAAGATGATATGAAGTCACAGTTTCTGTCCCTGTCAGGCAATTTTAGCAAAGATTGTGCTTAATATTTGACATTAAACATCCAATCTTATAAAACATATTTTCTAACAATCAAAACACTTTTGGGAGGGCTGCGTAAAACATCACATTCTGCAATACAGTTACACAACAACATTTGTGACCATTCTGAAAGGTTTGAAATGGTAACAAGACTTCTCTCAGTCGGGGACAGAAATGTGTTAAATATGCTAAATATATAAGCTGAATGGTTCAGTGACATGTTAGACATCCTGACAATGGCCCTAAAATGGGCAAACACGGGCAGACATTACAATAGGGATGTTGCTTAAATACATTTATCTGACTTCCCAGTTGTCTTAAAAGATGTCCGAAAGAGAAGAGGAAAAGAAAGAGACAGAGACGAGGCTAAACTGGGCTAGTTAATGAAAGCCAACATGCCAGATAATTATGGATTAATGGTTATGATTACGTAATTATTGTATGTAGTTTAATGTTGTGTAGCTCTGTGGCTCTGTGGGTTGCTGCCAAATCCCAGGGGAAGCAGGATGATGACACCATCACCAGTGGTAGACACCGGGACGCCCCTCCTCTCCCCCGAGGACCATATTCAATCCCAGCGGAGATTAGGATGCAGATTCCTGCGCCAACCCTTGAGAGAGATGTTGGGACATCTGCTTCCCTCAGATGAGACATGGCGTCAGAGACCTGTGGAAGATGAGCTGTGAGGATTTCTGCCCTTGTTTTTTTTTTTTTTTTTTTAGAAATACTCCTCTAAAAGGCGGTTTGTCTTGTAATTTACTAAGCATAATCATGTTCCCCAGAAGATGAATCATATATATGTCAAACAGTCAAAACAGACTACACACAACCTTTACGTCATTTGTTCTCCAAATAGGATAAACCCTTCCACAAGCTTTGGTCTAATGTCTAAGAAACTCTCAAGAATTTAAACTGGCAATAGACAGCTTTTCTGCTCCGATGTATCGATATGAAGTAAATATTGATTGCACAATGATATTCAGTGTTAACTGGTGATCCAGTATTATTACAGGCTACGCAAGTGATTATATTAACTCGTGCTTTTGCTGGGTTGTTGTTGTTTGTGACTCTGAGAAAAAACTGAAACGATCCAGATGTCTTTGCAACAGCGGCACCAACAACAACACCACTTGGAAACTGGATTGGTCTGTTGCCATGTTGTGGTGGAGATGGGCAACATTATGCTTTGCTTTTCATAAATGTGTAATTTCAACAAACAATCTTTATTCATCATTTTGGAACATGGATTGCAAAGGGCCAAAAACAATGTATTCACATTTTTATCTAGCTTGGTAAAGAATGTGTTATGAGAAAATAACGTTTAAGATACTGAGCGTGTTGCATAAAAATAAAAGATTCTTATTAAGATTCTTAAAAATACTTTAAAATGTCTCTTGTCTTGTGTCATGCACGAAGGTAAATGTGTCTCGATGGAACAAGCTAATCCAAATGTGTTAGTGTTGTTTAAGCAACACCTTTGCCTTGATGACATAGAAATATTCTTAAACGTAAATGACCTCGCCCGCTAGCTCTAAATACATATTTTTGCCAATCGTCACTTTACATCTGATTACCCGTTAGCACTGATACGCTCATCCCTCCCCATATTTGCATGTGTGCATGCACACGTTCATCCTTGCACTTCTACTCTTCTTTAACTTTCACACACACACACCATACTATCCATCCCAGCGTATGCACTACACTAATGTTTAGTCATTGCCTTAACACACACACACACACACACACACACACTTACAGTCACATGAGTGCCTTAGAGGTAATTTATACTCACTTCCATTGCAATGAGATTATAACTGTGTCATCCGGTACCGGCTAAGCAGTGCTGGTGTAACTGGAAGCATGATGAAAAAGGACAACTGGGTCTTTTCTCACTCTCGAGCTCACACACACACACACACACACACACACACACATGCAAACCAGCCAGGCTGTTAAACTCATATCAGCAGAGGCTCACTGGATTAGCATATCTGGGTGAGATAAAGAAGCAGACGATGGTTACTTAACTTTGACTTAATGTCCCCCATCTGCCTCTTTCTATCTCCCACTCCTGCTGTCTGACTGTCTTTGTCGTCCCGTCTTTCTGTACCACTGAATGGCTTTTTATTCTCGTCCGTGCTCATTCCGTCTCATTTTATGACTAATTGTCTTAGTGTCTGTCGTTCTCTCTGTTTCTCAGTGCCGTTCTACTTCCCTCCCAATTTCGCCCCCCACGCGCTCCTCCTCCTCCACCTCCTCCTCCTCCTCCCTGCGTTTGGCAGACGATGATATCAATGAAAGCACATTCGCATGACAATACATTTCTTATCATATTGCATCCACCATGAGGCCGGGGATTATCTATTTGTGCAGTAAACTGGCCTGTCTCTCAGTGCACACCACTGACACTGCAAATCAAGGACACCTACCGTAAAGTGAATTTACAAAGTCCACCTGCATACAGCGCACTCGCTAAAAATATAGGCCCGTATGTGCAGTCGACAAACACGATTACACACGCCGAAAGACACACATGCATATGCCTAAACGCATGCACAACACACACAGATACGGGGATAAACAAAGTTTATACCCCGTGCTCAAGAAATGTCACGGGTATGTACATGAGATAGGGGACCGTGACATTTTATTCCCATATTTGGAATTTTGGATTATCCAGATAAGGATGAGATGGAAAAAACGTTGCATGGTGTCTACACAGCGTATCAGCACAGTTTAAATGGGATATTCCTTAGTCCCCCTAGCTTCATGTGTAAAATACCGATTGCTTTTCTCAGGTGGATGGAGCGAGCGGTGCAATATGGTTTATTTTGTGTACACGTTGTATTTCGATGAATCGAGAAATGAATACTGCTTTTAGGAATGTGAGGGTTTGCAATGAAATAAGCACATTAATACACATTTTACAATGGTAATAATACTGTAATCCAAATAATGCATTTAACCCAATGCATCCTCATACACAAATGACTGAATAGGGCGATTATCAGCTCCTCCAAAAAATAACCTGACCATTGCAGTGTGTCAGCAGAGCACGTATTGGACCTTCATTGTTCAGTGTGTTTAGGTGTAGGCCAGAATACTATTTGGTAAGGTTTAGGAAAACATTGTTGCTACATGACTGACATTGTTAATGTGATGCAGGTTCAGTCTGTTAAGTTAAAAAGCTCACTATTGAAGAAGACCCCCAACCCTGACTCCTGAGTTAGGGTTAGGGTTGACCCTTTATCCCTCTAATATCTATTAACCCCTCTAATATAATGTGGCACTGTACCACATCGCATGCCTTTTTAAAATAATACATTTTGATAAAACTCTCTATCATTTGTTTGCTGTATTTAATCAGTAATCACTGACAATCCATCAGAAATCGGCGTTTCTGTTCTACAGCACGGGGCAGCCCCTCACATTTATTCGGATACATAGGGCACCGACATCCACTTCGTCTGAGGAACAGAGCACCCACTTTTGCAATATTCGGCCTGCGAGTCAGTCAGACTTAAGCTCAATTAGATCACGTCCATCATAGCTTAATAAAAATATTGGTATTTGACAGCCCAAGTCAGCGCAGAGTTAACCTTCCCTGATTGCCTGATTTTAGCAGCCTTTTTTTCCGTATTAGAGCTGGACATTACCAATCACCGATGATAATGAAATCCACCCACATTGCATTCCACAATTTCACCTCTTGTACAAACTGAATAACTGTGATCCATGGACATGAATGTTCCATTTGAATCAATGGCAGTTCAAAATGTCACAGCCATACATAATCATAAGATTGACCCAGGAGTGATGGTTAAGAAACCAACTGCACTGAGACCTATGAATCTCCATTTTGGAGTAAGTTAGTATTTTCATTTGTCAGAGCCTAATGGTGCTATTAGGCAGCTCATTGGCATTTGCTGGCCCCACAGAATGAATTTATGCATATGGTTGTTCATCCCAAAAGGGGACACACGTGTACATGCACCCACACAAACATATACATAGACACACATACCAGTCAGTAATAGATTTGGCTGTACTCTGAGGGCATAATGATAATTTATTCGGTTTGCTGTCACCTGTCAGTGTAATTGAGATTTGCTTGCTACTGACCACCCATATTGTCTGTCTGACTGAGTCCCGAGGGTAAAACAGTGATTGTGGATGCTGCAGATACAGTAATTCAAACAGATAGCTACTTATTAAAAAAGGGGTATACAGGCATGTTCTGCGCGTGCATACATGAATGTGTTTCCGGGCACTCATTAATGACTGCAGATCTCGCAAAGACACCGTAATGTCACTGGATGGCTGCAGAGAAAAAAAAACATGCAGGCATACAAACATGATTACGTCAACAAAAACATACATATTTACACACACACACACACACATGCACACACGCAGACGCAACAATAATGACTGGTAATTTAATAATTCAGTTGGATGGCTGCGCTGTGACACAAATATACACTGACAGACTTTATGCAAATGCATAAGGAACACTTCCACCTGCTGTCGCATGCGCACGTATAAACATGGCAACTTCCATGGCAACGACGGTAAGTCATCGTTGCTAATTTGAAATGATCTACAGTTATTTCATCAATGACGTAATACCAAGTGGAGTATAGTTGATGAAAAATAGAACGCATTGCATTAAGGACACATTGTGGCGAAACTCATGCTTTAACTTGATTTGCAATTATCTTTAGTAAGAGACAAATGTGCTAAAGTGTAGCCTTACCTGTCTTACCTGCTGTTACTATGCGATTGACCAGTCTTGTCCTCACTTGTCTTTACAGCACATACTTCCTTTTTTGGCGCCTCTCCCCTTCCTTCTCTCCAATTTCCTGATGCCTATCTTTCCTCTCCCCTTCTCCTCCATTTCTTCCTCTCCCTATCACCCCTTCTCTAATTTACCTCAATGACGGATCCCCCACCTGCCTCAGATAATAAGATACTCCCACTGGCGTGCGAGACTCATTCCCCCAGCATCCATCTCTCCCAGAGTCACATTACTGCCCTTTACAAGCACCAGGATGTTTTTCTCCTTAATTGTAGCCGTATACATACCTCACCCCCCAGTAATAATAAATGGTCTTGTCCTCCATTACGGCCATTAGGGAACTCACACTGAGAGTAGCATACCGCCAACAGTGAGGAGTGCTTGTTTGGTGTCGGGTGTTGTAGCCAAGGAATGGAATAATGTCCCTGCTTCTGGAAACACATGTAAGGGCATTGAGCGTCGTTAATATCTCACTCTCAGCTCCTCTATTTGTCTCTTTTTTTTTTTTGCTGTTCAAGCAAACAAACAAACAAAACACATGTTAATAGAAATACAACACAGGTCGGACTACAGAAGAGCAGAAGAAAGGCTCCAAGGAGTGAGCAACGTTATAAGTCTGCAACCACGTCTCAGACAGCAAGACAATTTCCATCCAAGTCCTGTCATAGTGACAGTTCCCACGCCGGCCAGGAGATGGCAGTATGTTCCCATCATATTGAAAAACACCATGCCTTTCACTGTAATTGCAGAAAAGCATAATGTTTCACAAAAAAAGAAAAAAGGAAAAAAAACATTCAAGATTAGATGCGCAGAGGGGCTTGAATGAAAAGGTAGAGGTTGAATGACTGACTGTCTAAAAGCTTTTTACCATTCTGGCATTTATGTGGTGTTGGCACTCTGATCATGCAAACATTTTGAAATGCCCAAACAATTTATAAACGGCTGCCGCAGTTGAGACGGTGACGTTGCATTTGACAAAGAAAGCAAAATGTTTACCTTTATTTTTCTTTTTTGTGCAGTTTTTCACTTAACTTCGTGAGCACTGAGTCAACGACTGGAAATGTTGCTCGGAAAGCTAAAAGCACACACGGCGGGGTGCATCTGTAATTTCATGTTTTGCTCACTTAAGTGCACAAGCATGAGCGGGATGTGGACCTGACACAATTGACATAATTTTTCAGATTTGGTTTGTTGCTGTTTTTCTTCTGTTTGCACGTGCGGCTGGCGGAAATTTTTATGAATGAGGCCACGTCGAGCAGAGCAGTAGCAGGAGATGTCTGCAGTGCCTTCGTTCTCCCGCTGAAACGAACTCTGTTGTTGTGATGTGTGAAACTGGTGATGTCATCCTTTTTCCCCGCGAGGAGCAAACAGGTGTGGATGTGGAGTCTCGGCACGTTCTGCTGCACTTACAGTTCAGTGATGATACTGAAATCTGTCACATTCGAAAGGTGTCTTTATCTGCGGAGGTGGTAATTAATTGTAATCTTCCTTAAAAACACATGTCAGTAATTTAGGTTCTTAATACTTTTTAGTTTTTGCTAAGATGATGACTGGTTTGGATTGGATTCATCATATCAGTGCTAGTGACTCTCCCTGTGGTCCCTTTCTCCATTTTATTCACTTTTTCTCCATTTTCCATTTTTCTAAAAATGTCTTTCCGCATCATCTCAGAACATGTGGATGGATAATCTGTTGGTGCTGTTTGAGACTGATATGATCCTGCGCTATGAAAACATTTAGACATTTACAGACAATCTAAGTCCAATATAGGTATAAAAAAAAACAAAGAAGGAAAAAAAAAGGAAAAAATAAAAAAAAAAGGTACACATCCTATTTTTTCGCAGAACACATTTACTTTTATTTTAGCCAATATGTATCTATATCGTGTCCTTTTTATTTTATACAACTAATGGCCAACATTTTGTGATCTTTTGTGAATACACAAGACTCTTTTTAAAGTCCAGCAGCACACTACACGATAATGTGTCCTTGTCCCTTTTTTCTCCTCAACATCTCCCCCACTTTCTATATAGATTGATCCCATGTGTTACACTGAGACATTTCATCTCTTTTTCAGCTGTCTGCTGTCATGTCTGTCGCTGCATGTCCCTGATACCAACAGGCCAATTTACAGATGGCGACATGGGAAACAGACAAGGAAATCATTACGGACAGATTCATAAATATCGGCTGCTCTGTTTCTTTTAATGGTCAGGAGTCAGAAGTTTAAGGTATGGGAGTCCTGGAGCTAAAAGACTCAAGGATAGATCAATGTCAGTCGTCAGGGGGAATGAAAGCCAGTCTGGTGGAAAAAGGGGAAGGAAGGAAGGAGCTTCAGGCACTGAAAAGTCATATCATAGAGTCGTCAGGGTGGGCTGTGGTGGTTTCAAATCATGAATTCTTTAATGTACTAAGTCCAAATGGTCCCCTGTGCCCCCACAGTGCCTTGCCTGGCAGTCTGAAAATAATTGAGGACTTGAGCTGGAGCGAAGGGAGGGGTGAGTAAAGAGAGGGAGTTAGGATGCGGGACAGGGAGGAGAGGAAGAGGGAGAATGAGGGAATGAATAAATGACAGAAGGAGAGAGATGGAGACTCGGCTCTTTACAAAAATTACCTTACCTCCACACTTACACAGCTCTCTGGTGACTCAGGGGCCGTCATTTGTTCTGTCCTCCTGCCGCTGTATCACTGACACCGATGATGAAGCTCTGGTGGAAGGTGGAAGGTAATCTAGTGGCATTTCAGGGAATGGACCTCAGAGGAATACTTCTTTCATCTGAGGTCATTAATCGCAACGTCCAATCACCTCACTCGTAGATCAATAGCCCAGTCCCGTGCTCAAAATCAACGCATGAAAAGTGATGCTGAAGTATAAAACATGGTGGTATATGTTCCCCCCTCAGCAAGTTTACAGCTGGCGAGGTCAGTGAGTTGGCGCCGCGTGGCCTTTCAGATCATCATGAACGCGCTGATCTGGAGGTTTGGTTGCTTATGCTGCGATTAAAGACTCGAAACTGCTTGCATGTCAACTTTTGACAAGCCTCAATTGGAATTTCTCTCTCTCTTTTTATGTGAGTTGTGTGGCTCATTTTTTGCTTCCGATTTACAGCTGCTTTGGAATATCACATTTGGGACAGCATGTCCCTGAAAAGGCTCTAGTAGCATTTGTTTAATAATGAAAACTGCTGCGAGGCTGCAGCAGCAAAAAACGGGGTTCTGAAACCAAGGTTAAAAACATTGCTCTGGGCAGCAATCCTCGATCAGCGGTGTTTGGGAACCTTGATAATTGCCTTCCCTGGTTTCTCAGCTCAGTGAGTACCGGCCACTAACTCTCTTAGCTGGTTGGGTGTTCATTAGAAGTCCTCATTCAGTAGTTAGAAGGGATATGAGTTTTCAGCCAGCCCATTAAAGGCCAAATGTCACCAATTTAACTGTGTGCAAGGCTCATAAAAGAAGTCATGCATGCTATTGATGTTCAGTACCTTTTCCATTCTTCATAACGAGCTGCCTGCACAGAGCTGCAGTGTGTAGAATGAATATCTGTGACTTTAAATGGATGGATAATGAGTGTGCCTTTTCCATTACATTTGTGTGTCTTCTGCTGTAGATAGATAATTGTTTTAACCCTTGTTTATCTCATTTATAAACAATTGATATTAAGGAGGGTATGACCATGATCCTGGGTCAGCCTCAAAAAGGGAGTCCTGGGTTCTGTAACATCCGCATTTGTACTCTGTTTATTGATGCAACTGTGTATTGTGCATATCTAGAGCATTAATAGCAGATGGATCTCCTTTTTCAACCCATTAGCTACCTGCCGTATCTACTTGGCATTATATATACTTAAAATTGTGCGATCGGAGCAGCAGCTGAACTGGACTTTACCCTGCCAGCTACCGGCTACAAAGTCCAATTAAGCCAACGTGTGAATGGAGCAGGCCATTGTCTGGAGAATTCACAGCTATCGACTGGGCGTGTTGATGACAATGTTGCTTTGCACTCTTTCACTGATACATCCAAGTACATGTGTTGATATCAACAGTCATCATTACAGACAAGGCCTTCTTCTCAACATACCCAGGCACCACCTTGTCTGAACCGAATATAGTATTTCCAGTAGGTCAGAGTGTGTCCCACACAGATACTTTCCTGCTGTGTGCTTGATCATAAGTGAAAATGGTTAATGGCATTGCTAACATGTTGATTCTAAGATTTTACAATATGTTAGATGTTCAGAGTAGTACTGAATGCAGAGATATAGTCATAAACCAAAGTATTAGACCAGTAAAGTTTAAAAGCACATTGGGGCATTAACCAAAGTTATTACACTTCATCCTCAGGGGAACAGGAATGTGTGTAACCCATTTCAAAGCCATCTATCAAGTAGATATTAGGACATTTTAATCAATTCCACAAATATCAACCTCAGAAGTCACAGGACAATCAGAGTAATTAGGATGCATCATCTGGGGACCATGATTTTCTGCCAATTCATATTTCACTGAATGAGTGAGATCTCTTGACCTGTTAGGGTGAAAAATTCCAGGGCTTGCCAAAGTCATTAGCATCCATCCTCTGGGCACCATGAATGTCTTAATGGAAATCTATTGGCAGTCTATCATTTAATTTTAAGATGCTCAATCTGGACCAAAGCGGCTGACCGAAAACGCCAGGAGCACACCTAAAAATAATTAGCGAGCAACACAAAAACTCAGCTTCTCTCCTTCTTACACTCTGCTGCAATAGTATGGAGCCCACTGCAACAGCATCAACCCAAATACACTAACTCTATGTGTTCAGCATGAGGGGACAAATAACCCACATCAGCAGGCCTCTCAACGTACCCACAAGGGGGGGAAGGAAAGAAAAGGATTGGGTTATTCCAAAGATGAATGTGCCTTGCAGCTTTTGGGCACACAACACAAAACCAGCGAAAGGGAACATCGGCATCATTTGATGAGGCATTCCAAATGTCTCAAGGGGACTGAATTGCCGAGGGCTAAATGACAAATATATGTTGTTGGTGCTAGAGAGTGATTCTGCTGGCTGCCCTAAGGTGCTCTGTGGCTGCCAGCGCTATTCCATTTGTCCTTGAAGATGTTGGCTGAAAATGTTGTCATCTGCTTGGGTTGTGTTCTGTGCCTAGTTTGTGTGTGTACTGTACCTACTCTAAATCTCTTGTCTCTTGGTTTTGGACTTGTGAGTCTTACTTCTTTTACTCATCATGAGATTCTCTGTCCTCTTCCTTTTTAATCGTCCTTCTTTTTTTACTTTTAGTCCCTCTATCAAATTAGCCTGTATGTTTTAGGGATACGCAGGACTAAACTAAGCATAAATACATTTTCTATTAAAGACTTTAAGGTCCCTGAATGTAAATAAATTCTTAGGCAGCAGGTAAGGCTCTAAATCTACTTGTGTGTGCTGCAGAATCTGCCAGTATACAGTGAAATATATACAGTCAGAGGACACACTATAAACTTGGGGGGGGGGGAAGTTTAACTTTCATCAAGTTAAAGTGTGCTACAGATATTCAATGAAATTCTTATGAAGCCGTTTCAGCATAATGTAATACAGCTGCCTACACACTCAAAACCGACCATTTTCATAACCGGCACCTTCTATACTATGCAAGACATTGTTCCCATTTCAAAGTTTCATAATTCAAAAAAAGGGCCCACACTCACAAAATGCACGGAAATGAATAATTCTACGTGGGGAGACTTAACCTGCGCCTTTCTTTTCTTTTTTCTCCACCTATACGCCTGAATTATTGATATAAGTCTCAGAGAATTTCTTCCTCTCCGCACGACGTGGATTATCTATGCATGTGCCTAAAGACAAAACAACATTGTAAAAAAAACCTCCATCAGAGGGTGAAAAGCGAGAGAGAGATGGAGTTTGAATATTTACAGTCGGTTAATGACATTTCCATTCTGTGGGCTTGTCAGAAATAACAAAGCCTTGCATTTACCCTCTGCATCTGCTTAAGTCTCTTTTCCTCCTCCCTGTGCCCCAAGTGGCTCAGAAATCCTACTTTATAGCGGAGAGGTGTCAGAATTTTAAACAGGCCCCGTCTTTATCCCCTGCTTCCCCGAGCTCTTTCCCTTTAATTCCTGGAAGACTAGGCCGCGGTCGCCTTTTAACCCTCACCTGCTCCTCTGCTAGAATAATGTTGGCTTCTCTCTCTATTCTGTTGGGGGGCGAAGAGAGAGAGGGAGGAGGGGTGAGGGGGGAAATGATGGAGATAGGGAGGGAGAAAGAGAGAGAGAGAGGTAGAGAGAGGAGACTGTTCCAGACAGAAGAGAGAGATAGGGTTAAGATGGGTGGGAGGTGTGTGTGTGTGTGTGTGTGTGTGTGTGTAGGTGGGGAGTGTCTGCAAGAGCAAAAAAAAAAAAAAAAATAGGAAAGAAAAATGGAAAATCCTGGCAGAAGTAGAGACAGGAGGCATGGACAGACAGTAAAGGCGCGAGTTATATTATTCTCTGGTGGGACGCTGACTGGCCATTTATCACGCCTCACTGTGAAAAGAAAAGAAGAAGGGAGAGAAGGACAGTGAAGGCTTTTTTTTTTCTTTCTTTTTTTCCCCTACCTCTTGTTAGACAAACCTGATGACAAAGCACTATCCGCACACGAGGTAACTTCCCCATTGTGGAATTGGAACAACTCCATTCAAAGCCAAAATAAGGGGCCCTGATTGGCCTACATTTTTAGGTTAAACAGATGTATCCCTTTGTCCTCACAACAGTAGGTGCTTGGTCGTACGGGGGACTGATATGAAAGTGAATTATGTCGTGTTTACCTTTCTGAATGAGCGTTCATAAAAGGTCTCGTTTTAAATTTGACACATTTTACACAACCCCTCGCCTTGAGCCAAACGCATTCTAAGAGCTAATCGTGTCGCAACTCGCTCTGATCCTGACGTGTTTTCGGAAAGGAATATCACCAACAATAATAAATATCATAACACCTGATACATTTTCTGAAAATACGAGAAATTCAAACTTTGCTTTGTCAGGAATCAGCTCGGTGCTAAAAGGAATAAAACTGGCACAAGTTTCCAAATGAATTGTCTATAAATGATATTCGGCTGTATGAGTAATTGCCTGCTATTCACTCCCCTTTGAGTCAATCTCATGTGTGAAGTCAACGCTGTTAATTAGACCTGTTTTTATGTTCGGGGAACCAGCTGAGCCTGCCTCTTTCTCTTCCTCTCCCTCTCTCGCTCCCTTTCTCTCTCTAGCATTTGTACTTAATTACTGAGGGACTGCTGTCTGCACCAGCGAGGCATAACAAAGAGATGTAATGCCATTAGCAAGCAAAAAAAAAAAAGGGGAGAAATTTAATCATTTCTCTTATTCTCATGTCTTAAGAGAGTAGAGTGGTTAAGACACTGGAACTAGCCATATTTCCCTATGTCTAGTGTTGACTGGTTGTGATTACACTGCAGGAAATTGTTTAGTCTGATTGATGTGCCATATGTTTTAAATGTGAATAGTTGATATGGAAAAAATAAATAAAACCAAGACTTTGAATGCTATTTTCACAGAGGTTTGAACATAATAAATCAAAGACAACTCACAATGTTAATGATACATAAAAGCTGCAACAGAAGTCTGTCAACCAGGAAGATATAAGTGCTCTGCAGCTGTAAACAGCATTTATAGCTCTGTTTTAATATGAGAATAAGCATGCGGGCATCAGTCAAATGAGCTTATGAAGATGTTAAAGACAAATGACAATATCTAGCTCCGTTAAAACACTCTGATTTCTGACATTAGCTGTGATAAGTGTAAGTGAAAGTAATGTTTTAATTAAAATGATGTGAATCGAATGTGCAAAATTCAGATATTGACACGAGGCGCACAATGACACCAACTGGGTGTCGAAAATTGGATTTACACCACAGCGGTTGGTTGCATTTGTTGTTCAAAAAGCAGCGAGCGATAAAGATAAAGTGCACAAGCGCACGCACACACCCTCGGAGCGCACACACACACACACACGAGCGCATCTCCTTCACACACACACAAGCTGAGTGCAAGTTTTACAGGTTTTGACACTTTTGATTGTGTTCGACACCACAGAAGTACACAGGACATGTACGCTGGAAATTATCCATTGATTACAGGTTTCTGTCCGAGGTTTTTTATCTGTAGTGAATTGAATCAGCCACGGCTACACTAAGCCCTGCAATACCTGAGGTTATGAAAGAGAGTTCATAATTTAATGCGGCCATAACAGCTTGAACAGCAAAAGCACAGGCAATCACGTAGTTGGAACTCATATGTTTGGCTCACTCAGTTCCCAGAGGTCCATTGCAATAGTTTGATTTTGTTTATAACAGTAATTGCATTGATTTTTAAAAGATCGTAGCTTTCTTTATTACATCTAGGTAGCCGTGATGTGATTTAATACATTAAGGGACCAAAATTGGACCAGAGATTTGTCAATATTACACATTACACGACCGTCCGATCTGGACTGAGACTGCGAATGGCAGCTTATAATTTTACTTAAGAACACTTTTTTAGTCATTTCAGACAAAATTATTTTTCATATCTATGCCTCATTCAAAATTAATTCTGAATGAATACAAATGTGAACTCAAAAGAGCACGGGATTTAACCATCTACTCAAATTAAACATGCAGAATGAACAAATAAAATGCTGAATGACTGCCTCTTACGAGTTTACAAACTACATGTGTTCTCTAGTGGACTTCACCTCTGAATTGTTGGATGAAGGTTTGACTTGCTCCCTTTTCTGGACTGGTTCACAGTGAGTGGCAATGAGCAGGTGGTGAGGATACTCACGAGGCCCCAGCTGAGCTCCTAGTTCTGGAGTTTGTCCAATGTGAGAAGGTCACCTCAATGCTAATGCGTGTTGTGGGGTCCTCATAAACAGTCCACCTCTGGACTCTAAACAGTAATTCTACAATTAGCATTCAGAGTTCACATTGCCATTGGTGCAATGGTAAAAAGAACAAGTTAGGTGAAGCAAATTATCAGTGGGTGCCGGGCTCTTCTATTGGTTCGGCAGCTGTAAGTGATTTTTTTGAACTGCGTTTCAAAACTACAATAAATTGGCTTGGTTGGTAGAGTGATATGAATATATTTGCTCAGTGTCTTATACAGCTTAAAATGCTACCTTAAGGTTTAATACAAAATGTAAAGGTCTGGCTAGGATGGCCGTCTCTGGCCACCAGTATTCTCTACACTACCTATTTATCTCTACGTATCTTTATCATGCAGAAAAGTGCCGGAAAAGAATTCTTTGTCATCTCAGGACCCAAATGTTTGTACAGAATTTCGAAAAACTAGGAAAATGTTTCTTTCTGAAATGCAACTTTCCCTGTGTGTTTTTATTCATCCTGAGTGTCTTAGCTGTAGCATAAATATAGAGTCTTTCAGCACATCCTCATCATAAAACCACCATATTGGTTGACTGTAAAAGCAGCTTATTACGACCCATTTTTAATTTCTTGTCAGGCAGCAACCTCTGGTGGCTGTAGTAATTATCACAGCAGCAAAGGAGGAAGTCAGGTGACAGTGAATATATAGTGACAAAGTCCACATAGGGAGGAGGATGGGGTCGGCAAATAGGTCACACAATTGCTTTCAACCAAAAAAACAATGTTCACAACCAAAAGACAATAGTGAGTAAAACCTTGTCATGTACATAACGCAATGTTACATATGTATACAAAGCGACTATATGCACATGAATTGAGTTGTATAAGTAACCTACTTATTTTCATCCAAGCAATAGTTTCCTTGAACATTGTTGCCTAATCCTATACTACCCATGCTGTGATACAATGAAGTTCCTTTATGACTAACGCTAATGCGCTGCAACAGTCATGCTGTCTTGTTATTTCATATTTATTGGCAATCTTTTCCGTCATTTATGTACAATGATGTGTTGGATTTGTCTTTTCTGTGGGACTCCCCAGGTTAAATAAATCTTAAAACACAAAAAAGATATTGCATACCTGCTTTTTACAGGTGCTATTTTTCTGCTGCCCTTATCTGTCTTCATTTACAATCTCAAGTGAGCACAGGGTTAGTATTCAGGTATGTACTCATGAAAGGGAGGCTCATTAGGGTCAGCATATCCTATTCAAGGTCTTACATCATAGGTTTTTGTAGGGAAAATGTGTATTATTCATTCTGGGTGGAGCATGAGTTGCTGCCTTCAGTATGAGACTTTTCCTAATTGATAAAAGGAGTGTGAGATCAACAGCACAGCAAATGCAGTTTTGTTATCATTGTACTGGAGCTACCTTGAGAGGAAGGAGCCTGAAATAGAGGTGCTTCGTGTTCCCACCCTTAACTGTGTCACAAAGATTGTGACCAAAATTTGAAATGAGCAGACCGTAGATGTTAGTAGTCAAAATGCAAAGTGGCTTGACTTACCTTTTTCGGTTTAGGGTGAGGAGCTCAGAGTTGGCTCAAGGCCTCTTCTCAGTTAAAGAGACAAGCTGAGACATTTGATTAAGCAATCAGTCTGCCTCTGTGATGCACACGGTGGAGGTATTTCAGTTTAAACCTGGAGGAATCTCCAGGGCAGACCCAGGGCACACGTAAGAGATTATATATCCTAGGTTTCCTTGGTGCTGAGGATGTATGAAGCTCTGTCACATATGTCACCATTAAAAACCACAGCCTCCATGGTTTTAATTCAACGGTGGACCTTTACCACATGCTATCTTCATCCCTTTTCTAATATTTGATAAATCAAATGATATAATAATGCATACTAATAATCATGACATTTGTCTATCATATGAATTCATTCTCAACTAAGCGGACGGGCTGATGCTGTGCCCTTAATGTGAAGGAAAACTAATAATATGAGCCAAAAAACACTGGTACAGTGGAGTCTCTGCAAAACACGCACACACATAGTCAATCACGCATTCAGTTGATTCAATGCGATATAGCCATGCCGCCAAAATATCCTCAGAATTTAATATGTCCAAACCTTTTGATTGATGGCTCTGACTCGAATAAAGCTTTTTTAATCCAAAAGGCATCATTCAAACTACATTGAGAGCCAGGATTCAATTGATTAGGCTCCGAAGGGGTTCGAGGGAAACGCCGTTAGTCTGTCCGTCCTACATAAAGTGAGAGTCCCACCATGCATGACTGCATTTCGCTCCTTCAAATGTGTGACAGATCTCCATTCATCAAATGCTAAAATAATGCAGCCTGCCATGGGCAACAAAAGATCTCATGGATCAAAGTGAACACACCTTTAAAGAGAGACTTCAGGGTGCTTTATGAATTGTTTGCATGGGTTCCGAAGTTGATTCTTACCGATATTATTAATGACAACATTTAAAGGATTAAATGCTGGTGCTGGAGATTATTGGCGCCTGAGTTGTGAAACGTTGCATCAGCCTGTTAAGTAAAATAATGACTAATTAGTAATGATCTCCTCAACTTACACACAATGGAATAAGTTTCTCCAATTCTCAGGCTATTTCTGACAATAGAACTTGTGATTGTTTAATTTGTTTCGTCTTGTTTGACACAAATGATCAGATGCTTTGAGTAAATTATTAAACATCACATTGTAATTGGATACCTAATGACTCTTGCATGTTAATCAGAACACCTGCTATCTAATGTGTGCTTGATCTCCAATCAAGTTCGCAAGAAGTCATGTCAATCAATCTGTTCCAAAAAGAAACTTAAGTTTGTTTAGAAAAGATGACACTATGAAAAAGAAAAAGTTACAATGTTGAACCAAAATGTTAATATTAGACTGTAAACCTTAACATTAATGAGAAAATTAGGAGATATGTTTTTTTGATATAGTGAAGGAGAAGTCTATTTCCTGCTTTGATTAAGCCCGTCCTCTTCATGATTTGTGTCAGTCCTCCTCAGAAAACTGAACCAGGGGACAATCAGAATAAATACAATTATGGAGCATGGGTCCATCTACTCAATAATCATCTAGTTGCTTCAGCTATTCTACTAAGCTATCAAAATTAAGTGGAGAATGTCATATTGAGGCTCACCGTATGAGCTCTAAATCTGTTTCTCTATCACATAACTTTCTCCCTGCTCACATTGTCAGCCCGATGACCTCCGTAATTTTAGTCAGATGCAGCTCTGCCTGTGAAAACAACAAGTTAGTCAGTCTTCACTCTGCCGCCTCTCTCTGCCAGTTACATATGACAGTAAAGATCACATGATGAAGTGGGTCATGGTCAGTGCCTCCCACATGTGGCTGGCTGCTGCTGTTTATGACATTAGCATATATTGAAACACCTCATTTTTCATTAAATAGGCATTAGTAAGGGTGACCTTACACTCCAAACTACTAACGGGCATTTTGATTATCTAGATTGCATGATAATTACAGTAAGAATAAATGACTCTATAGGAGTATTAAATCATACCCCTGTAATATGTCCACGGTAATCCATGTATTATCCCCGTAAGACCATTAGCAGCCATGGTGTTCTTGTTGTATTAATATATGGACTGTGATGTTGTGGTCATGTGAGGAAAATTTGTTTCAAATGTGCCAACGAGGTAGTAGGCTGAAATGACACGATAAAAGCCTAGATTTCTGCTATTAATACAGAGGGACGACTTATTTTTGTTAGTGTCAGATAATTAGCTACCACTGACCATAATGAGGTAAAAAGGACAGACAGTCCGGGAGTGTTTCCCTTGCAGCAGAGTGTGTCAGCTGCAATATGTTCAGCAATCAGGTGCATTTACCTCAACCTGTACTAAAGCTGCACAGAATTACAGGAAACGTTTTCCCTGCTTACTTTAACGATGTCCTTTCATGGCCACATGTCAGATGTGTAATTTACTGGATGGTTTTTAAGGCACAATGTAGTCATTCAACTGTGTTTCATTCAACCGTACACACAAGTCCTTACAGTGCAGCCCAGTGTAGTGTATGTTGGAGCAGCTTTGAAATGTGTGTGTTTCCACTGTATCTGTCCTTCGAGTGGAGCTACGACCCTGATGGAACAACAGCTCTTTGTATGGAGTTGTCACAGGAGGTGAGTGATGGAGTTTGTGGAAAACACACTCCTGGTTTGCACACAAGTGCACACACTTACCCTTACAGATGACTGGGTGCATGCTGTGTGCAGACACACTCGTCTCTGTCATCTTGTCTGTATCCCAACTCCATCGGCTTTTATAAGTAGGCCTTAAAAGAGCATACACACTTATTATAGTGCAATCAGTGACTTTTTTCAAACCGTATTATGCTTGTTTCCATTATAAAAGGTTACAAGGTAAATGTATTATCTTTCAGTTTTATTCTTTTTCATAAAATGGAGTGTGGAGGATGAGTTCAGGCGTCTCACAGCCTTTTGGAATGAAGCTGCTCTGTTGTCTAATGGTATGGCAGCAGAGACTTCTGTATCTTTTTCCAGATGGCAGCAGGGTGAACAGACTGTGGCTGGGGTGGGTGTTGTCTTTATGTATCATCTGAGCTCTGTGCAGACATCTCACTTCAACAGTATCACTGATGCCTGGTAGATGGGTACCAGTGATATTCTGGGCAGTTCTAACCACCTGCTGCTGAGCCTTCCTGGCCTGGGCTGTGCACCAACCATGGCAGTTTGGGATGTTTTCCAGTCAGGATGCTTTCTGTTGCTCCTCTGTAAAAGTTGACCAGAATCTGTTTGTGAGGAAGTCAAATACCCAGTCTCAAGTTCTCTAGTCCTCTTCATGGATGTGATTGTATTGAATACTGAGCTGAAGTTAACACACAGCAATCTGATGTAGCTGTTTTCATTCTCCAGGTGCGTGATGACTGGGTGGAGGTTGGTGGATATGGCATCTGTTTTTGCCAAAATTGTGAATATTTCAAATTAAACTCAAAACCGGCTCAAAACAATTTTTTTTAGCATCGATATTTATAGTTACACCTCCACAGTTAGACTCTGGCATAATAATAGAGAGGCATAATTTTAGCTCTGGACCTAAATGAATGTAAAAATTCGAACTCACACACTGACTGAAGTTAGTGGAAATTGTATCCTCCTGCAGTGGAAACAATAAAACCCATATGGTCCTGTACGCCTCAGTGTTGTGTAGTGGTAAAAGCATTACGTATTATGGAAAACTGGTGCATGCTGCCCTGTACAGTCATGCGAAAAACACATAAAAAAAAAAACCCACAACTATGTATAGCCAATTTCCTTACAGATTTATTAAAATTGAAACTTCAAACAGACCGCTGTGCTCACTCAGACTAGTAGCCTATGGCCCTGTGAAGAGCCTCAGCGTGTAGCATGGAGTGACGGTAAAAGGCATCCTTAGGAGGGTATCTTAAGGTCATCACCATCCCTTGCAGCTCACTGGAGCCATAAGTTGATAAATTCAGAGGGGCATTTGCCCTTCAAGACGCACAATTTGCTAGCGGCCCTGCCTCTGTTAGGCCTGCCCTAATCTAATGCCAACTGTCTGCCTGTGAAGAAAAATGGAAAAATTGTTTGTGAAAAATGAGCGTCAAACCCTTTCCTCCGCCCCCCCCCAGCCCCTAATCAGAAATACGGTCAGCAGCAGCAACATTTATTGGGCCTGGGAGGATTTCTTATGTTTGGCCCTCTAAGGAGAAGTAAATGCAGGCAATTATAGATGAAGTGATTTAACATGCCAGCATTCCTTTTCTACATAAGTGGCTCATTGTAAAGAGCAGGCTAAAGGGCCGGGGCATGCTAAGCACCCTATAGTGCTGCCGATGTTATGGCTGTGGCCGTGGCAATAATTTCTGACAATGTCTTTAAATGGGATATGACAAAGGGAATTTTTATCCCGTTCCATATTTCTTGGATGTGGCCTGCGAAAATGGTTAGTGGAGAAAAAACTGAAAGTATGCACAGCTCCACTCTCAGCCGAAGGAAAAGCCTTTTGTAACCGTCTCTACTTGCCAGCAGACTCCATCTGTCCTCATCTGTGCATGCCTCAAAATTTGTACTTAAAAAGAATCTAATTAATACAATATTTAGCCAAAAGAAATCTCGGCAGCATGTTAAAGTTAGTCTATCTTGCTGTTGTCATAATCGTCCCTTTTAATTTTCTTAGCAAAAGCAATTTAATTTATCTTAACGTTTGACGGTTATCCTGTGCATGTCTGAGTGAATATTGACTAGTGTGTGTGTGTGTTGTGTTGTGTTGGTTTTTTTTGGGGTTTTTTTTTCCCCCTCCAAGAGCGAAGTCTCACAGCATGGCAGTGGCTTTGCCTCATGTCAGCTTTGGACATGCTTCACACAAACACACATGCAGACACACACACACACACACACGGGGCAGGAAACGTACACCAGACATTTTCAGATGACACATTCACACACCCGCACACCCCTACACTATAACCTAACACCCCCATAAGCGCCTCTTCTGCATGCCTCTGCCATAACTAACTGGATTAGTCAGCCACAATCGATTTGGCACATGCTATCAAAACCAAACAGCCAATCTCCTCTCCACCTCCCCCCCGTCCGTCCGTCTCAGCACCACGCTCTTCCTTCCCCTCTCTCCATGCCTGCTTTCCTTTCCCTTCCCTCACTCCATCTGTCCTCCCCTCCTCTCCTCTCCTCTCCTCTCCTCTCCTCCTTTCTTCCTCCACTAGCGCTGCTGCCCCACTCTCCCTCTTTCTCCACCTCCTCATCCCTCATTTTCCTATTGCCTCACTCCATCCCTTTTCCCCTTTTGTCCCAATGCAAACTATCAATCCACGCGGCGATGCTACCGTCTTTAACCTCTCTTGCTCACCTCCTTCTACTCCTTCCTACCCATTCCTCTACTCGTTTTCACACATCCATGCATCCTCGAGTCTCTCCGCTCCTCTCACACCTGTCCCCCCTCTCCTATCTTTTATTTAAAAAACTTTTCCTCCCTCCCTCCCTCCCTCCCTCCCTCTTTCTCCTCTCCCGTCCTTCACCATGACTTCCCTTCCCGTTCTCCATCCCTCCCTGCCAGTGTGCCACCGCTCCTCTCCTCCTCCTTGCCACACATTCATCCATCCTTCCTTTCACTTCGGCAGCCAAATCACTCTCTAACAGATGCCACGCTCATTCAGTCGATCTCCCCAGTGTACGCGTTGTGTGTCCGCGCGAGTGTCTGTTGTGTCTGTGTAATTATGCATGTGTGTGCGAGGGAGCACGTGTGGGCATGTGTGCGTGTGTGTGTCTCGGTGGAAAAGGCCTGGCCAAGGCTAATTGCTGCCTCCTACCTGGTGGTGACAGGCCTAATCAAGGATGATGAGCTCACTGTTGGTCTCCCTCTCTCACTTTTCTCTCTCTCGCTTACTCTCTCTCCCCTCTTTTGGCAGAAAAATAGATAGACAGCCTCCAGTCCCCCATTATGGGTTGTTTTTGGAGAGGAGAGGAGGACGGGAGGATGATGGTGAGGGGGGAAGGAGAGCGGGAGGGAGAGAAGAAGGACAAGGCTTTTCATTTCAGCCCTCTCCTCTTAAGGGGACAGCATGGGAGCAAAAATTGGCCAGAGTGCTTGAGGGGTAGAGGTACACAGGTTGCAGCACAATGGGCCTATTCACCTCCTCTCAAAAAGTGAAGGGGCCAAAATGATTGGATGAATGAATAAATGAATGAATAAATTTTGTCTCAGGGTGTTTTGGGGGGCAGCGTGATGAGATGGGATGAGATGGGGGTTTACATGCATGTGTGCACATGTGTGTGTGTATGTATGTGTGAGAGTGACTGTGTGTCATCGGCTTGAAGGGTATGGCTAGCCAACAACTGCCTCTTGTGGTCCGGAACTGCTTGAGTCTTGAATTAGAATAATGGCATTTGGCCTCAGCAGCAACATAACAGATGTGTGTGCGTGTGTGTGTGTGCGTGTGTGCGTGAATACTGCATGTAAATATATCAGATAAATATATATATTTATTTGCGTGGGTGATGTGAGAGCCTGAAAAAAACACATAAATAACACAATTTCCAGCCTTGTATTGAGTCACACAATCACACATCCAACGGGCCCCCCCCCCCCCCCCCCCCACACACACACACACACACAGCACATAATTGCACATACACTCATGCATGCATCTGATATATTGCTTTATCGATCCCTGTGGGACATTTCCTCTCCTAGGGGGTCAGAGGTCAAAGTCAGGTGCAGACCATGTCGGGATGCGATGTCTCCCTCAAATAACCCGATTTGAACTTGATCTTGTGGACGTCCTGATGCCCACTGAAAACAATCGGGGACATAATGAAACACATACATTTTATATATAGAAATAAGGCCATGACAATGTTATTTCCCCCTTTTTTTTAAAACCAACCATTAAATCAACAACCTTATTCTGGAGCCTCCCAGATTTTTAGATCACTTGCAGTTTAATGGCTTTAAATTGAATTTGTCGTTTGATAGACTCTCTTTAAACTTATGTTCTATTTATGTCATGTTACTGCATTTGATAGCCAACGTCATGTTAAAAGGTTGCAAAAAAGGTCCATATATGATGATCAAAAATGTGTTTGTTTGTAAGAAATTGTGAATAGCTGAATTGTTCCCGCCCTTCAGTTGTTATCCAATTGTCTTAACAGAACATTTCCTTTGCAATGACGTGCAAAAAAAAAAAGAAATGAAAACAACTAAATGATGGGACTTGTTTAGACTAAAGATCTTGTTTTTGTCCTTTCTCTGAAGAAGGGCTACACTTGTGCAGTAGCGTTACCATTTTGGCCCCTGATTAGTCTCAAAACCCACATAAGTAAAAACCAGCCAGGTGCACACGATGTGAGCGCGCAAAAGAGCATCCTCGAGCGCAAAACCCTCATCCCAGGGGAGAGTTTCTGGCCGGCATGTATAAACGCGGTCCCACGGGCACAGAGCTGTGACAAGTGAGAGCTTGACCATCCCTACGTGCTTGCAGCTGCTTCACACTCGCCCTGTTACAGCCAGCTAAATAGCCTATGTGATGTTATAAAAGCTAACATCCTCGTGCAAAAGTCTGTGGGTGTTTAAAGTGGCCAATCAAAGGAGGGGGAGATATCAGCCACTGTCAACTCCATCCACACCTCCAACAGTCTTGAACCTGCAGAACAATTCAGTGTTGAGCAGTTTTTTTTTTTATTCTTTTGTTAGACAATTTTAAATCCATACATTATTGCTATTTGTAAAACGTGGGTCTGCGTGGCCATTGCTCAAGAGATTCATGGTAAAAATAAAAATTTTCGTGAAGACTCAGCGGGAAATTCTGAAGCAGGCAAGCATAAAAAAACATCCATGATCCTTCCAAAAATATACATTCAGTCGAAAACTGGAGATGCGACATTAAAATTGAGCATCTATCACAAATGTGATCAATTCTGACAATTTCCTGCAACCCCCACGAATGCGGCCGGGTTTCTTCAATTTATAAACTTCTCCAATCTCATCGTGAACATCAAAACCTGGGAAAAATCCCATTCCCATTTATTTATTTTTTTCTTGCACACATTTTGAGAGTAAGATGTTTAGACCTTTAAAATGATAGCCATCAAAGCCCGTAGACCTGAAAGAAGTGGAGGCCTCCCGGTGCAAAGGAGAGTTTCATCATGATGGATTTAGCTGGAAGCTCTTCATCCAAGTGTATCTGTCGTGTGTGGTGCCCTCTCTCTCTCTCTCTCTTTCTCTCTCTTCCTCCTTCACTTTTATTCCCCGTCTGCTGCTTATCTATTGATCTCTCCCTCTCATATTCGTTTTTTCTGTCTTTCCCTCATTCTGTTTTGCCTTCTCTATGTGTTATTGTGCTATCCCTTCCCTTTCACACACTTTCCTCTCTCTGTCAGACCACCACCTTCCATTTTCTTACATATCTCTTGCTCTCCGGGCCTTGTCAAGTATTGGCAGGACTCACACGGATGACTATCTTTAAATATAGGCCACCCCTGCATATTGAGGCATTATCTGGCCTCTTTGAATCAGCGGTAATGGGATATTGAATAGATCTCTATGGTGTGAGTCTGTTGAAATATTGAATTTATATTCCAGACTCTCTCGTGTGGAAGAGTATTTCTCATCTCATTCTGCGTGTTTAGGTTGAGTATGAAAAAGAGTGAATGTGGTGAGAATACATAGTGGTATTTACATGAATTGCATGTTGGGATTTGTCACAGTCCGGAGCCGGTTGATATTTTTTTGTGTATCTGTATCTACCATGTTTTCACTGTTTCGGGGCAAATTTAGACTTCCCTAAGTGAGTTCAAGTGTGTTAAAGTGCTCACGAGTTGACCTTTTATGATATAACTGTGAAATATGTCTCTGAAAAACATCATCAGAGTGACATTTAGATCCAGACGACAATTGAAAAACAACACGCAAAAAAAGGAGATTCATAACAGTTTATACACCACACTTTATGATATAGTTGCCGGTCCTTCTGTGATATATATTGCTGTTTTTAATCGTATGATTAATTCCTCTCCTATGGAAGTTAATCATTTTTAGACCTAGACGCACAAAGAGGTAATGTTTATGACCTAATCAAATATATGACTGTGGTTGTAATAAAAATTCATAATTTCCCTAGTGCATGATATTAGAGAGACATACACTCGGAATCATAATTCCTGGTTTGTGTATGAATTATGTGACTGTGGCGTTGAAGCTGGCGTGTGGATCATCAGATAATTTAGGGGCGGCCGGGTGAGAATATTGAAAAGATGGCTTCATTTCTAATAAGCAAACATGCTAATATGGCAACACTGGAATCATTAGGCGAAACAACTCACATTATCTATTTTCGCTCACATTAAATTAATATTCTGCAGAATGACCGTTTATCCCTGCACTCCTGTGACTGGCGAGAAACTACACTTACTTACAAAGTGGCTATTGTCAATTAATACACGAGGCAGAGCTGTTGTTGCAAGAATTACAAGAAGGATAAGGCGGTTGTTTGAGAGCAGCTGACACCGACAGACTAATAATCAGCTTCTCATTACCTCCACCAAGGGAGTGATGTTTTCACCTGTGTCCATTTGTTGGTCAGTTGTTTGGTTTGTCAGCAGAATTACTCAAAAACTACACAATGTATGCACCGCCACAGAACTTGAATGGAGGATGGGTCTTGGCCCAGACTGCTCCTCCTCTTTCAGGTGTTCCTAATTCATCGATTAAACCCTGCCCCATATTTAAAGGAGGCTGAAGGAGAAGGCTGACTGTGAGCTCCCCTTGCCTTTTTCCTTCTTGAGGACTGAGTTCTGACAGTCATATTTTTCGCTTCCTTGCATATTGGTTTTAGTTTATGTTGTTTTCATAGCTTAGGGAGGGAAGTTCAGGGACCACACTTCACCCATTCTGTTCTTTTTGGCCAGGCCTCCAGGCTGCCACAGTATCATGTCCCTTTTTAAACTTGTACTCAGGTATGGTCACAAGAGCCAATCTTTTTCTTTTTGTGGCTGTAAAACAGATTTCTTTCACTTTCTTACCATAGGGCAGGGCTCCAGACTGCGACCAAATTTGAGACAGTGCGACCTTAATTTACATTTAGTTGAGCATGTCCGACCAGCGAATTTGCTTTTGTGTTTTTTTTACACTGGTAGTGGAAGGGGCGAATCAAAGAAGCTGGAAAGACAGGTGGCAGGCCAATGTGTGTGAGAGGGGCAGGGAATGGGGAATGGCATAGTAAGTGGCTAATGTGTGGAGGGGGAGGGTCCGAAAGTTGTTCTGAGCGTGGAAGGAGAAGGTTTCACTTTCAGCAAACAATGGCGAAACAAAAGAATTCCACCAGTTACGTGTCCGCTGCGTGGCGGAGCTGACAGTTTCGTCTATGTGTTAACCTCACCAGGTCCGCTGCACTGCGTATCTGCTCTGTCCCAGCTCCGGACTGATCCCTCCAGAACAGATATGCAGCATTGTATTTCGGCGGATGCCGGACAACAACGGAGCAATTTAGCTGAATTTAGTTCAGAGCAGACCGGAAGTCACACACCGAAACAACAATATAACATCCGGTTACTTTTCAAAATAAAACACTCAGTGTTGACCCTAACACACAAATCTCAAAAAAGAGACAAATACAAGCTCTTCTACTAATCCTTCGGTTGGGAACACTTCGTGTTGTGGTTTTATCACACATACCTATAACTTAACTTAAGTTATTTTCTCCCCGATAAGCACAGTAGTGTGCCAGAGTCAAATCCTGACTCAGCGGATGAGACCGAGTCTGAAGACACAAGTGTGGTGAAAAAGGGCAGAAAATATTGTTTTTGTGATGAATGGCTGGTGATTAACGACCTTAATGAGTGGTTAAGGTCTCAGAGAGACGAATTCCATGAACTGCAAATTTAGCAGTCGATACCCACAACATGTGGGGAACACGAAATTTGCAGGTAATGCTGGCACTACACAGCATTACCTGTGTGCTCTCCTAAAATTTTCAGTTAGGGGCCACTGTGCTCCTAGTAAAAAAAGTTAGTCTGGAGCCCTGTAGGGGTGCCACACCCCCCTACTGAGAGTACACAAAAGAGGTCTCATATAAATAACCAAGTCAAGCCACAATCAACGAAAATGAGTCTACTGCACCCATCCAGGCTCCAGGCTGCCTGACTCTGGTCAGAAGTCCGAGAGGATGAGACGGAGCCGTGTGTGCTACCCTCTCTTACTAATTATCCTTATTCAGCTGGACCGCTTTCACCTGGGAAGACAGGAGGTCAGGCATCAGCCACAGTGGCGTATCCTGGCCAGCAGAGAGGGAGCATGTAACACAGGGATAGGGCATCTTTTTAAAATGAATCTGGATCAGAGAACTCTGGTGTACTTGGGTGGCTGGTATGTATGAGTAGGTGCAATTTTATGCAAATCCTGGATCTGGTGAGCTTAAATCATGGTTAAGCAGTTACGGGTGGTTTAAAATGTGGAGTGATGCAGTTTGGTATTGGATTAGGCTTGATTGAATTACACAGCCTTGGCAGAGGTATGCGCTCTACATACTACATGTTGGAAATAATGGCACGTGAAAAACGGATCCAAATATATGTTTCTTCAGCTGAAGTCTGACTTCAAGAGCGTTGCTTGTAGATACATACCACAGCGCAGCGCAGTGAAGCCACAGAGAGGTCAGTGAAGCAAATACGTACACATCTGCAGAGGAGATGATGTCTACATTGGCACATTTCGAGCCTTTAGGGATGTTCTTGATTGTCCATGACACTTGATTTACCAACCCTGATCTCTGCAGCTTTCAACAATGAAAAAAACAAAAACGCAACAACAATATAAGATGTGAATGTGGTCGAGTACATTTCCATGGTCAATTTGATCTTTCCATTACTGTGCATCAGCAGGCAAAAGGGAGAAGTGTACAGTAGCGTTTGGCAGCAAACCCTCCCACAGGACGCAAACCTACTTCTTTTCTGGCTGAAGGTGCTTTTCTCCACACACATAAACACAATCATGTGAGTATCAGAGGGAGAAGAAGGGGGGAAAACGCAAATTGGTCCAAATAGGAATTTAAAGTGCACTCTATTCTCATACATTTCACGGGGCTATTTTTTGACGTGTGTAAAGTTGATGTTTGGAGACATTGACCGCAATGAAACAGGCCTTCATAGGAGAACCGGGCCTCTTCAAATGCTACATTATGGAACACTCCAGCGATAATAAAACTTTCCTTTTTGCTCTCACAGCAATAACAGAATCTAAACTGCACCGCACATGAAAGACCACAGCAGCGTCAGGTCCATCAAAGCTAATTGATTCTACTATGTCTTCATTTCCAAGGAAAAACGTGTCGGGCCGGTGAGAATGATAGAGGGCTTGATTTATGAAGCGCGGAGCGTGGAGATGTGGGTGTTGCAGGTTTAGAGAATTTCATCTCGGATCAAGCCTCAGCACTGCGGAGATAAAAGCAAAAAAAAAAAAGAGGAGAGGGTTGTACTTAAATGGATTATGTTTATGGCTTGTGTCTCACAAGCCACTGTGTTTGCGTGTGTATGTGTGTGTGTGTGGGTGTGTGTGTTTGTGGGTGTGTGTGTCACTGGAGCTTTTCATATACAGAGCTCAAATGGTGGCCTGAGGTAAAATAACCTTGAGCAGCTATCAAAAAGAGATATTAATGATTTACAGAGCTGTTAACCAAGCCATCACCGGCGCACTGACCTCCTCTGTCCACCGCTGGAGGATGTGTTTGTGCATGGATGTGTGTTTGGGTGTTTGTTACGCATGTGTGTAACAAACACGCGTGCTTTCAGTGCTGTTTTTCAACGAGCCTTTCACAACACCAACAGTGGAAAATGAATGAACTTGGTATGAAATGAAGGTGTTGCAGCATAGAGGTATTGTTTGGCCTCTGGCTAAAACCAGGGACCTCAGCTGTGAGACCCAAAAGAGCCACTAATAGAGCGATTAATGGATGGGAAATGGATTTGTCAGCCTCAGTTAATGTTTCATGAGGGGCTATAGTTAAAGTTAATAAACAATAACCCACTCCTACTTGTGGCAGTTTTAAATTACTGCTGCTGTAACAGTTAATAGTCTTGAGTTGTGGTAAAAAAAAAAAACAGCAAAGTCAATTTCTAATAGAACACAGAGGAAACATCTCAAAGGTGACATTTGATAGTGCAGGTATATGTAAAGGTGACGTTTGAAAGAGACTGAACCAAAAAGTGCCTGTAGTTTAGGCAGGATCATGGATTCCAACTGAGAACTTCTAGACTATCTTACAGTAAGTACCGCTACCGACCCCCCACCCCCTCTCCACCAGCTCCAACCTCTGATACGCCGTCTCTGGCTGTGCTTTGTATGATGGAGACCAATAAAGCCTAAAGTACAGACAGCTAGTCTTTTTCAACTCAGCATTATGCCATAGGAATCCCCGCACCTGCTTTCAAGTCCTCTTCCTCTGTCCTCTCCGCCGGGCTCAGCCTGTGTGTGTAGTGTCCGGCTGGGGGATGTGATAACTCAGCCTAAGCCCAGTCAAACCAGCTTAATTCTCCCTGTGTCAGAGCAAAGCTTCAGAATCGTCCATTTTATGGTTAAAAAAAATCAGAATGCTCATTTGGCTTCCAGCAGCGAGGTGGGGCGTCATCTGAGGCAGAAGATTCTCTCTTGCTCCCTTTTCCTTTTGCTTTCATTATAAATATGCCATGCTATTGGTCTTGTTCTTTGGTCTGGCTTATTTCTTTTTTTTCTTTCGCTCTCTGGTTTCGAACTTTTTCCTCTTCCTTTTTCTCTTCTCTCCTCTCTTCCTCTCCCCTTCTCTAGTATCGACTTGCAGACATTAAAAAAGGGATAAAGCTTTGGCCAGCCTTCACCAGGAGCCCCCAGCCTTGTGAATCCTGTCGGCCCATCAAATAATAGTAAAATGAATCCCTCAGCATTTGATTTAGTCGTGTCAAAAGGCCAATGAAATGAACTTCTGCGACACCAAATCCCTCTGTGCCAGGAAATTGGAACTAAATTTATTTAATTTCAGCAGGAGCTTTTATATTGCATTCCTATATCCCCAATCCGCTTTTTTTTTGTTCAACTTGGTAGTGTTCTGCTTTGTAGAATCAGAGGATGGCTTCCTTTTTTTGATGGGGCCTGATTCTTCATCCCTATTAAACTCTGGTCTGACCCCTTCCACCTTATTATGGGCCAGACGTGTGAGGTTTCAGAGTGTAGCCTCTGTGAAGATCAGCGATACCAAATATCTAAAGTACGCCAGTAAGATCTAATACATCCGTGGCCAATACATAGAATGTGCTTGTTTGTTCATAAGTGTCTGCCATTTGTCCCACACTATGCAACCTCCTAAGACTCAGAGAAACAATGCAAAATCAAAAATGTCGTAGCCATTTTTATCATATTTGCTGTCTTTGAGTAAACATGTTTCATTTCCAACTGGGCATCTCAGATAAAACTGTTCATACGGGAAAGATGAAATGTAAACCTAAACAGGCATTCAGACTAAAAAAAAAAACGTTTGTATCGCTCACAGACAGGATTTGACATCCTCATAAAGGCAGAATGATTTAAACTTTTGTCATGACAATTGCGAAGTAAACATGGAAATACCGTGTTCATGTTACCAGTGTACCAGGAATGTATGCCAATGTGTATTTGATTGGCCAATGCATAACCTTGCTGGATGATGTAACATTGCTGTTAGCAAAAGTTTCTTCTGGTTCAACATATATATTGTACCGTGCCCCTGGACGCCATTCAATAAAGAGCTGATGTCAATTTGATCACTTGCTGAATGTTCGAAAAACTCAAATCCTTCTTATTTGATGCTATTCGGTAATGTCACATTGATATTCTACCTGTTATATTTATTCATGCTTATCTCTCTACAAGCTGTGAGCACTTTGTAAAACTTAATGCTTTACATTTTCTTGTTCAAGTCTGTATCAAAACAATAATTGCATGTCATTATGTAAAATAATACCAAAAGTACCAAGAGTATTGTGTTTTCTGGAAGAGTTTCTCCAATCCATACCTGCTGCAAAGAGATCCCCTTTTAAAGCTGAGGTTAGTTACACAAATAAAAGTCGAGATCTTCATTTGTTTAACACAAATTCCCTCATTGTGTCCCTCTGCTGTGGCTCAGCATGGAAGCACCGTCTGATGAAGTTAATTTCACACTTAAAAGAGTTCATCTCTGGAAGATACCCACTTGATTTTGAAGTCAGACTTCTAATTCCACACTATCTGGAGCTCTGCTTCAAATGCATTTTTTACACATAACAGATGGATTTTGTCCCCATCTCAAGCAAAATTCACTTTTAGAAGTGATTACTTGAGCTACTATGGAGAGGATGAATCATTACATCAGACACCTATCTTTCAGTGTACATATTGTTCAGTATTGTTCTTAGATCAATCTCTCTCTAAATGCTCTCTTTTGAGCTTTTATTTTGATATGCCAGCTTAGCGAGTCAGACAAGAAAGAGAGACATGCTTTACGAGGGAGCTCGAACCTTACAGAGTTAAAAAAAAACAAGAAGTGGGGCTAGCGTGATATCCTGTACATGAAATACAGTTCAGTGACATAAGCCAAGCTCTTTTTTCTGACCTCACCATTTGCTGTGCAGCATCTACAGCAAACTGAGCAGTGATCACAGACCCTAACTGTCATATACAGACGCAAGTAGAATTGAAATATCAAGCGCTTGTTATTGGACTCTGTGTTCATTAGTGTCTACAGTAATTGAATTATTTGAGACTACATTGTTGTTCAATAATTAGCTTATTAGCATGGAAACCACAGCACTGAAAGGCCAAGCAATCAGACCAACAATTAGCCATCAGTGCAAAGAGAGCGGGATTGGGGCCACAAGGCAATGGCAGCTTATGACAATAGTGGTCAACTCATTTCCATTACAATCAATTAGCGCTTGGCCTAATTTGATCTAAGGGAAAAGGAATCATTAAACAATGACGCTCTGTGAATAGCAAAAGCATCTGTTTGAGTTTGTTCACGTGGCAGTGATTGAAGGAATAGGCGACGTCCCTTGAAAGGGACACTGGCATCGTTAAAGATATGGATTTACAATTTCCAGAATGCTGAACATTTTGAATGTTAGAGTTTTAAAGTTTAATTCATGATAGTATTGCATTGTCTTTAAATCTTCATGGTGAATTTGCATGTGTGTGCAAATGCAATGTAAAATACTAATTTCTCAACTAGTCCAATATACAGATATTTGGACATACTGAATATATATTTTAGTTGTTGTACTCATTGTTTCCATACAGAAAAACCACATTCCCAAAGTTTTTTTTATTTAGCTTTAACTTCATTTAGATTAAACCTATGTCGTTAAAAGTCTTTCTTGTCTGTCCGTGCCCTCCCAGAGCCGTGTCAACTAGCCAGATCAAAGACGGAAACATGCTGTGTTTTGTTTTTCTTCCGTCTATAGACTTTTTCTTGAAGTGTAAATCAGACTGGAAGCCATCTCCCCACTGTAAGCCTTCAGGCCGATCATAACTGAAATGCCAATTATTTTCACATTGCAATAAAGCCTCATCATGAAAATCTCATACACATCCACACACCTAATGAGGTTGAGTCATTCAGTATTGGTTTAAGGACCACTGAAGATTGCACAGACATAATCGCATCTCTGAGGCTAATTTCTGTGAGCCTGCCAAGTCGGCACTTTGTTGTTCATAATGGTTGTTTTTTTTCTTTGTACCGTGAAACTGCAACAAAAGGACTTATAACCTGCACATTATTGAAGCTTTTTATAGCAAGTGTTGGCACAGAGGATGACAGCAGAGACATGCATAGCAATCCCAAAGAACTATCTCATAACAAAACCTCTGCCGCATAACGCGGTCTAGGTTACAAGGCTTTGTGCATCACAGTTTTCATGAAGGCACCCTCCAAATTGCACAACGCACTTTTTCCAGAGTAGTTCATCTTACAGTTTGCCGTTTTATTAAACTCACACGAGGGTTCATGCAAATGCGTTACGCTTCGAGGTACAGCCAGCACGTATCCCAATCTCCTGATGATTGTGAGGGACGCGTGACGATGCGCATTACTAATTTCACAGCCAAGGCATTAACTTGGCCCAGGGTGGAAGGAATCAATAGAGAAGCAGATATCTTTGAGGAAGCTAGAAAAAGCACGCCTCTGCATCTTCTCTTCGGAATTTTAACATTCCTTCTACTGTATACATCTGCATGTGACAGTTTCACTACTCTGGGGAAAAAAAAAATGGGATGCGACTCAAGATGAGATGGGGCAGAACGAGAACACAAATACTTTTTCTAACTATATGAACCACTAAGCTCTATGTCAAATTATTGTGGAATCAGCCTGTGCTGTAACAATAAAGCTAGGGGCCTTGGTGATATGTCTATATAGGAGGTTTTGCATGAATAAAGAGATGGCTAAAGCTGCACTCAATATGACCCTTTCTTCTTTTCAGATGCTATAACTACCATTGCACTGTGTTTGATTTCAGTTCAGTATGCCAACACAGACAACACACAGCAAACAAACGAACAAAACCTTTTTCAAAAACTTTTCATAGCCAGTTAGAGTCATTCTGGAAATCAGTGGTTGCCTGCTTTCAGAACCAACACATCTACAGAGGATGCCATATCCACTGCCCTCCACTCAGTCTTCACACACCTGGAAATTGAGAACAGCTACATCGAAATGCTGTTTTGTGGATTTCAGATCATCATGAAGATCTCCCCCATGGAGCTGAGCTAGCGAACTAGAGCTAGTTCACTCAAATAGTTATTCATAAAGAGCATCAGGATTGTGTGTCTGTTTGACCGACGGTGGAGCTAAGTTAAACACACACACACACACACACACACACACAGAGCAAGAGGGTTTGTCTTGGCGTGGACATGTTTATATATTAGTCAGAACACAATTGCTGTGAAACAATTAGAACAACCACATTTCTTTTTCAATGATTCATTGCTCTATTCCTGCCAACGCTGGTTCCCTTTCTTCATTCACTCTTAGCTTGCTCAGCCACACTACTCCCTCTGTCTTGTCCAGTGAGCCGGGGAGGACAGGCAGACTGTGAATGTTGAGTTTACAAAAAATTACCAACAAATCCTCCATAGCATTTCCTCAAATAATTGCATTCATCTAACATCACATGTGTAAATCATTTGCTGATTGGGTGGCATGATTCAGAGTAATAGGAATTCTGAAGATCCTGCTGGGAAAGCTGCTTTAAATGACTCAAAGAAAGTTTCCTATCCCTGCCCTCTATTGCTTACTTATTTAAATCATATTTCTAAATTCTGTTTGATAGATGTTGGATGATTTATTCATAACTATAACCAAAAATTACGTTTGACTTGTCATTCAGTGTTTGACTTCTGCCTGTCCTTCAAGTGCTTCTTTTAGTTACTGGTATGTCCACATCTACTACTATTATTCTGACACCTTGCTTTGGCTGTGAATTGTAGCAACAGCAACTCTTTCCCTCTCTGCTCCTATCAGTTTGTGAACAGGCAGGCCCGCCAGATGTTCTTGCCAACAACATCTATCAGCAGCCTGTGTGAAGGTTTCAAAGAGGGCAGGATTATGAAAATAACAAAAGAGGGACCACTTGGGTTGTGTACACAGGAGATTACCAATACTCCAAACACCTTTACACATCAATATGAACATGCTGCGAAGTTATTAAACAGGCAATTTGTTGGTTATTCAAAATGCCTGGAGATTTGCATCACACAGACCATATTGTGTGTACAGAATGGCATCTACAGGTACGCTCTGACCAGAAGCGGCAGGGTGAAATTTACTTGCAACTCCTTCGTGCCACATTTGACCTTCACTTAATCAGGATGTTCTCCTGAGATCCAAACCCTTTTATGAGTGAGTCCTCTTTCCAGGAGGGTCTGCGGTTATTGTTGTCGATGACTTGCCAGCTCTCATTAGCATTTCACAAACTTGGAAGTTATACAATAATACAAATAGGCTGCTTTTTAATCGTCTTTGCCCTCTAAAGATTATGTTAGCACTAAATGTAAGCCGTAGACCAGTTTAGGGGGACACTAAATTGTCCTTTTACTAGAAAAACAAAAACAGAAACATGCACACAATCGTGCACATATACATTTAATAAATACATCCAAAAAACAATCTTTCCCTCATATCTTAAAAAATGTGCAACAGGAACACTCAGCAAATTTCAACGAACTCTTACCCACGTCTGAAATGTGCATGAGCGTCCGACAGCAGAGACAAGAGGTGAGTGGGGGCATGTGGAGTCATCCAGGGGCCAGTGGAGGGATTGATTGTCTGTTGGGCGGGGGATTATGTATTTGTGTGTTCAGCCTCCCACAGTCCAATTGGGTTTGTTCTGCTATGGCTAGATTATGGAGCTGAGTCTGAATGCATGGCGTAGTTACAGTCTCTGTGTGTCAAGAGCACCCGAATGACACCACAGCAGAAGATGTGAGTGGGTAAGCGGCACACATGCAAGGACGCCCACACACACACACACACACACACACACACACAAATGAAGCACAAAATCATAAGCACACATATTGACACTTTTGGTAGACACATTAATCTGTATGCACACACACAGTCACACACACATTCACACAGCCTTTAAGCAGCTTAAGAAAAGGTGTATTGACTAAAAATCCTTTTACACACACACACACACACACACACACACACACACACACACACACGTGCACAAACACACAGTATATCCCACAAAAGACGCGCACTGTCCAATATGGACACAGACCACATGACAGTTAGAAAAACATCCATATGGAGTGCATTTGGATGACAGCTGCGTGACTTTCTTTTCTGAACGTGGAAGTTCTGTAAAGCTGAAACGTTTTATTACAACATTTCATTGATATTTGAACAAGCATTCAACTCTTTGACACTAGAAATATCAATCAAACTGGCTTGATAATATATATCAGTCTAGCCATGAATGAGCAGCTTGTTACAAAATGTGACTTCTATCATTTGTAACAATAATACCATCTCCACCATGCTGGCAGCTGGCATTTAAGATAAGCACATTATAAATTAATACTGAAGTTAGAAATCATCCCAAAACATTGGCTTTTATTAAAACGCCATTTCTTCTAAATGTTACCTCTGTGATTCCAGCTGGCAATGTTTTCCCAGCCAATACATTGCATTTTGGATTAAAAGCCTTGGAAAGTCTTTAATCATAGACTTGCCCTTTAGAACAGTGATGGCAATGACACGCAATTTTAAACACAAATAGTTGAAATCACAATTTTACACTTACCTTAATGTGGTAGTGCTAAAAGAAACAAGGAGAAGTTACACAAAAAGAAAAGCTCGGGTACACCAGGGCAACAGCAGTCAATTGAACACAATTCTGTTAGACTTGCTTTAACTTGAAATGCAGAAAGGCAACATGAAGTGTAATTATTTTGTCCACATTTGCCCTGAAAGTCTTCTGTTGTCATTACGTGTTAAAAATCTATTGAAGACAAAGCGTAACAGCGAAAAAGAACACTGCCAGCAGTTTGTGTACGATTCTCAAGAGCCCCACTGCCCAAGATATGGCCCAGGACGTTTGAGCCCTGCTCCAAATTAGCAAATCTCCACAGTCTAGGCCACACTTCAAGACAGCAACATACTCATAAAACATGGTCCTAATTGCTCTGTCACATCAGAGGCCGTGTCCCTGATGTACTTTACTGTCCCCCCTATTAAATGCTAGTATCATTCTAAGAAGTTTGTAATAATGTATCCCTCATTAGGGCCTAAACAGGCCAGAGTAACAGGGAAAGAGAGGAGCAATTAACTTAAGCACAGCACACCTATAGATTTGAGGCCCATTCCAAAGGGCCTTAATAACAAAGCAGAGGAAGAGAAAGATACCCCCCAATTTATAAAAAAAGACTGTTTATTAATGGCTCATGGGCTCATTTGCATAATTTAGCATTGCCTTCCCATTAGCAAGCATTATTTCTCCAGCATTTCTTTACACCCCCGGGTTTTAGCCAGGGCACGGACGATAAATCCATGATAACTCTGACATCAATTTGCAGCCACTTCTCAGCAAAAGGACATTTAAGTTGGCAGCAGAAACAGTTAGTTTGTGTGAATGTCCACTATGTGTCAAGCCTGATGTCCATCATTTGCGTTAGTGCATCTGACCTAATTATGTTTGTGTTGACATAAGAATATGTTTAGAAGCAGCTCATTATTTAGGAAATGACTGCAATGGCTATAAATACCAAAAGACCAAAGGAGAGGAGAGTGGTAATTTGGGGAATCATAGTTATGTGGCTTTTTCCTGATTTGCCATTCTTGTGCATTGTCTTTGTGTACAATGCCACTGATACCTCATCTCGAAGCCGCTGAATGAATAACTGAATAGCCATTCAGTAAATTCTGAGCAGGCGCTTTCTCTCAATGCATTATTGTCTCACCCACAAAAGGCTTCAAGTTTTGCAAAATTGTAAAATCACTGAGACAAAAACTATTAGCTCAGGGATTTTTGTTTGTTTGTTTGTTTCAGTGGATAAAAAGCTGGCAATTTAGGGACTTAAAGGGTAAATCCACTGATTTTACACATTAAAGTGTGTTTACAGGTCTTGGAGAGTACTATTCTTTATGTGAAAAACTCCAGAGGAAGCTGCATTTAATCTGATAAATTGTCTCCAGGGATGTCGCTCAGTTGTAGTTGTGTTGTGTTGTGGGTTATGTAGGCACCAGGTTTTCATAAGTAGCCCACTAATCTAACATTGCACTCCCGTATCACCGTTGGTCTCACTATGGGCAGTTTAAAAACAAATGAACAAAACTGATGCCAGAGATAACACTTTTTATTTAACATGTTCTTCCTTTTCAAAACTTGGCTCCTACATGACCCACAATGCAACAGCCACTGAGTAACATCCCTTGTTGCAATTTAGCAGATTACATGCTGCCTTGAGAGTAGAAATGAACTGGGCCAAAAATACAGTACCTGTTAGAAAATATTTCTCCAATTAAAACTTTAAAGCTCCTTTTTGCAAGAAAGTTGATTTTTGAGTCTCGTCAAATACTGGTGCTCTGAGACTGTAGGTCAGGTCAGCTACCATCCCAGAGCATCAGTACATGATGATCAACTTAGAGCTTTAACTAAATGTTCATAAAACATTAGTTTTTGCATTTTACTGTATCCATTATCAGCCTTCATCCATCTCTGAGGTTAAATTGTGTAAATATAACACACTGCTCCTCTCCAGTGACATTACTCATCGAAGGTGTTCTCCAGTGGCTCTGGTTCTTTGGTATTACAAAGCTCTATATTCTCACAACCATTACAGTGACTCCCACACTTCACATGTCATCTGTCCCTGGATGATGCTTGTAACTGCTTTGATATGCAACCAGTAAAATGGCACTCATAACATTTAGGTTATATTTAGAGAATTCAGGCTTAAAAGTAAGCTTGCCTGTAATATTTCTGTTAAACAGTCAATCCCACAACAATACTGCATGTTCGCAGGTAACAGACGAGTGAAGACACCAATGTGACCAAAAGGACTCTTGAGAGGGCTCTTTTCTTCTATTAATTCCAGTAGATAACCTTTGAGAAACCTCAGAAGTCTCAGGCAAAGAGTTAAAACTAATCAGATAACATTATATTTCACCTTTCAGTGTCATCAAGATCTCTTCTCTTCTCTTCTCTTCTCTTCTCTTCTCTTCTCTTTCCTGTTATCCTCTGCCTACATAACTGACCACATCACCACCGACAGGACAGCCATAACATCTTGATAGACAAATAATGAAATAATCTCCGTCCCGCTCATTAGCCATGACATCATGGTGGCGCTGAGGCCAGACAATGGACTGACTCCATAACTTTGCCCGGCTGTTGTGTGTCAGACAGCCTGTGGGGGGCAGACAAGACCTTTGGAAGCAGGCGCAGCGTAAAAGAATCATTTCAGCACTTTTTATGCTGGGTGCAGGAGGATTGGTTTGATTCATCCCACTGTCCCTCTTTTGACTTCACAAGTAAAAAAAACATAAATAAAATCACATAGATTCACACCCCCTTATCAGTGTGTTATTAAAACATTTATTTTTACCATCATGCCATGTAAGTCAGGGTTAGGACTATGTTTAGTCATTTTATTAAGGCTTACAGACTCATTTGTATTGGACACGCAAATATGAAGATGTAAAACTTATACTTTTTTTTTTTTTCCAATTAGTCAGAAACCTTATTAATATCACTCTGCTCCCCAAACTCTATGAATCATCTCACAGTCTCGTTAATTAAAGACTTCCTTTTTGTTCCTTCCTCCATTTCATGAGAAATCACGGTGGATCAGTCGCCGCACATCAGTTCATTAATCACCTCACCTTCTGTTCTCCCTTTCTCTACGACTCAACGTGTCAACCGACACATACACGTATGTAGCGATTAAAGTTATTTTCATTATTCTTTGATGATCTCATTCTCTTCCACTGTGACGCTATATGGGCTTCCATCTACTCACGTGTCACCGAACACACATGCTATTAATGCTTTTGCCAGCCCTTCATGCGCTTCCTTCATTCTCCTTCCATTCAATGACCTACAATGGTTCCTCTCCTGCAGTCACACAAACACGCACATTTTCTTTTTCTATCTTCCCCCCATTCTAATTATTGATCTGTCATCTTTGTGTCACATAATGTAACAAATGAACCATATTAACCAATCAAATGTCGAAGACTGTGAGGAGATGTCATGTGATTGCCCTTGGTGGCCAATAGGCACCTGTTGTGGAATAATTATGGTGATTACGCGTCCTAATGCGTGTGCGCAGACCTGTTAACCTTTTGTCAATGAATGACTCAGTCACCTCGTGCGCATTTGGTGTGCGTGTGTCAAACACATGCACGGCTACTGTAAAACAAATGCACGGTGCTTCTTCTGCGTGTGTCACAGTGGTGTCTACAGAGCACCTACTGAGCTGCAGAGCCCCTGTCTTAATTAAAGTTATAGATAGAAGGCAGCATACAGAGGGATCACCGTGACAACAAATGCAAAAGTGATGGTATGGTATGTGCTCTATTGAGTATGGTATGGGGTGGTGTATTCTAGAAATGTGCTGTTTAAACATATATGCCCTGAAGATGATGAAAATCTGAATAAATAAGACGGATGAGACATGATGGCAATAAAACCGCCTGCTAGAATTAATAAAAGAATTTCGTGAAAGAAGGGATATAAAAGATGTCCCTGATGCAGCAAGACCTAAACTTTGGAGAGGGACTTCCCGAGCTTAGGGCCCTTGACTGCAAAACCCTGTCAACCTAAGTCTTGTCTCAGGATCAGGAACAGGCCTGCCTGGGGATCAGAGGCTGCGCCCTGGCTCATAGGGGAGCAGCAATTTGGCCATGTAGCTGAAGCATGAAGTGCTGTAAAGGTGGAAAGAACAATCCTGAGGGAGTAGTTGCCAGTGAACAAACGAGGAACGAATCAGGAACAAACCTGATAATTAATTAATTGTTCCTGAATAACTCTTACTCGAGCACCATACAGTAAACAAGATGATTTAGAGTAGAAGAGAGTGGGAGATGCTACATTGTTGATAATAATATCATAATTATAGTTCATAAATCTGTGAATCTGTGAATCTGAATAATGTTCAGACTTTCTAAATGGGAGGTTTCTGTTTAACTCTGAGTCAGCTGCTGAACTGCACAAACTAGTAACAACTCATTCATTACTCATTACTTTATCAGTCAGTTACTCTTTTTGTGACCCCCAAGTAAAGTGTATAATGAAGTAGTGCCCTGTCACATAAGATACAACAAGCCTCCAAGTTTTACTGGTCACACTATTAAGGAACTAGCGATAAACGGTTCATTAATCATCAGGTTGTTTCTGATTCATTCCTTCCTTGTTTTGTGAAAACGTTCCTATAAGATAAAAAAAAAAAAATGCTTCCCAACTTACATACTATTTATTAAGTTATACTTGATTCATCCTTTTGAAAGGATATGAAGTTAAACACACCTGGATGTTCGGCAGCTTCCCCACCTGAGTCTCTCAGGTCCTGTCAGACTCGATGGTGAGCATGTGTGATCTTCAAGTCTCTTCAGACATTTTCAAGTCCACACTCTTGTGGGGTCACTGAAAGAGAGTTTCATCCTGAAGTCACTCCAGCATTGTCAGAGCTCTGTGCTTCTGGTCATTGTATTCTCACAACGTGATCTTAGTTTTGACACAGCCTGTGGTGGCCTGCTCTTCATAGCAGATTTTCTGCAGCTGATTTCATTCATTGTCCAATCAGCCCTGACCCGTCTCCTAGTCCTTGCATCCCCATAGCTCTATGCCACCACCATACGCCACTATAAAGATAGTACCAACTAGGTTGTGAGGGTAACAGAAATTTTACAAGAGCTCCAGATTCAGGCCAAAAACTTGCAGTTTTGGTCTTGTCAATAGTTGATGTCCTCTAATGTGCCACTTTGCACACTTCTGGAGTGCTGTTGTGCGCTACAAGCATGCCACAACATCATAAAGGACAGACTGATGAAGTGCTACAGCAGGCTGTTTCTGCTTATATGGCAGCTCTGAGCTTGAAACCTCTGTTAGAGTGGCCATTATTATCTTTAGCTATTTGTTTTCATGTCACCTCCAAAACCAAGACCCTTTTTGCACAGTTTCAGAGTCTAGACTGCTAGCCATAGAAGACTTGCGGGTCTGTATTTAGACACGGCACACTTTTAAATAATGTCCAATCAACTGCGTTCAGGTGGATACCAATTGAATAGAAACAGTTCAACACTTCAAGTATCATCCTAACAAAAAGGTTTTTCCGAATGCTTTATTTAAGTAAGAGTAAAATCTTCTATAATACAAAAGAACTGGCAAAAAAAGCAGTAGACCTAATAATTGAAATAAATTATTTTCATACCCACTGCTGATGTAACGACCCAGTTTCAATATCACAAAAACATATTCTGTTGTAATGAAACACTATCATCATAAAGTAATTCAAATTCAGCCTACTAGCTGCAAAAAAAGTAATAGTGAATAGCTTTCATCATCAAAAATATAGCCTGAGGCAATCCACTTTGTAACATATTATGTAATAATCAATGAGCACTGTCACATTGCTTGGGGTACGTTATCTTTCCTACTGCACTTAAGCTACATATACTGTGCTGGGGTGAGCGATGCTGCATCCCGGGGTAGAGAAGTGGGGAGAGGATGAGAGGAGAAGAAGTCAGGAGAAGTGCAAAGAGACGGGAGGGCTGCAACAAGGCTGGGCAGGTTCTGGAGCACCCAGGGAGTAGAGGGAGAGTGAGAGGCCGGGCAGCATGAAGGGATGGAGCAGCTGTGTGTGTTTGTGTGCGTGTGTGTTTGTGCACACATGTGCGTGTTCATGCATGTGCATATGTGGGGATCGCATTGTGCATCAAAAACACATGCATAAGTGTGCAAGTGTTAATGTGTTTATGTGTGTGTGTGTGTGTGTGTGTGTGTGTGTGTGTGTGTGTGTGTGTGTGTTGGAAAGTGAGCGTGTGCGAGCAACCAAAGCATTTTGATATTCCTATGTCTGTGTCTTCCGGCGCTAAATCGGTTGGGGGTTCAGACCAGACTCATGCTGGGTCCCTCCAAGCACTCACACTGCTGTTCAGCATTCATTTGTCTCCTCTCCTCTCCTCTCCTCTCCTCTCCTCTCCTCTCCTGTCCAGTTTCTCTCTATCTCTCTCTTTACCTCCCCTGCTCTCCCTCTTTATTTCTCCTGCCCCCTCTCTCCCTCTCTCCCTCTCTATCTAGCACTGCTCTCTATCACACTCAGTTTTCACCACATCCTTTCTTTTCATGTGGATGGTGGATGCTCATGAATTTATGGATTTCTGCATGGGGGGCTCTCTTCCGAGGGAGACCAAAAATGATTTCACAGCCCGCTGTGTGGAATATGGGCTCGTGGAGGAACAGGGTAGGAGCTCAAAGCGCCAGACAACTGTTTTGTTCTGGTCCATTCTCCGCCACAGAGGGAGTGGTCCACCTGAAATAGAGCATAAAGTGGCCTTTCTTATAGCTGACGTGTGAGCAAAATGCCAACAGCCTTGTTTTCTATTGTGATTTCTCTGTTGTGTGCAGCAGTACTTGTGTTATTGGGTTGTTTGATTTGACTACATTTGGACACCAATATTTTAAAAGGTTTTTCTTATGTGATGTATCCTTTTTGGATTTCAGACAATTCAAACATTTTAAATGCATCAACTAGAAACAGCTATGTACACTACATTGCCAAAAGTATTTTCTCACCTGCCCTGACTCGCATATGAATTTAAGTGACATCCCATTCTTAATCAGTAGGGTTTATTATGACGTCGGTCCACCCTTTGCAGCTATGACAGCTTCATCTCTTCTAGGAAGGCTTTCCACAAGGTTTAGGAGTGTTTATAGGAATTTTTGACCATTCTTCCAGAAGCGCATTTGTGAAGTCACACACTGATATTGGGCGGGAAGGCCTGGCTCTCAGTCTCCGCTCTAATTCATCCCAAAGGTTTTCTGCTGGGTTGAGGTCAGGACTCTGTGCAGGCCAGTCAAGTTCATCCACACCAAACTCTCTCATCCATGTCTTTATGAACCTTGCTTTGTGCACTGGGGCACACTCATGTTGGAACAGGAAGGGGCCATCCCCAAACTCTTCTGGGGCGTTCAGACCGAACACGACAGACGCGAATACAATCGCTTCAGACGCTTCATTCGCGCCGCGTGATCATTTTGGACTATTCGCTTCATTCGCGTCAATCGCTTCATTCGCGTCATTCGCTTCATTCGCGCTTGCCCGCTCATTTTTGAACCGGTATTTCTCAACCCGCTGTCTTTCCACGTCTATCATGGCTGATATCACCACCGTTGCTGCACTGTACCTGCCGTTCAAGTCCCAGAAACGCCGGAAAACCACCCGCCGTCGTGTCTGGAGCGCCTGTCCATCTGTCTGAGGTGAGTTGCGGTGTCGTACAGCACCGGGTGCCCACACACAGCTACAATTAGCTTCTCCTCCATCGTTGCTCTGAGCAACCGTAAACAACCGTACGTGAGGGAAGTGACGTCGTCGGCTCGAACTCGTCGCTGATTGGATGTCGCGACGCGATGCCGCCTGAAAAGTTGGATATTTTCAACTTTATTCGCGCCGCGCCAGACGCTTCATTCACGCCGCGCCAGACGCTCCAGACGCTTCAGACGCTTCAGACGCTTCATTCGCGCCGCGCCAGACGCTCCATTCGCGCCGCCGTCGCCTGAATCGCGTGTTATCGCGCCATTTACATTGATTTTCAATGTAGAGTTGCCGCTCCATTCGCGTCTATCGCGTTCGGTCTGAACGCCCCTTTCCCCAAAGTTGGGAGCATGGAATTGTCCAACATCTCCCTTTAACTTTGCTAGTATCACTAGGATCTCTACTCATGAACAAGAGCATTGAGAACATTGTTTGTGTATACAGAGTTTATGAAAAAGAAGGTTTTTGAACTACTCACGTTAGCTGCTGCACCTCCTGCGCGTCGCCGTCATGCCAGACAAAAAGTGTCGATCCCCGAGTGCAACCTGACAGGCAGGAGAGTAATGGTGAACCGCTCGTCAAGCGTGCCTGTCAGGTCACACTCCGGGATCGACACTTTTTGTCTGGCATGACGGCGACGCGCTGGAGATCCAGCAGCTAACGTGAGTAGTTTAAAAACCTTCTTTTTCATAAACTCTGTGTACACAAACAATGTTCTCAATGCTCTTTTTCATGAGTAGAGATCCTATTGATGCTACGAGCAAAGTTTCATGTTGTGTCGAGCCTTCTTAGTGTTCTAAAAATAGCGATTTTGATGCTAGCGTATCCTGCACCGAGCACTCAAAATTAACATGCCCAAAACCGAAACTACGGTAAATCTTAAAAGTGCCTCTTTCGTCGTAATTATGCTTTTACACGAAGGTTTGACTCATATTCAATCCCAAATAAAGCCTTGGTTGCTTTTTGGCAAGAGTTTATCGATATCGATCTCATCACACTAGTATCGATCCGATACCAATACTCACCTTGGTGTCAATACTATCGATATTTGGATTGATCCACCCACCCCTAGTGAATTGTAAGCTTGTAGATCTGCAATTTTGTGTGGCATCCTTTGATGAAAGTATGAAATAGGGCTAAAGTGGTTAATAAAAGCAACTAATCAATTAATCAGGATAGTATATGTGTAGCACCCTACCCAGTAATTTAGAATATCTCCTTACTTACAAATTATGTGAAAAGTATCTCTCTGGGCGGGCTCTGGGTTCTTAATTTTAAGGTTTTGTGGTGCCGTATTAACTTATGTATTGAACATTCAAAATGTACTTTCTCTCAAAAATAAGGTAAGAAACAATAATTGATTGGTGCCTCCACTTAGTAGATTATAAACTGAGATAAGAAAATCTACTAAGAAATAATATTAATTTAGATGATTTTGTACGGGCTGGTCCTTTAATCTATTCAAGCTAAATGTTTCAACACTGCACAAATAATATTCTTAACCAATGAATCCCTGTGATTTGCTCTAATTACCACTCACACACAGTACTTTTTAGAATAACAATCAGTGTATTAACACAAATTTGAGTATCAAATATTGCTCAGTGGTGAACACAAAAATATCGATTATCATAATCTCTTCAGTCAAATTCACTATAGCACAAATTCAATATCCAAAAAAACATATACTTATAATAAAATTCAGACAGTCTCAGAAATAGAAAGTTGCAGGCCTGAATCGGTGCTCGGGTACGTTGGGGTCTAAAAGGGTTGACCAGTTCGCTCTCTCCAGCAAAATAAAACAAACTGTGCACGTGCAGCTGGGGTTTTTTTGTACTCACTGTTCTTGTCCAGTTAGTGTGTGATGTGTGTGAAGATGGGGGTTATGAAGAACGTTACAGGCGAGGATGGAGGGAGAATGAAGAGGGGAATGGAGACGGTGACTCCTACTGCTGTGACCTCGACACGTGCTGCTGTCCGACTGCTGTCGCTCAGAGGGGGGGAAAAAAGGTCCACGGAGGGCTTCCTGGTCCAGTCCTCTGATAACATACATTTACATCTTTCAATCATAAATAAAATCTCTAAGCACTTCTATGAACTCAGTCCGAATTCACATAACAGCAGTACACAAACAGGTCAACAAAATGAGTAACTTGAGGCTACTACAATTAACCCTGTGCAACTAGCCGTTGCATGCTAACTAACCGCTAATCGCGGTTAGCATTCACATTGTAACCTTAGCAGTAACACAGTTCGTAATTACCACAACACAAATAAACATTTACCTTCTGTAAACCGATGTACTTCCATATACCGCTGAAAACTCTGCATTTATCTTGATACAAGGACAATACTCCGGTGTTACATTTACTATTCGTGTCGTACTTTTTACTCCGCTGCTCTTTCTTACTCGTCTCTCTACCTTGATCTAACCTGCTTCCTCTATGTCCCACCCCCTTGCTCTCCCGACTGAATGACAACCCATGACAATGGAGCAGACGACCAATCGACAGGCTATACAGGGATGAGTGACAGATAAAACACCAGTTGTCTGCACTTTTAGCCAAACATATTATAAACACATTTTAAATATTGTATTAACTTGTAAATTGTTTAAATACTTTTTAAACTGAACTCATAGCATTTTAGATAACAGTTCTTGTTATATGAACTACAATAGGTTGAACTTTTTTATAGAAAGAACTTTATAATTATTTATTTAACTGATTAACTTATTTACATTTAGACAGGGCTACATATGAATATGGTTATTGTTTTCCAATACTTTAGATAACTAGATTTAGTTGTAACACACCACACCATCCAGAGTTTGCTATTTATTATGTCAAGTAAAGTTCATAGACAGTTAAGCAACCATTCTGAACCTTTTATTTTAATGAATGTTTATCCACACCATTCTAGAAGGCACATACCTGCTAACCACGGTATCACTGCCTCCTTCACATGGTGGAGAGTCTTCCTCAACACACATTTTTTTAGCCTCCTCCTGCACCATTAGGGCAGTGGTAATGGGAGCCTCACTCTCATCAGACTCACGTGAAGGACCCGCTGCTGAAGCTGCAGCATCGGTGCTGCTAGCCCCGGCCAGCAGACATCTGCGTAATTGTTTGACTTGTAGCAGCCTGTGCTGCTAGAGCTTTTCTTTTCCTTTCCCTCAATTTTTCCGCACCACCTTTGCGTTTTTACTTTCCTTCTCCATTTTTGTTTTACGTGTGCTGTTGTGTTGTTGTTTTTTTCTCTCGCTCTCTCTCTCATCATCGGATCCTCATCATTAAAAGTGATTGGACGAGGGGGGGTCTAGAAAATGCCTGGGTGGGACTCCTGGGCCTCTGTAGCCTCTCATAGGGCCATTGGGTCAGGTATTCTTTAGACAGACAAGCCACTGGGCCAATCGTCACCTCTCTGCTGTGTCTGCAGCTGAGCACTGTGGGCCGAGCCGATACATCTCTCTCTCCCCGGGCCGGGAGAGTTACAATAGTTACCAAGGCAAGGCGAGGCATGGCAAAAGAAAAAAAAAAAAAAAAGTTAAATAAATAAATAAATAAAAATAAAATAAAAAATGGCCGTCCATCAGCCCATTAGTGACCGGCCCACCGGGAAAAGTCCTGGTACTCCCGATGGCCAATCCACCCCTGGAGTCAGATGGAGAAGCGTGATTCGTCACTCCAGAGAACACGTCTCCACTGCTCTAGAGTCCAGTGGTGGCGTGCTTTACACCACAGCATCCGACGCTTTGCATTACACTTGCTGATGTATGGCTTGGATGCAGCTGCTCTCTCATAGAAACCCATTCCATGAAGCTCTCTACGCACTGTTGAGCTAAACTGAAGGCCACATGAAGTTTGGAGGTCTGTAGCGATTGACTCTGCAGAAAGTTGGCGACCTCTGCGCACTATGCGCCTCAGCATCCCCCGCTCCGTCATTTTACGTGGCCTACCACTTCATGGCTGAGTTGCTGTTGTTCCCAATCGCTTCCACTTTGTTATAATACCAACAACAGTTGACTGTGGAATATTTGAGGAGCTAGGAAATTTCACAACTGGACTTGTTGAACAGGTGGCATCCTATCACGGTACCACGCTGGAATTCAATGAGCTCCTGAGAGCGACCAATTCTTTCACAAATGTTTGTGGAAATAGCCTGCATGCCCAGGTGCTTGCTTTTATACACCTGTGGTCATGGAAGTGATTGGAACACCTGATTTCAATTATTTGGATGGTTGAGTGAATACCTTTGGCAAGATTGTATATATATATATCATCTGAATTTAAGTGAACACTATATAAATAAAGGAAAATAAACTGTAAGTCTGCACTGATTACAAGCTGTAAACATAATATTAAGAAAAAGTTGACATTGAGAACATGTTAGCAAACACAGATTAGCAACACACATTTGAATTTGTGTTTCTGTCCACCTGATGAATGTAAATCAGATATCCTTTTACAGTTAGACGACAAAGAAGAAGAAGAAGAAGAAGATGAAGAAGATAAAATAAATACGTTCTGTTAATCCCATTTTAGGGAAATCCAATTTTCTCATACTCATTTTTCTATTCTTTTATGCACACACAAACACATTGGACCTCTACATATAAATGAATGCATGGAGAGATGTCAGGGTGAGGGGACTGCTCTGTAACCAGGTGCACAGAGCAGTTAGGGGTTGGGACCTTGCTTAAGGGAACCTCAGCAGTGCAAAGGTGGTGAACTGGCACCCCTCCAGCAATCAGTCCCTACTCAGCACTGACTGATCTGCGCGCATCTTGAACTGTTTTTCGATTACAGCTACAGGAAAAAAAACATGTAATAAGATTACAGATACATTTAGCAAAAAAGGGGATTGCAAAAAGGATGACACTTTTAAAATGGAGAATCATATACTTGTTGCATGTGAAAATATGACAACACTTAACACGTCTCACACAACGTCACTCTCGTCTCAAGTCAATCTGAATACATAAGTAAACCAAAGTATGATCTTTTGCCTAAACCTAACCAAACTGCAACTGTTTGACCATGTAAAGACATTCCAAAATTAAAACAAAATCTTACGATGTGAAATGTTTATCAGCACACTTTATTGTTGAAGTCCAACCAGACATGGTACGTATTGTTTTGCACTTGACCGTGGACCCTTCTTCTAACCGGACAATGTGTATTAAGTGCAAAACGCTAGAAGGGTAGGAAGAGCATCATCGTGTAAAGCTGAAGTCCACTGACTGAGCTGCCGAATTTGTAAAGTTGGGAGTGAAAACACGTCTAAATTCTTACAGCAAATATTGTACGTACAAAATATCACTGTCACTGAGACATCAACCAGAGTTTTGTCTTTTTGATGGAGTCATTCCATACGATCAATGATGGAGTTACACCGACACACCAATCGGACTACTGATGTCAGAAATAGTGTCAATGTCTCTTACAATGTCAAGTTTGAAAATGTAACTCCACCAAGGACTATTAAAACAAACTCACAAACAACAAAAGGAAAAGAAAAGAAGAAAACAGCTGATTTAGATTCCTTGCAATTTTGTGTGAAGCAACGTTTATAAGATGAGGAGTATGAGCTTATAAAGCTGTACTTTCAGAGGTCTGGCCTCTCTGCTCTTTCATTTCTCGCAAGGAATATTTAAGGAAAAACTTGGTCTCCGTCTGACAGATAGAAATGTGGGATTATGTTAAAGAGAGGAAACTTTTTCTTGACTCCTTAGGGTACATACGGATAATTTATCCTTTACGGGGATTTGTGTCTATCAAACAAGAGTGAAATGTTATATAAGAAAAGTATATCTTGGAGGAATTTATTCAGCTGTAACTGATCCCTTTGCTTTCCCAGTCACTTTTTGACGTTCTTTGATATAATAGAGGAGCTGAGGAATTGATTGGCGTGGACAGCTTTTGAATGTTTGAATGCGTGAACCGCTGTGTCAGAATAAAGATGCTAGACTTTGTTCAATATTCATGGACAAGACACATGATGGACTATTTGGAAATGAAAAGCTGGATGTGGGATGAGAAAAAAGAAAATGTTCCTGGTTCTCTTAGAAGGGAGCTGATAAATTCCTTAAAAAGGGACTGCGCTCTCTTCTAAAGACATTACAAAGGCTTTTCTTGTGGGAATATCTAATTACATTGTATGGTGCATGACAGCAGATAGTTCAGCTGTCAAACCTTTGTTTTAGTTTTTAAATATTCATGTGAAACTGATTTCCTGAAATAAATTAATCACATCAAATGCAATTTAACATTGAAATGAGTTTAATATTGTGATAGTAACAGCAGGAACAGCAAATGTGCGACTGGTCTTTCATTCTCCAGCCGTAGTTTGACACGATAGGCAGGGACACTCTTTTAACGTAATCTCTCCCGTCTCAGCGTAATTGAGTATCAAATTGCAAAGCTTTTTCTATATAACTCTGCCTCCTGAACGTAATCAACGTACGTTCATCTTGTAGAGTGTCCTAAGCATGCTGCTCTCAGACAGCTGGTCTGGAGGGGGTTACTGGAATGACTGCTATGGTCAATCCATGAGATGCTTGTGGCCTGGACTGCATCAAGGTTATGGTCAATTTGTGAGCTGTAAGTCTGACTCAGAGCTGGGAAAATGGACACTCAGACATCATAAGGGAAGACCTTGGAAGGCCATGAGCCCGGAGGGGTTAGAGGAGGCATGAAGGGGGGGTGGCGGGGAGGATGTCTAGGAGTGTCTACAAAGACAGAACTTCATCTTATGAATACTTCAGTGAGTAGCCCCATTCTCATACACAAGTCAGGGGAGATTGAGACATCATCAACAAAGGAAAGAAGCAGCAACAGAACTACAGGACAGTAACAAAAGAAACAAAAACATAATACAAACAATTGGAATTCAACTCCCCTTTGCAACAGCCCGACTCTAGAGGGTTACGAACGTCACAAATCATTTAGTTGACTCGGTGTGAGGTACCCTGGCTTCTTTCTCTTTCTTGTTAGCAGAGAGCTATGTATGAAACATGCAGCCTCTCATTTCTCTGCCACTCCCACCAGTTAATGACAATCATTGCCAGCAGCCGATATTATCAGCTATTAATAAGCATATCATTAATTAATGATAATTCTGTCAGTTACTTGAGGACACATTTGCGCGGGAAGATCCTCTGCTTGTAATACTACTGTACAATCACGAGTGGAGTTAATGTGTTTTTTTCCCCCTCTTGTTAAATGATCTGCTGATTGCGTCGAACTACTCCAGCAGTTGTATGTTCTCGCACATAAATTCCTTCTCATGTGACGTCAATAATCATAAAACTGGTCTGCTTATTAGTTAATAGATGCTTGGATCAAGTAGCTCATTTTAAATGACGTTCGCTAAAATACATTAATTTTGCGCAATGGGCAGTAGTATGGGTTTATTTTAAGATTAAAACACTCTGGCATAGGGCCCAAACCGATTTAAATTTCTCCACGCTTTTAATTCATTGGCTCTTTTAAATAAAGGGTGATCTTTACAAAAACTTAAAAACATAATAAATTGTTCATACAGCACATATATACTTCAAATCCTCTTTTGTTTTTTTTTAGGACAGGATGGTGATCTTATGGTTATTATTGTGTGTGTGTGTGTGTGATTTTCTTTTTCTTCCCCACACACCCTTAACCCTTAACCCATCTCTCCAGTTCCCTACCATTAATGCTGAGTCGGCGGCTTGTCCAAAATTTGTCCTAATCTGACACTCAAATTGACATCCTCATGGTTCTGTTGACACACAGGATTCATGGAAGCAGTGCAGGGCTATATGTCAACTCAACAATAATGGTTTTATTATACAATGCTGCCCAAGTCCAACAGACAAGACTGTGGATATATACCACTAAGAGTACTGGGGAGATGGGAATCCTGCCTGTGTGATGTATTTTGTTTGTATGTGAGGTTGGCATGTTTTCGGTCTCGCTGTGCTTCTATTATGCAACCCCGCTGCAACTAGATCTGAGGTCTAGAGACAGGAAGACACTGGATTCTCCAGGGCATCTGGGAGAAATGCTTAATACTAATGCAGGTGTCAACACAAGACAAAAAACACACAAAAAAACAACAAAGAAGAGCCAATGTGTAGTCTCGGGATGTACAATACTCAACCCAATTGCTAGTTTAAATTTTGCAGATGTATTTTTCTGCAAACAATGAATATGTTTAAACTTTGTGGTTAGGGTTAGAAAGTTTTGGTTTATACCTGTTATGGTTGCCACAAACACAACTGGCAATAAAAACAGCAATTTATACTAATTTGGTCAACACAGCTGAAGATGTCATGATTTGGCGTCAAAAATATCAGTTTCCTTATGGCTTCCATGGTCTCCTTTTAAATATCAAGTGGTGTCACACTGAGAGATGTTGAAACACAGTCTCAAAGTGTGGTCACTGGCTTGCAGCCTTTTCTTGTCATAAGCATGCAATGTGAACGTGATATGACATGTTTTGTGAAATTGTCGATATGCTATCCTATGACTCGTATAAATGTGAGTAGTGGTTTGTAGAAACATTTTATCCTGAGACTGGGCTTTCAAGACTGCATATCTAACTGTTTTATAGTGTCACTCCCTGTATATATTCAAGTACGACTATTTGTGTCCACCTATTAGCCATACTTATTTATTCTGAGGAGGGTCTCAAGGGACTGGACCAATCCCAGCTGACATTGGGGGAGCCCTGGGGTACACCAGACAGGTCATCAGTTCATCAGGACTACAGACGGCCCTTTCAGGTTGATATTGCGACCTAGGGTCACTTTAGAGATGCTAATCGACCTAACCTGCATGTCTTTGGTTCTGTGGGTGAAAACTGGAGCACCAGTGGAAGATTCCTCCTGAAATAAAGGTTAAATGGAACTTTTGCACAATTTTCATTGCATCCGATTACTTTTTCCCATATTGTATGTTGCATGGTTATGGGGCAAAATGTATTGCATCTTTCATCTTTGCTGCATGGAATCATCCACTCCACAACAATATGCACTTTGAATCAGTGTCAGAAAGACAGATACAGCACACTACCATATGCAACCATAGATCATAGTGTATAATGTAATATATTCAGCTAGAGTAAAGGAGAAAGATGGCATTTGGCTACATGCTATCTACTCTGTCGCCCATGAGTGTGTGTGTTTATCAGAAGGGAAAGAAACAGAGAGAGAGAGAGAGCACTCTTGACTATTGTGTAGAAGTAAAGAGATTTATGTGTCTATATGTGTGTGCGTGTGTGTAGGCAACAGATTCACAGCTGCCAAGATACAATGCATAAACACTCCAGCCTCTGTGTGTTTTTATGGCGAGGACACTGTGTATGCTGTTGATGCTTTGTGTTGCCCTAGCATTATCACTCATGTTTCATCTGCTTACAGCACATCCGCAATGAATTCAATGTCTGGAGTGTGCAAGGCTAACGTGTTTTTGCATTTCATCATCATGTTGCACAATAAAATTATCTTTACGTTGTGTTTTTCAAGTAAGAGAATATTGCATGCGACGTGCGACGGAGAGTTATGTGAATTATATGCTACAGTCGAGTAAAATATTGACTTCTGTGTCGCCCCTAGGAAAATCAATATGTCTATTCAGACCTTTGCCCATGATCACAGAACTATAGTAACAATCTGTAACTACATATTTAATTGTTTTACTTAGCTCGTTATCTTCAAACAGAAGTGCGTAAATGCAGTAATGTTGAGCTATAGCACTCTCATTGTCAGTTGTTGGACCTCCTTTTAGCTATCTTTTCTGTGCACATTGGTCTCCACCTCTCTCCCTCTCTCTCGTTCCATCCCTCCAGATCTCACTCCCTGGTGCTCGGAGAATTGAACAAATCAAATTACTTGTTCTTCCATGCTGTTAATGTCATTAGAATTTGAAGGACAATCACATAATACATCACGGTTATAGCCGTACCTCCAAAAAATAATAGGCACTGCTGTAATTGTTTCTATAATGCAGGTTTGTAGCTACATTGGCGGCTCCATCTTTATGCGACTACACGGATAAAAAAAATAAGGAACTTTGCTGCAGGCCTTTTCCACTCTGTTTCGCTATTCATTAAATTGTGGGATGAAAACATGCAGTCAATTTGTTTCAATTATTTTTTTTTACCTCCTGTGAAAATGTGCGTGTAATAATCTTTGGTCATCTCCAAAAACACCTCCTAGGAGCTGTACGTTTGAGAGGTGTTGCATTTTATGTGGATGTTGCTGGAGGGCCCAGCAGAGCGATGTCAAATAGTTGCCACCAGTGATCCCTAACACAGGGCGCGTTTCAGTCGCATTTTTCAGTCACACGTCTCATGGATCAGATATCCTTCAATTTTAATCAATGCAGCTGCCTTCTCTGGCCAAAATAACAGCTGGCTGGCTTTACGTGCATAACTGTGACCTGAAGCGTCTTTTTATGCTTCAAGTCTATTTTCGTTCAGCTCATGCCTGTAAGTGCACACTGTGTAGCGGGCTGTGAACATCTTCAAACTCACAAGCGAAATAAATAGACTACGAGCATCCGAAGTGAATTGTTGCCTCTGTATTTGTGTGCTAACATGAAATAAGCATTAAATTGTGTAGTTATAATGTGTAATTTCAAAAGGGCCATTCAGTGTGATGAACCTACAGACAATTATAAGCTGCAGATTACATAACTGACTGTTATATCACGCACTGACAAAATGCACGTAACATCAGTTATGTCCGTTCAATTGAATGAAAGTGAAAATTAATTAAAAACAAATTAGTCTCAAAGGTCCTTAAGATTTGCAAGAAAGTTGATTTTTGAGTCTCATTCCCAACTCGTTATTTACTGACGCTCTGGGTTTCCTACCAAGTGTCAGTCTATGATTAGTTGGAAATGAGATTCAAAAATGAACTTTCGAACAAAATCGAACACTGGTTTCCACAAGGAACCTGTGAATGAACCACCCAACCACATCAGACTTGACTCAGACTTTTTTGCTGCCACTTCTACTGCATTAAAGGGACGCTTCATGACATGATGTTTTAGGGGGGTAACCATATCATACTCTTAAGTTTGGGCTGTATTGGACGTGTCGGCAGTGAGAATGGGCTGGATAAGACAACATGTACAGAGTACTGCACCAAAGTACCGTCCGATTTACTCTGATGCACCTGACTTTTCTGGGAAACACTTACCCCGGATTTCCACTGGTTGCATGTACCCAACCAAAGTTAGTGTTCCCAACCAAAGGGTTAGAAGAGGTGCTTGGATTTGTCTCTTTGTAGCGAATGTTTTATTATGAAAATTAACCAGACGTTATGATGTTGCATTGGTGTGTGACTTCCTGGCTGCTCTGTGCTGAAATTGCCTGAACTGATGCACTGTGGTCCTGCATGAATAGAAGCCTTGCGTACCTGCCATTGAAGGTTGCGGATTGCCAGAGCTGCAATGGAGTAGACACGCAACACAGCAGTGGAAGTAAAAACAAAGACTAGAGTGAGACCAATCAGCACCGCTGCCATGGTGGATCGGAGACGGACCATGATGGCTGTAGACTTGGGAACTTATTTTCTTGGCATTACGAATAGTGCAAGCAAAGTTTTGTATTTTGTTGGAAAAGGGCGATATTGTTGAAGCAAATGTGCCACTATCAATCTACACATACATCCATACATCTATCCATCTGTGGTCCAAGGCTGATTTTGACTGATAACAACAGACTGATGCACTCACAAACAGCTTATTACTATCATTATTGTACCAATAAACTGTTTAAAAGGATCCCATACTGTACCATCTACCTCTGTGTGGTGCCAAGTGTTCACATTGTTCCACTCTGCACCATCCAGACAAGCTGAGTTCTTGAAGCCCGTCATTTGTTGATCTTTTGTCGCCATACGTCATGGTGGTTGGCTCTGGTTCAGGCTTGTTGAGATTGTGTTTGTTAATCACCAGACCCAATCATAGCTTCAGCCAGCCAGTATGCACTTTGAGCTGCTGCACATATATTTACCAAAAGGGCAGGTGCACTTGGAGATGCGTACGTGGTCACGGTCAAGTCAGAGTCGTGTTTCAGCCCTGCTTGGACGTCCTGCCTGCTCAACTAAAACAACATGGTGGAAGATTTATGCCTTCAATTTATGTATGAAAAGGGTTGAAGTACAGGACTTTGGATGCAGAGCCAGATCGGTTTAACAAGGTTACTCACAGTTCTGTCAATACTACGCTTGGCTCTCAATATGCAAGATAAGCCCTCCTCTATGAAGGATCTGGAAATCTAATACACAGCACTGGAAAAATGGGAGAACATGCAAGAGACAAACACACACACTTAAACACACACATGCACGGGTCTGAGGGGGGATTTGAGGATTTGCTCATAGACTCGATGCACCTCATCATGACCTTATTGGTAAATAGGCCTTTCCAGGACCCTGAGCAAACTCAATAAAACTAGCCTCCAACTCCAAACCCACTGCACTCAGCGAGGTCCCCCGAGGAGTGTCGAGACAGAACGAAGGGAGGGGAGGCAGATAGCGAGAGAGAGAGAGAGCAAGAAACAGAGATCAAGAAATAAATGGAGAAGCAGATGGGGGAGAACAAGATATTGAGATTGAGAGAGACGGGGAGGGAGAGAATAAGACAGGAAAGAGAGAGATCAAAGACAAACAGTGAAGCAGCTGAGACAAGGAGAGAAACACTGAACGAGGGAGAGGGGAACCCGGTGGTGGAAAAGTAATTCAGCGCTGCAGGGAGAAGTTGTGTTCCGTTTCTGCTCTTGGCCTCACCAGCTGTAATGAGCCTCAGATTACAACTAGGCCTCGACCCTGACATGTGCAAAAGGCATTACTGCTCGGGCTGGCGAAGCTGGAGACTGCACTCAGAGAATCAGCTCATCATTAAAACATATTGCCCTCAGCCAGAATAATTGAAAATAGGAATATGTACTGTAGTTCCTGATGAGTGTTTTTCAGAGAGAAGGAGAGAAAAAGGAAAGACGGAGGCAGACAGCGGGATGGGGATTTCATGAAGATTGCACATTTGGCTACTGACATTCACTTTGGAATGTTGTTTGCAATTCACAGTAGATCATTAGACTGAAAAATGAAGCACTGGCAATGGAAAATACAAGGAAACAATGTTATACTAGAAAAGCAATGTAAATGATGTGAGTGTTTTGTTAATTTGTCAATTTTTTGGTGCAGTTCTTAGAATTATGTAAAAGAAAAAAAAAAGACTCAGATGTGCTGCATGTAAATAAAACATCTGTTGTGACGACTGCACAGCTTCCACCTGACTAAAACTCTTTTTTCCAACAATGTTCTCCTAGAAGAAATCAATACACAATTTGCAAACAAACCAACAAGTGAATCTATCATCACTACTGTGCATTGTGTAATGATTATTTTCAGGCTTTTCCCATCCATGGTACTCGACTGCTGCACCAGATCTCTCAGGTGTAAAAAAGAGCGACGCCCAAATACACCTGTAGCAGCTCCGCACAAATAGGCATACATGCATTTAACCATGCGAAAAGATACGTGGAAATACTGGAAAAAACGTATATTTTTGACAAAAATTCAGCACACTGCCAACTGTGTTTGTGATGACCAAAAGAGGTAAGTTACAATCCTTACCTAAAGATAACTAAGCGGTTTTTGTCCCTAAATCTACCAAATCATAAGCTCAAAACAGCACATAAATAACTAAGCAACTAAAGAAATGTAAAGTTTTAAAGGAAAGAAATACAGAGTTATGTATGCATATATGGTGATTGAGATGATATAGGACTTACCAAACACAAGTGAAATATTGATCTTTATGACCATAATCTCAAAATCCAGGTTTCTAGCTGACCACACACCTCAATGGGAAAGGGATGCATGTTATTATGTATCAAACCAATAATAATAAGTTAAATAGCTTTGTATTGATTTGTCATTCTGGGATGGGGGCGGGGGGCATGAAGGTTGCTAACTCGAAGGCTGCTGTTGTTGTTTAACGTGTCGCTGGGTGTCATTACCCGTTGTAGCGGTTCAGAGAGGGCTGGGGGGGAGTTAACAAGTTTTTGACGCAGCAAACCTTGAGCTAGAGCTTTGGAATATTAAATCATCCATCTTTGCTCACTACATCTTAGCCCTCCTTGCCCCTCAGGTGTGTATAAACCACCTTGAACATCTTTTTAAAACAGAAAATTATAAAATCATCTGTTATCACATCAGCTGGAAAAAAACTCCATGTTGTGCATTCCTCCAGGAATATATCGTGCTAATTTCTAGAGTGTGTGTGTGTGTGTGTGTATGACTATAGTTTCTTTACTGTCTGTAAGAAAGACAGAAAAACAGAGGCAAATCTGGATAAACTGCAGACTCTGTATTATGTATATCACCTACGTTTCAGCTTACATACTTAAAGCACATCACACTTAAAAGATCAAAACAAAATCCCAGACCCGAGGAGCAGGCCGATGAAATTTAAGGGCCATACATCTGCAATAGATTGCGGGAATGCGTCAGCAGCTGCACGTCCCCACCCAACTGGAATCCAGGGCTGTCAGTTTGGCCCCGCTATTTCACTGTGCAATGAACCACCAATGCTACGCCATCGCACCACACTTCACCACCAGCGAGGATTTTCTCTACTCGCACACAGCAAGTGGAATTTCTCCAAAAATTTGAAATGGACCTAATGCACAAGGGAAATATAACACAATTTCAACAAGCACTGTAGCAAGACATTTGTGGAGCAGACAGAATATCAAAAATATAGTCCTCTTTTTCTCTGCATGTAGAAATCACTTCATGCAAGTCAAATGATATAGTATGTTCATACTTTCTTAAGGTGGTGAGAGTTTGCCTGTTAAATGAAGGGTGAATACATCCTGGATGCTGGCTCAGCTCTCCTCTCACCACTACACCCTTCTCCAACTGCCCACCCCACCACCAGCCCCCTCTATCATTTCATCCATCCACATTGTGTTGTGCCACTCCAGTGAACATCAGGGTGCGCTGAGTTGTTTTGGCTGTATCCCTCTTGCAAATTCACTTTAGTAGACAAAATTGAATGTGGGATTACTATCCTGTTGTGCAGCTCCATTTCAAAACCGCAGATGTGCTGGTGGAGTCTTTTTTTCCCCTTTCTTTCCAGGTAAATGTATAACACTGTAAATTTAGAGCTGGGTTGTCAAAAAATATCTATGTCCAAAAACTTCATTCGTTGTATGATGTCTGATTATGATGTATTTATCTGCTTAATGCTATCGTAAAACACTGATTATTTTGATAATACAATGTTGAATTAAATACAGTCCATCCATTTTCCAACGTTTGCAAGCTCGACACCACATCTGTGGCAACAAAAAACGAATATTGTTGACAAGAAGTCGAGACATCTCCAGCCGGGATTTTGGCGACAAACCCGCTGTTTTCGATGAGATCTCGGGAAAATTCCCAGCCTCGTTTGTGGCGACAAAACTGGACATTTTTGACAGAAAGTCAAGACATCTCGAGCTGTGCATGTGGTAACAAGACCGGCAGCTTTCAAATGACACCTCGGGACATCTCCAGCTGGGCCTGTTGGAAGAAAAATCGGGGTGTTTTTAATGAGACAATGAGACAATTTCCAGCTGTGTTTGTGCAAAATAAAACCTGTTTTCTCTAATGAGACCTCTGGACAATTTTCAGCCGTGCATGTGGCAACAAAACAGCTTGTTCTTTACAAAATCTCAGGACAGTTTCCAGCTGTGTTTGTGGCGAGAAAAAAATTATATTTTTTAACTAGAAGTTGGGACACTTTGAATGTACATATTACATGATCAAGTGGTTTTTGTGCTTAAACCTAACTAGGTCCCAGGCAGGGTGTTGTAAATGTCCATTGACATAATAAATTATGTTATCCAATACAATGATATAGATGTTTCCTTTTATGTGTTTTTAGTACTTTTGGATGAGGTGCAGGTCCATGGAGGTATAATCAAAAAGACAACTAGAAAAGACAAAACTTACTGCCAGGACAGACTAATTCAGTTTAAATTCAAATTCAAATTCTTTTTTTGTCTTGTAAGTAATACATTGGTAGTGGTAAAGAACATAAATAGTAGCAGCAATTATTCTGTCAGGTGAGAGACTGTTCTGTATGGGCACAACAAACATAAATACCAATTGCTGTGGTGTGAGCCAGGATATATATACGGGTAAATATTTGATCGAAGAGCTTGTTCAGCTCACCGCTGGCCATGCCACGAGTCAGAAAATCAAGGGAATTGTCTTTGTGATTTGATGCAATAGAAATCTGAAAAATGTTGTGGCCAGAGGACACACACACACACACACACACACACACACACAGTCTCTCACACTTCCCTTCTGCTCTCATGCTTGTTAAGATGCTATCTATCTTGTGAGAGAGGGTGAGAGCCCTTTAGCCATACTTGGAGGGCTCATTTCCATTCCAACACACACATAAACACACACACACACACACACACACACACACAAAGAATACTCACATACAGCACATAACAACACACACACACACACACAAACACACAGACACACGAGCATTGGGATTCCACAAGCACCTGTAGATTGTAATGAGACATGGAGTTCTTTTTTGACCTTGGAAGCAAAAAAAGTGAAGCTCGTCAACCTCCAGGAAATGCTTGCTTGAGAAACAAGTGTGTGTGTGTGTGTGTGTGTGTGTGTGTGTGTGTGTGTGTGTGTGTGTGTGTGTTTGCGTGTGTGTCCTGAAGAAAAATGCTGGCCTTCATCCCAGTGTTCCACTGTGTGCGTGTTTGTCTGAGACCGAGGCTGTATACTACATCGACCGAACACCTGCTGCTGCGGTAACTAGGATGTCAGTGTGCAGAGGAGAGCTTCATAAATATATATTAGAATCAGAGCTGATATTAAACTTGGGAATAACCCAGGGAATGATCTCACTGGGTCAGTCTGTGTATCTGTCCATCCATGCATCCATCCGTTCATCTGGTGTGACTTCAGTTTTCCAAAACGTCTGTTGGATGCTAAATGAACGCATGTACATTTACAACTAATAAGATGAGCACAATAAAGAAAAAAAAAAAACATGACAGAAGAAGGGTGCAGTTTCACTTTTTTGTCAAGGGGAAGGCAGAAAAAACTGAGTTTTGGTTACATTTAGATGAAGGTACAAATAGGATTATACAGCAAACATGATTCACACACAATTATTGCTGATGTCAATAACTTTTTACATATCCATGACTAGAAGATAGGGAGACAGAAACAAAAGTAGTATGTCCTCATGTGACAAAACTTGTATTTTAATAAACTGGGCTCTCGAGCAGGTGACACTGACTAGTTCACTCAATTTAAACTTTGGACTGAGAGTAAAGCTTCTCCTGTCGCACGATAGAGAACTTGTAAACAAGCCTAGCTAGTGAGGTACAATTATTTGAGGAGTGTCATGACTCTGCTTTGCAACATCCAGCCTAGAATCATCTAATGGCAAGCAGCCTTTTTGCATATCTGAATGTTACGACATCAACCGTAACATGATAAAATACTTTGCCTTTGTTAATTTACTCACATAAAGTTACTTAGACCTACCACTATTAACAAACCCAAAGTCTCTCTCCCTCTCTTTCTCTTCATAACCTGTTAGACATATTAACACATACACAAACAGACATTATGCAACACTGCTGCAACAAAGGCCCCTCTTTACGCAGGCTTTTTTTTTGACACTGAACTGAACAACTATGGCATGAAGATAGTGATCACTTTCAGCAAGCAAGAAAAAAGAGTGACTGTCATTAGGTCCAACACAACAGCATTAGCATGTAGTTCTGTCGTTTTTTATCATTTCTAAACAATAACAACATCATAACATCACAATCGCAGTCCGTCCCGTTACACTACATGGTGGTCGAGAGGGTAAGGAGCTCTTGGACCTTGTTGTCTCCCCAGCTTGCAGACATTTTCGGTTGCTGTTCTACTTCTTTAGATGGCTGCTTCAACACATACCAGTGGCAGGCAAACTGGATCTTTGTTGTATCGAACAGTTTGGCTAAGTTTAGGCACTAAAACAAAACATGGTTTACCATGAATTTAAAATCCCGTTGTTTGATGATGTTTGTTTGGCCTGGCCATCCATCCCCGACCTTCCTCCTATGCAGACTTGCACTTTATACTTTTTCGCTCGACTTCCTCCTTTGCTGCATTAATGATAACACGGCCACAAGAGTTTACCACCTAATAGGAAACACCCTAATCCCGTCCTGCCAGCTCACCGGTTCACTTTTACAAAGACATCAACGTGGCGCTGTTAATACCTCCACTACCAGCTCAGAGGGGGAACAACAATGACCACCCATTACGTCTCCACAAAATCTGTGCAGAACAACAAGGCAGAATCACAAAACAACAATCCCGTCTTTTAAGAGGCTGTATAAAAGCAGCCTCTCCCGCTCCCTTTCCCTCTCTATCAAGCACACTTGGCAAGTTTGAAAATCCCACTTGAGAGTCTCCATCATAGCTGACAGCACGGGAGCAGTTGTTAAAAATGACACCGCAGAGATATGACACTGTGTAAAGCACTCTACAGTTTAGAAATATAATTAAATAGTATTTTGCATGTTTTAGAACAGAGTTATAAAGATTTTACCTTTTTGAAATGAAACAGTTTAAACCCCTCTGTGAGTGAACCTTTGCTTCATGAACTTTAATAGCTCCCTTGCCTGTACTGACCTACGGTACCTTGAAATTACAGTATCTCGCCGTGAACTCCAGAAAAGACGTGTTCTGCTGAAAGAGATCCCACTTTCACTCCCTGACATTTTATGGTACATTTCACAACTCTCAGCATTAATCTTTCTAATTTGATTTGTGACAGATTTTATTCCAGGCACATTCTCCCCCTTAACCTATTCATTCAAGTCTTTAAATCTCTCTGTGCTGAGCAGTGGCAGGATATTGTCAAATCAAGGTGCTGTGAAAGGAAGTATATAAGCGTGAAATATGCTGTGGTTGAACCTATAAAGGCCCTTTCAGACTATGGCCTCTAACACATGAATTGGAAAAAATGCTATTTTAGAAATCTTATTCTGTTTGATGGGTTTTCTCTTCTGTGAGTGTATCCTGCTGAAGCATTGTTTACATGTGTTTACACGGGCCTGAAAAAAAGACATAAAGAAATCGCTGACGGTATAAAATGTGTGTCTTGCAGTCAAGACTCCTTATAGGTAGATAACACACATGAATACAAACCCAGAAATATGTCTGCCATGAAGTCATGTGGCCTGTGTCAACCCTGACACCCTCATAACTGCTTAAACGAAAAGTTCAACAAACAATGAAAATTCAGTCATCTTCACACTTCCATGCTGATGGAAAGTAGGGGGAAGTTTTGTAGTCCACAAAACTTTTCTGGAGCTTTACAGTAAGACAGTGTTTCATCATTCTCCTGAACAACTAGAGTAAATGGAGAGTTGTTTTAAAACAAACCCTAACCCTAACCCTTAAAACAAAAATATGAAATGGCTCCATACTGCTCATCTGGCGTAATCCAAGTCTCAGCAAAACACCCCTGATCACAAATTGATTTGAAAGGACATCATTTACATCCTTTTTTAAAGCTACTATTTGTAAGAAAAGTAGATTTTTGAGTCTTATTCACACCCCGTCAAATATGAATGAGGAATAAGACCTAAAAAAATGACTTTTCAACTACAGATAGGAGCCTTAAAGCCAACATCGTCACTGTAGCTGCTAAGCTAAAAGCTCCCCGTCTGAGGTGCACAAACTCAACTGTGCATCAAGCTTGTAAATAACATCTTTTCAAATTGATTTGGGAACTGGGGGCTTCTGCAGGCGTGGATCGTCTGACAAGTTGCATGAGGCCAGCTTTTTTTGGGGTTGTTTTTTTCTTATTTTTTATGTTTTAAGCTGCAACGCAGTTTTGATGTGAAGCTCCCAGAAATGTGGACTGAAAAACTAAACCCACACAAGGGTTTACGTACACAATGACTGAATTTCCTCTCCTTTAAAAAGGAATCATAAAATACTGAGTGGACCGGAGGCCTATAAACAGGAAATACCTTGTTGCAGTGTCTGCATGCCCCATAAATTAACATGCTGATATCAGAGAGTACCTGAATGGATCAGTGGTACATTACCTCATGCTAAGACAATATATGGAGTTGCAAAGCTGATATATTGCTCGCCCCAAGGGGGAATCCATCTTGCCTGACAGACAATGGAGCTCCTGAAAGACATAAAATCCTATCAGAGTCCACCATTCCCCTGTAATTAGAAAAATAATGAAACAGACAAATGTGCATAATATTGAGGGCAAGATATGTGGATGGGATTCTAATTGATGCTAGATAGTTTTGTATGAGCAATGCATTATGCTTCTGAAGGCGTCTATTTTTTTTTCTTTCTGAAATAAAGGCATACATACTTATGTTAGTGGTGTGCGCCTTGATTTGTGTGTAATTTATGAATGCAAGCTGAAGCACCCTGTATTTTTAAACGTCTCCATTTTGATGATTTGAAGTTGCAAACAAAAGGAAAGGAGGTGATGTTTGTCAGAATCCCTTAATGTCCTGCAGACAGGGAAATTTGTTTGTGATGTGCTATAAGAAATAATGTGTACATTATGAGTAACAAGGACATCATAAAACAGAAAATGTAACAGCACTTGCTCATGAAAAGCATAATATCTCAGTCATGTTTATACCAGAGAGACCGACTCTGTCCTTCACTGCAATAACATAATATTCCTGCCTTGAAAATGAAAAGGTCAAGCTCCACAAAGTGAACACCAGCTAAAGAGGATTTTTCAATCTTATGGCGAAATGTCTCAATTTTCTAAAGCCCAGACCTTGAACTTGCAAGGTGACAAACAGTTCCAGGCCTCAACCCATCATCTTAATTCAACTGCTAGTCGTTAAAATCACCAATTTATCAGATGTCTGTGTTATCAGAAATAACTCGCTCTTGGCAGTTGTGGAAAATTGAAGAAGGGCTCTGGATCGGGTGGTCAGTGTGTTGCTTGAAGTGAATAATTTCTTCATAACGCTCTCTCCTGGGGACCTCGGAAATATCAGATTCTAAGGTTAAGTGAAAGCCGGAGCAAAAGCACCGCTTATCTGATAATCAACTGTAAAGTGTGGGGGGATTTGACTCTTAAAAATCTCATACAACCCTTATTAGATAAGGTCTGGATGTCGAGAAATAGTTTTGTGATGAATATTACATTTGAGTGGATTATTCTTGTTTGATTTCCACTGCTCCCTTGCAGTTTTCTAATTGTTACAGCCATTAAGTAGCCAACAAGAAACACGTAGGCAAATATGTATTAGCTGGTGAGATTGAACAGATGAGAAACTAGGGGGCACAGAGTGATACAGAAGCATATGTGATGAACATTTTGAATATGGCACACTAAGAAATGTGTGCCTGTCATTTCAATCAGAGCAAAGGAAATCCCTCTCGATGCACCATGATGCTTGTTTCCAGTGAAATTAAATGTATGACATTAAATCTTCGTTGTCAAGTGGGAATAACACAACCCGGGTGATGCCTTTAAAGAAAAAAAAAGAGGAGGATAAAAACAATCACAGCATCCTAATATTTCAACCCAAATTCCCTGTGACATCAACAGTCATGCTGACCTCCAGCACAATCTCCAACAGTCCACATGACATATATGAAACTATTTTTTCACTTTGCAGTTTGAGGACGAGTCAAAGTCAAACCTATAGCTCATTCCATGTGTGGGTGTCTCGATTCATTTTCTCCTGACTTCCAATTTAGTGAGGTAAAAAAAAAAAAAAGTAAACCCCATGGCAGTGACCTCTGCTGTAGGGCCATGAATAATGGGGACTATTAGGTGCGAGGTAGTGCACTCTGAGGAAAGTAGTCATTTCAGCCGCGGGGTTGTTTAATTTAGATGTGGCACAGAATGAGACATTTTGTAAAATGTTTTGCATACATTAAAAACATTATGTATATTGACTTATATGTCGGACATGCTGTGGGTCACATGAGTGTCTCGCTTCTCTTTTGGGGCCCCATGTGGGAAATGACTGTCGTCGGCTCTCATCCTGTTTTTCACTCTACCTGCACGGATACACAAATAAACAAAACAGTTTCAAAGTAACAGCACGAAGTTCATCTTTCATGCTGGCTGCGATGTTAATTATCATGTTTGCCTGCTCACCCCACAATGGCTGAGCACCCCACAATAGAGAGGTGGATTTTTCATGAATGGACCGTATAGCTGCAATCTAAGCAGCCTTTGTTAGAGTTCAGTAACCATGGCGTAGATGTTAATGTCAGGTCACGGGTTAAAAAGTGTACAAGAATAGGTGCTATTCATTTATGCCAAAGGACTGTTACGATAGGGGCTTCAGGTTCAGAGGAACAGCACAGGCAAAGCACGTAGATCAAATTGAAGAAAACAAAGGACGGAAAAAGAATCAGTCGAGCTTCAAAGACTAAATTCTTTCGGTTGAATTGGTCCTAAGATAATGATCCATTTAGCCAGTCTGGGAGATTGGCTGCCAAAGGCATGAGAGGGAAATTACTCACCCGTCTCCAGCAGAGAAATGTTTGTTTCCAAGCCCTGCCCTCAAATTATTTCAATCAAAACACAAATTAAGTGCAATTAACGGAGTGCTAAAATGCTCCAAACCAACCGATATGAAATCATTAGGAGTCACCTCAACCACATCTCCTTCCTTCTCTCGCCCTCTCCCAGTCCATGACTCTTTCTCTCGCTTTATCAATGGGCCCCTCACTCAGGGAAAACCTCACACTTCATTAATTAATTCATCACCTAAAAGCTGAGTATTGATTTTCAGTAATGGCTTTACAAATCTGTTGGACACCTAGCGGCAGGGATAATTAAAAAGAATGCGTATTTGCAATAAATCATCTTTAAAAGGGTTAAAAGTCGCTGGGGTCACGAGGGAGGTAGGTTACGATATCAACAAACAGGCTGTAATATCCCCCAGTAATTAAGGACACCATAGGACAGCTTTTACAACTGTTATTTTTTACCATAGTAACATCAGGGAAAGTGAGCTTAATGGATGTCATGAAATACTGAGAGGGAGCTGACCCATCGCAGGATAGAAACTTGAACGTGATGAATTGCTGGAAGGTATTGATTAAGTCAGTGCAAAATACAGGTGACTTAAGGTCATCTAGAACACGATAGGACATTTTGCCAGTGTTTCTGAAGAGCATTTCTTAAGTGTCTACGTTTGTTTATATGTAAGAATTGGATCGACGAAATCATACTCCAGGTAGCCGCTAACTGTAGCTGCTGGCTGCTAGTAAGCTCAGCTAACCATACAGGTAGCGGTTGTATTAGCTGACCCAGATGGACTGGGAGATCAGCGCACCAGGGAAGTGTTGATGTTGTTTACAAAGTGGATAACGGCTAGCTGGTTAGCATGCTGGCCACCTGGTTAGCATGCTGGCCACCTGTTCTCCAAACAAAGCATGTCGCCAGAGAAGCTATTTGCTTACTGCATTTCTGACTGTAGCTATTGTTAACTTCAGTTGGCCGGGCAGCTAGCTGGAGAGTTGGTGTTTACACGTCTGACACAGAACCTTTCGAACACTGGGAGAAAGAAGTTTTTAGGCCCGGGGCTAGCTGGTTACCATGCTAATTTCAGTAGATAAACTGCAACACAATACATAGACGACTTCATTGTAGTGTCAAATTTTCTAATTTTTAAAAATGTTTTGCAATTAATTTTGTGTTAAATTTTGCAAAAAAACAAACAAAACAATCAATACATAATAATTTTAAAAAGTATTAAAACTATTCTCATATTAAATATCTTGGAAATTTAACTTGATATGAGATACAGTCCAAAAAATTCCCAACGGTGCATGCTAGGACAACATGAGGTGAAGCTCAGAGGCCACGCACCTGGAGTCAGCTGAGGTTGTTTTTCTAACTGTAGCTCAGTAGAGCCCCAAAGATGCTGCCCTCCGTGTGGCCAAACATTGTGTGAAGAGACACCTTCACAGGTCACTGAATGAGACTGACCCCGACACTCAAGTCCAATAAATTACACAAACAAACTTTTTTGACCAGCTTCAACTTCGGGTCAAGTTAAAAACAGATTAAATCCTTTACATTTTTTATTAAGGTCTTTTATGTGTCTTTTATGTAATTTTCATATTTGTAGCACTTATCTTTGCATATCTTTTTATCTCACACCCACAAGGTTGTGAGAACTTTCCTCATTCAAATGTAGTTATAAGCCATGTGTGCGACCCACATGCAGAAACACAGAAACCTATTGATTTTGTCAATACAGATCAATACCTTTGTGAATTTGATATATCACTTTTTTGATTATATCATATATTTTTTTTTATTGTTAATCAATACGACTAAATGTCATTAAGAAAGTGACATTACTGGTTCAAGATCCCATGTGGTTACTGATTGATTTGCTGATTGCCTTCAAAGTTGGGGGTAAAAAAACATTGAAGATTAAAACATCTAAGTGGCCATTTTTTTCCATCCTTGGGGACACGGATAAAAAGACTGAGATGAATGTTTGACAAAACTGGTTAAGGTTTGTAAGTCAGTATGTCTGATGTGTTTCCGCAGGGAAACACGTCATCAGTTGAGCATGAAACAAATGTAACGGAAAGCTTTTGCTTCCGAGTGGGAGAAAATGAACACCATGAAAACATACGTATGCCTCTTAACACTAAGATCTCAGTGGCTCGTGCTCCAACAAGGTGAATTTGTCTTTGAGAACATGTAAATGTATTCAGCCAACACCTTATATCATTGTAATCACAGCCCACCTCCGCTGGGGCAAGGCCTGTGATTTAAGACAGGGGACTCTGTTTTATAACACTCTTTAAATTTCTTGTTCTCGCTCTGCCTCCCCTACCCTTCCTCCCTTTCCTCCCCTTGCCTGTTAGCTTTCTGCTCTCTATCTTGCTTTATCTCCTCTCGCTCTATCCCTCCCTGTCTCTCTCCCCCCCCTCTCTTTCTCCCTCTCTCTCGTAGCAAAGGAGAACATAAATCCAGCTGGTGTGCCAGACCAGGCTGTGGACACCATAATTACAGAGCATCAAATGAAAGAATTAGTGTCCCTTTTCTCATTGCCATGCAAGACTTGCAAGTCGTCTGCAATTTCTCGGCTTACCTCTGCTTTACACCTGCACCTATGACGCACTGTCTCCCTCTCTCTGTCTCACACGCACACACACTAACACATGAACATGAACAGGTACACAAGCAATTTCACAAGGCTGCACAAAAAAAAAACATGGCTCAAAAATATGAAAGAGCATACACATGTGCTTGCACACATGTTGTTTTGACACTGCACATTGGCTGACACCTGTAATGTAAGTGTGCAACTGCACATGCACTCATGATCTACTCTGTACTCTGTATTCTTTGAACATATTAAAAAAGCAATGCCAACTGACGTCGATACTGTATTGTAATGTATGTGATCCTCTGAATTAATGAGGAAACTATATATTTGAGGTATAAAGTAGCAATTTTTAAAATGGCCACAATTTTAGTTAAAACAAACAAAAAGAAACATTAAAAAAATGAACTTACATTATTAACAGAGCATAAAGAAACAAGAGTGTTGGTGTCAAGAGATTTCTATGTTGCGTATTGCAAAGATGTCTACTTAAGTTAGCACGCTAACCAGCTAGCCCTGGCCTAACATGTCTCCTACTACCACTTTGTACCACAAAGAGGTGGTAGTCTGATAGCTCCCAAAGTTTCAGCTGTAAAAAAACTAGTTAGTTCACTACCTAGTCTATTAAGTCTCACAAAATATCAAGAAAGTAGATATTTTTACAGGTATTTCCTTACTCAACAGAGAAATACAACTGTACATCATCTGAATTCAGGTTTCTCTCTATTACTGAACTAACACCGGCTTATCCGTCTCAATAAGTCATTGTATAAAACTCACCAAAACAGTCTTGGTATATGTTTACACATGTTACACACAGGTTTCACTGAAACACAACCCACTCCCAGTCCTCCTGTTTCATGCCCTCCTCTCCCCACCTGATGAGTCTTCTTACCCCTCTGTTATAGTCCTGATCAGAGCAATGGTAAATCACCTCCATACTGTATCTCCTGTCTGCAAATCTAGATTCTGTCAGGCTAAGGACTCTATCTTTACCTCGGCGCAGCGCAAGTGTCATTGCTAGTTTCAGACTGACACAGTTGTCATTTTCAGCCCATGTTGGGTAAATAGCAAATGTGCTTGCGCCAGGTGGGTAAGAGGTGTAGTCAGGTGCACCGATGGCGGATCGCTATGCTGAAGCAGCAGAAAGTGACAGTGCCATAGACCACCTAGAAGCTGGTCTAAAGTCAAAAGCATAGTCTGTTTCTGTTGAATTTAAAGGATGCATTAGTTGCGCCTACACAGGCGGGTTCACATCAAGGCTGAGTTTATGATTCGAGAGGCTGCTTTCTGTTATTTTAAACATTTTCATAAACACAGTAATGTAATGTTAAAAATATCATGGCACATTTAATCAGCAAAACTTAATTCTGTAGATTTCTCGAAAGAAATTGAGTCAGTTGTTATAAAGAATCAGTCAAGTGTATCAGCTGTCCCTCTCACACAAATGTGCATATTAATGTAGAGATACACCTATCATATCTGCTGCTGGAGGATTGCTGCAGGTAACTTCATTGATATCCTCATTAAGGACGTACTGTATTTCTCCCCTCTCATCCCACCTGTTTTTGATCAGGATATTACTTTTGACGGAAGACAGAACTGACACACTAAAATATATTTGTTCTCATTACACGTTCACATGTATGCAGTGCATTCACTCGGACAGTATTCAACTCCACCATTCACCCAAAGTTCTAATCTCAGTCTTGGTAGTAAGTGGTGGTTGTTGTCCTCCTCTGACACGCCGTCGTCCGTTTGTCAATGCTCCTCATTATAACGCCTTTCCTTTATTGGAATGCGTTGCCCTCACAACATGTCAGGTAAGTAATCCTTCATTTTCAGGTAATTGATACTCAACACATGCATCTTTTGTGACAAGTTGAGGTACCATGAAAACAATCGCGACTATGGATGGCTGCCTTGGTGATTTACTTTATCTCTTACAATGCAGAGTGTTGCAAAAGTTTAAAAACATACTCTGTAACGTGGATCTTGAGAGCGGAGCTTAAATGATTGCCCCATGTCTTCCTGTTATGTGGTACTGAAGACTTTTATTAACCGTCTTTCTGTCTGCATTTAGATTCAAGGCAGCAGCATAATCTGCAAGTTAAAAGGTAAATATTTGTCTTATGTCATTAGTATTAATGCTGAACAGACCATCTGCTCATGTTGCTGCCATAGTTTATTAACTAACATTTCCATCTATCTGATATCAAAGAAAAAAGATGAGACAGCATGCAGTGGGATCCTTTTTACTTTAAAGTTGTGTTGTGTAAATGTTGTGTATCATGTTATTAAACATATATGAATAGTTAATTTGGTAGCCTTAAAGTGTGTATTTATCATTTTACCTTGGCTGCTTTAAAACAGAATGGTGAGAAAGTGCTTGTTAGAGGCACAGGGTGAGGAAGAGATATGCAATGTCATCTAAGTCAAGTAAGTATGTTTTGTAGTCAGTCAATGGGAAAAATTTAAGTATAATAGTCTAGACATGTGTCCTCATTAATAGAAGCAGGCTACTGTTGTTTCAGAAGCCTCTGATCTATTGCGAGAGTATTTCGGCCTTTGTCTATTCTACATAAAAGATGGGAGAATAATGTATACTGCACAAAAAGCATCAAATTTAAGATTGGTCATGCAACTTGATATATTTTCCTTGTCACGCCATTCTAAATCCTTTGTGTTATTTGAATTGCCCCAATCAGAGATCCACTATGTACAGTACAGAAAACATGACAGACAGGTAATCCATCCAAATGCCCTCAAATCTCCTATTACCTGCACTGAATCGCCCCAATCACAGAGCCACTATGCAGACTCAGCGACAGGCGTGCAAACCTACACCTGTGACAGTAATAAAAGGGTCCCTCCTTTCTGCTTTTCCCTCACCTACCTTTCCTGTCAATTACCACTCCACAGAGAGACAGAAAACTGCGCACCACAGCAGTTTGAGAGCCACCTCTATTTGAGCATTTCCCCAGGTTTTGATTGCAAAATCATATGAAAAGCTTGAGGTAGTGGCTTTTGAGGATGGTTCCCTGTGGGATGTAAGGGCATACAAATGGCTGCCTTTAAGTCCTAACTGAACATAACAAGGCTCTGGAGTTAAAGAAGCCCTGGGAGAGCTTGACTGGAGTTGAGGAAAAGAAGGAAAATCATTTATATTGGAAGAAAACTAAGACTGAAAATGGAATTTTGCCAGCACAATATTTTTCAAATGAAAGGGATCATTTATTTCAAAACAACAGTGTGTGTGCTACTAAAGAATGGATGCCAAATCTCATTCAAATGAGTGTTGTACTGAATATCTTTACAAGGGAGAGAAAAATGGAGATTAGGATGTGGAAGGCCCAGTTTTATTCCACAACTGAAATCCATAAGATAACATCCATGATCATAATCGACTCTATGTATCATGAAATATAAGTAAAATAATTTTAATTTCATTATCTACAATGGATACTATCACTATTGTTGTAATTTAGCAAATTAAAAATGGTTAAAATGCTAAATGGGCACTAGACACATAAATATTCCTGCTGCCATGGTAAATACATTGACTTGTTTACCGTACAACAATATTGTATGTATAAACATTCCCCACTCCTATAAACAATGTCCACAGTATATTTCTCCATGGCACGTGATGAATAGCCCATGACTTTATTGCCCACATAAAATATATTTCCATTCCAGCACAGTCTCGATGGCTGTCCAGAAGCCTAACTTAAACTGAGGATTCATTACCACGTCAATTACTTTGCTATTGTTTTCTTTGTCCCCATTTACATTTCGGTTGCGGCTCTGTGTATTTAAACCTAATTGACATTGATTCCACAGAGAGGTTGGAGCCCTGCCCATAACACAGTTGTTTCCTCACTACTTGACAGTCAATTATAGCTTTATGAATAGACTTGTGTGGTTAGCATCTATCAACAAAGCCTTCCATAACCACCATCACCACCAGCACCACCCGTGACGTTCACTTATGATTTAAAATCCACGGGTAGCTAGCCATGAAATCTCCCATTTTGTCATAATAACCTTTTCAGTTCAGAGGCTTATTTACACATCATGAAATAACAAGAAATGTTTGTGATGTACCACTCTGCTCGGACGAGGTTATAAATATTAAAAGAACCCCAGCTGATTTCCATTACTCCGCCAGCTCTACTCCACCTAATGAAGCAATCAGGACATACATCGGTATGATGTTACCAGTAAGCCTTCATGCTTACAGGCCCGATCCCAGCTTGAGCATGTCTGACAAGGAATGACAATTACAAAACTTGACAAGTAATGGCATAGTCAGTATGTACTTCAACTTTGTTCCAGGGCTTAAGAGTAATCTAACAACTGGGAATTTTTTATGACTTGACTACCAAGAGCTATATGGGAAGATTGCAGACTAAACTTGGCATTATACATTTCTGCAAACCAACGATACATTGAATTTAATATGCGTCATAGCAACATTTCAATATGTGACAGCTATATTGGATAGCTGCTATGCAAGAGATCACTGTTCAGGACAACATTCAACCTTTGTAATCCTGAAACACTGGTCAGGACAACGTAACAACATTCTTTTTAACACGTCAGGACATTTAGCAGCCGTAATACTGTCAACAAAATTGTTAACAAGACGTTTGGATATGTTGGGATATTTTCAGACTGACAGATGTCAACATTACCAGATATTTTAAGCCAAAACATGACCTTTCCTAACCCTAAATGTTTTGTGTGCCAAAGCCAAACAAGACCTTAAAGCTCGTGTTGGTAAGATTTTTTGTTACCAACTCATAAAATACTGATGCTTTTGGATGGCGCCAGACCCGACCTATAATCCAAACGCGTCTTTTACATGTTTTTGACAAATTGAGAATGAGACTAATCAACTATCTCACCAGCACCATATTTAAACCTGGTAATATTTAGGCACAAGGACTACTTGGGGTTGGGGTTAGAGAAAAGATAGTCTTGACAGGTCCTTCATCCAAAAGCATTAGAGTATGACATGTTGGGAATGACACTCAAAAATCAACTAGCTTACCAATAGGAGCTTTTATAACAACGTCATAACATTAAATTGTAAATTGAAATGTAAAGAAACATAATGTTTCAAGTATGCCAGTTAGCTTAGCTTAGCTTAAAGACTGGAAATGGGGGGTAACAGCTAGCCTGGGTCTGTTCAAATTTAACAAAATCCGCCTACCATTAGTGATCACTATCCTACTCATTAACATGTTAGGATAGTGAAAGAGGTATGTCGAAGTATCCCTTTAAAAGAAGTGCCTTTCATCAGGTAAAATGCAAAAATGAATCAATGTTCCAGGACTTACTGGTCTTATTTCCTCTCCAACATTTCCAATAAAAGCAGTTTCAGGCCCAATAACAGTTCCTCTTAATGATGCAGAAATGTCAGAATCACCTTCTGCATTACAAACCTCATCCATCAAATACAATGGAACCAATCATTAACCCATTGATTATTCAAACACAGAATCCCACCTGGTAGATCCTTTGCCTTTCATGGCTGAAGGGGTCAATGAACAGGAGCTGGGCAGAAATGAACTCTCATGTAAATGTGCAAGTATCACTTCAGGTTTTTCTCACCGAGGGGATGACTGATGACTGTTTTTCTGCCCGACTGCCACAGTGGGTTAAGACAAGGGGCTTTATGATGCATGGACATCCTTCGTTACTAATTAACCTTCATACCACACTAATTAATTAGATTCTAGCAAGGTCAAGCTTTCTAAATGGGACAATTAAGCAGCTTCCTCATACAGGAGTGCACAATAAAGGGCCTAACAAAGCCTGACAAAGAGACTGGCTTGGGTTTACAGAGAAAAAGGTAAAGTGTTTTGAACATTTCACTTATTAAGGAAAATATTACACTCCTGATGTTATCATGAGCAGAATTTTTAAAGAGGCACATTGATTCTCTGGTCTGACTGGGGAAGCTTTTAACCATTCATTCAGGATATGTTTTGGTGTGTGTATTACCAAGTGATTTCTTTCATATATATACATATATATATATATATATATATATATATATATATATATATATATATATATATATATACATATAGAATAAAATGATCACATAGACAAGATGCCAGCCTCATCTCAACTGCTGGCCAGTCATCAGGTTGCTTTCCTGTGGATCAAAGGGTATAATCCAACTGGGAACAAAGTCTGCGTTGAAGCTAGTGAAATATTCAAAATGTTGTCTTAGTAATAACCTGTAAAGAGCCACCAAAACGAGAGATAAAATGTATGTTTTATTCATGATAAAACAGTGAATGTTGAATGTGCAGAAATTGTGACACTGGCCAAGGATGGATAGGGGTGAGAAGTTCAAAGAAAGGATAATAAAAGACAAGAAAAACATTGTGGACTGCACTGACACAAAAGGAGGCTGTGCAGCACCAAAATATTCAAATGAAGCAAGGTAATAATGTGGAGATGTGCGCATGCTGAGAGCCAAAGAATGTTTTAACAACACATTAGAGATTTCACTAATGATAGTGGTAGTTGCAAAGCAGTAACCATTAACACACATTTTCATTTTCTTTGAAATGCCTTACAGATCTATTACAAAAAAAAGACGCCCTGAATGAGAGGATGTGCGAATAAAGAAATTAAGCCTGCATGAGTACACACACACACACACACATTTTCCCGAGCAGTTAAAATGTGTGTGTGTGTGTGTGTGTGTAATGGACCAGTTGGACAGGACAGCTTGCTTATGTTCAGGAAAAACTTGTCAAATAATGACAGAAGCAAACGCAAGTACACATACACTCACACACATATGCATATACATCTGCGTGTGCAGCGTGCGCATGTTTCTTGCACATTTGCATACAGCGCACAAACATGTGAGCGCTCAGGCACAAACAGTGGGGTAGGTATCATTTAAGAGACTGTTCCCCCTGTACACATGAGCCCATAGCTGACTAACAGTGTGGAACCAGCCAAATGTGGCAGCCAACTGTTCCCCATCCTCAGGCTATCCCTGGACTTGGCCTGGGTACAACAAATCGTATCATTGTGGTGTGTGTGTGTGTGGGTGTGTGTGTGTGTCTGTGTGTGTGTGTGTGTGTGTGTGTGTGTGTGTGTGTCTGTGTGTACACTGCAGAGGGACCACAAAGACACTCAGACCACAGTGGGCTTTGGAGATAAAATACCTGTAAAGAATGATACAGAGTAATGCAGCTGACTTGCTGATGTACCTGTGTGTGTACGGAGAGATGACAAGGCACCTATACGCTGCATGTGTTTAAACATGGTGGTCAGTGAATCAATGTCAGGTCTCACTGTAAGTGTTGAAACAATGAGTTCATTAATCATTTACGATTGGCTGATAGTAATTTATTCAAGCAAAACAAAGATTAAATGTCAGGATTTTATGTGTTTCTCGACTTGATATTTACTTATATTTCTGAATGTGGCTGTTGACGCTGTAGGTATGACATAACATGTAATTTTACGGACATCATCCAGGGCTCTGAAGATCATGAAAGCCTTTTTTACATATTTAATACATTTCCATACAGAACTGTTGCCGCCACTAGTGGAATCAAGAGGCTGCAGCGGGGCATTATTACTATTACTTTAAAGTCATGTAACGTTGCAATGTCACTGTTTGCATAATAAATCATTTATTACACTACCCCTTTTTTACTTTTAACAAAATGCCCACATAACCTATATAGAACAATAAAATACCCTAGATCTTTTCAAATGAACAAATAGCTTTGGAAACAGGTATGAGCAGGCAGACAAAGGAACAAAGTCTGATATATTATGAGACAGGAATAATATATTTTAAACACAATATTACTACACCTTATATAATGTAGCCTATAATGACATGACAAGACAAAAATCTCTTTCTCTATGTCTTTTTATTATTAATCCACAGAACAAGGAATGCATCGGCATATATTCTATGGTGATACACGGTATGGATGGATTCTTAAATAAACAACAATAAACGCTTCACTTCAGTTGGTAACGTGGATTGTAAGACGTTACGTGACAAAGTGTAACTGTAATAATACATTACTCTATTACCACCAAAAAATAATAATACATCGCATGTTGATATACAGTATACTGTGTGTATATTGCGTACAATACCAAGGCACAAAAAAAGGATATTTTTCCAGAAAGGATAGTTGGAAATTGAAAAACTAAAGCAAAATTAGGTCTTCGTGGTGCAAAATGATTTAATTTCGTGCACTCTCTTTCTCTCTTCTCTGTCATGAACTGAAGCCCAATGATTTTCCCTGTCCAGGTGTGTGTGTGTGTGTGCATGTATGTATGTGCGTGTGATCATTCAGGCATGCATGTTCGTGCGTGTACTCCAGACGTCTAACTGCGCATTTGACAGAGATTAATAAGTAGCAACCCCATCCTGGGACTACCGTGGGGGTGCACTCCCTATATTTTACTAAACCTCACATAAATAAAGCCACGGGGTGCCGTTTGCTTATAAAGACAAAAGGTTCTTTACACATCGATGGCATAATGGAAATTAAGCACTAGTGGAGAGGTGACATGAACAGAGTAAGAAAATCGGAAATATTTCAAAATAAAGGAGGAAACAAATAGAGAGACGCATGGAGGTGAAAAAAAAGTTGCTTTTCCCGTTTCACTGGGGTCACTTTGAGAACCGAATTTTTCCAGATGGTGTTTTATATATATTTTTTTATTTACTTCAGGGGAGTGATGGAGTTAGATGACATGGCTGATGAGCATATTTCTGTGATGCGCCCTGGGACAAATGAAACGCTATAAAGAGTACAAGGTTAAAGAGCCTGTTACACAATCTGGTTAGATCCCAGTTAGCACCGCAGGTTTCAACATAATGCCCTTCTCAATGTCTTTTAAAGGGATTCTCATTTTTGGGATATAGACTCGCTGTCTTACTGAGAGTTAGATGAGATCAATGTCAATTTCATCCCTGTGTGCTCAGTTGAGAGACCAGTCAAATACATGTTCAGCCTTGTTTAGTGTAAATATTGGAAGAACAGTTGAACAGCTAGCATTTATAAGCATGCCCTTTGACAAACTAAAGCTGCTGTGCTAAACATGTAAAAAAAAAAAAAGAAGAATCAGATACTTAACCCAGTCGCAACAATTTAATCTTTGCAGTAAATGTTTCTGCCAATGTTAAAGTTTGTACTTTGTCTGCGTATTGGCATCTGTAAGCATGAGACCACAGGATATTTTTAATGTTTTTAATATGATTTTCTTATGATCTTTTTAATGAGCTCTCGGGACATTTCTATCTATGTTTATGGCATAAAAGGTATTTTAAGCCAAACCATCATGTTTTCCTTAAACACATTGTTATCACAAGAGAGAAATAGAAAACTGAATCGTTACAGTATTCACTGCCCATCAGTAGTTAAAACTTAAAGATCTCTAAGAACTTTTTATCGGATGAGAAGGCAAAGACACTTTACTTTCATGATGGGCATAAAGGTTCAACAGGGAGATGCTCCTGAAGTTGATACAAAGCAGTATAAAACACTGTTTCTGTGGATGCACCAAGCAGCCAACGATTCATTTTAGCCGTTAAAGAATTAACATTAACTGCACAGATGATATAATCTTCTGCTAGTGGTGTTTATCACTGTTTTCTATGTTGCTTTTTAGGCAAACATATGTAACCAATGAGCAGAGCCCATGCCTAGCATTGCATTCTGCCTGATTAACACACAAAATAAGTAGCCTGTGTAGTTCAACATGTTCAGGTTCACCGGTTTGCTCTGCAATGTAATTTTCTTAAAACAGTGCACGATATCTTGTGGTATGAAGGTCACTTTATCAAGACTGCTACACATGTGTAACCAGACGAGAACCTAAGAGCGAGATAGAGGGGGGAAGAGACGGAAAGTATTTGTGTGTGTGAGCAAGAGAGAAGCAGAGGTAATTAGAGAACACACTTGTATTGTATTCATTCATCCACCAGGGAAGTCTTGCAACACAATGCTTTGGCACACAGAGACAAAATGCCACAACTCCAGGTGTAATTTATTAAGGAGTGATGGTAGATAATATGGATGCCCTGGCTCACACAGGAAACAATGTGTTATCCAGTAACCATTAGCCTACACACAGCTAGCACTGCTTAGATTAATGATGCACCTGTTTGGTCTATGAGGAGTTCACATTAAAAGCCAATGGCTTGCATGTATTAGAGCTTATTAAATGGCCAGAAATGGAGAGAATGGTCGGTGGTGAGTGGGTGATGTAAATTAAAAGAGAGGATAAAAGGAGATGAGAGAGAGGAAGAGAAGGAAAGAAGAAAGGAAGGGAAGAAGGCACCAGGAGGAAGAGATAGATGAAAGACATAAAATGGGAAAGGAGAGAGAAAGTGAATACTTCATTAGACAGTGGAATACAGCCAAATGCTTCCAGAAAGCACACTAAATTAATCAGATACATGTACAGAGATGCCACAATGCGTATATTATTATCACAGAGGCCATTGTGTTGGAGCAGGGCTCACAATATAGACAATAAGGAAGTATAATCAGGGGATGCATTCATCCCTGATAATGACACGAACACATTACAGCCATTGCCATTAACAGAGACAGTTCAGTTTTCGTTGTTAACCAGTGGTAGTATTTATTTAAAACAGGATATAAAGTGAATTGATGTTGTAATCACTGCTCCTTGTTGTGGTTTATCATAGACATACTGTATGTATCACACAAGTACTTTGTCAAAAGAAAAGTCTACAGCTTTCACTGGAAATACACAACCTAATCGCTAGAGTAAGTTAGTTGTGTACGTTTCTGAAAAACCACAGAAAGCTTCAAACTAATTCCACTTTATGTTGCAAGTTTATATTTTTTTAGGTTCAATTTGAATGATCTTTTTTCTCTTTTCATGATGCTGTGCTTATGCTCTGCAACTGGAGATGGTCCAACCTTCCATCAGAAAGACCCAGATTTGGTCGCCAATAAAAGGGTTGTAAATGTCCCATCAGACTCGAACTGCAGTCACCTGTTTGGCAGCCCTGTGGCTTGTAATAAGGCCTCCGCCCCACCTTCTCTTCCACCTCCTGATGTGAAAGTGTGCTATAATGTGAAGGCAATATGCGACATCTGGTACAGATATCAACCTTGGACCTATCTCTGATTTGCAGTAACCACAACTGCTAACATTATATCCCGGTGACTGGGCTGAAATGCAACAGTTAAAAAGTACATCCAAAGAATACCAAAGGCAACTTTAGAGCTCATTATCACATTAATAACACAGTTTATTTTTTTCTTGAATCAATTTTGGTTACAATTCATGCTTAACCAGATTACAATTCATTCTAATATGAAAAACATATATTCAATATCCAATCTACAGAAGCACAGACCGACTGAAGTTCCATTTACTCCACCATGAAAGAAGTGGCTGCTTTCCAGTCTACTAGAAAGTGACTGATGGCAAAGAGTGACAATGATCCAGCCTTTATGACAACCTGCTATCATTACAGTATCAAATGATCCCTTGGGTTATATTACAACCAGCCAGTGTCACCAATTACTAAACAAAGATAAGTTGTAATATTGCAAACGTGCATTTATTCTGTCTGTTGTCAAATGTTAATGTTGCATGGAGGTCATTTGGGCACACTCTGAGTCTGTATTGAGGCGTTTGATGGACGGAAACACAGCAAATTGCACACTGAATGAATGGTGCTGAGGGGCTGAAGCAAGACAAGTAGGACCATTATTATTAGTCATAAAACAGGAATAAGAAGCTAAGATGTATCCCTCTGGGCCAAGACTCCTGCTGCAATATGTCAAGATGAAACCACTGCCCAGTTGCAACATGTAGTAGTTTAGTGTCTATATGATGTTGTGTGCTGTCTACTCCTGTAGAAGCAATCATCTCAAGTTGCTCTTGATGTTCTGTACATTAGATACTTTCATTCAAAGGATTTACAGTATCACTTTACCAACCAAAAATGTAACTGGTTAGTTGGTAGAATTGAATATCCCTATATGGAAGCGTGTTTTTAGTGATTGCTACCAAGATCGTAATAAGGTGGTCTCATTAAGCATGTGCTATTGTGTAACAATTTTCTGTGACAATTTTAGTACCACTGACTTTTTCAAACATCCAAGTATACTAGTGCCTGATGACTTGCATGCATGGATTTGTACCTCCTCGACAATTTTCTTCCAAAGATTACTTCTGCTTGCATTTATTAGTAGTCAAGTCGACCGACTTTAGAGAAATAACAACAAGATTGGAACGTGAGGGGAAACAAAACCGTCATAGTCATATCTGTTGCAGTACAAAGCATTAACTAAAAAACTATTTATTTAGCTTTGCTGCGGACTGAGGTGAGTCAATAAGTGCTTGGCTTCAACAAGCAGCATGCCATAGTTCGCTAACTTAACATTGTATCATGTACATCCTGCTTTTTTTTTTCCATGCAGTGGCATGCAAATTTCTTATTAGTAATCCTTTGAATAATAAAACATGAATATGAACATATGAAGTTATCTGATGCATCAGGCAACATTGTGCTGCTGTGCTGTGACTCACATGTTCCTGTTAGTATCACTATTTCAATATGTGTGATTAGAGATCACACACTTACATTTTGAAGACATGCTGTGATCCCTCTATTGTTATCGTAATGAATGATCTAATGACGCTGACCTTAAGTAAAGCCCCAGTTAGCTCTGTGGATTGCACGTCTAACATTCCTACTTAATATTCTTGCATACTTTTGTAATCACAGTTTTATAGTTTGCATTTTTTCCCAGTTTAATATGTAATCTGAATTGGATTGGATTGTGGATTTTGCCCATAGCATCGAGGATAGACCTCAATGGATGAATGAACCTGTATCTCAGACTGCTCCCTGGCCTCCCTTATGGACCCAGAATGACAAATATACAGTCTTGCTAATCGTCAGAGGAGAGCACTCGCTATTACACACTGCACAGCCCCACAGGGACAGTCGGAGAGAAAAGAATGGATAATTTGCTGATCTGGACATATTCTTTCTCTCCCTCTCTCTTGCTGTGCGTGCATATGTGTGTCTGAGTTTGTGTGTGTGTGTGTGTGTGTGTGTGTGTGTGTGCGTGTGTGTGTGTGTGTGTGTGTGTGTGTGTGCATAGGTAGGGAAGTGAGTATGTGTAGCAGAGGGAAAAGAGAGAAGGAGAATAAATGACTGTAATAAATGAAGATGAACATTCCAGGGCCTCTGCTCTCTTCCTGTGTTTTTCTCAATTTTTCTCCACTGCCAAATATGTATTGATTTCCATGCATATTTATAATCTGCACTGAACCAGGGGGTCTCCAGTGTTTTCAGAGGTGATAGGCCTGATCCATGGAGCAGAATCAACAATATCGAACACACAGAATCTCCAATCCCTTTGCTAAGCTCTGATGATATAAAACGCTCATTTCACAACGCTAGTCTGTCCGGGCATTGTGTTCCTCGGGTGTAGTGGAAGGTTGTTTTAGGGGTTTCGTATTGCGGTCAAACGTTATTTATTCTGTTTTCTCTTGGCGGATGAATTCTCTAAATCAAACACAACATGGATTTCTGCACTCCATTGTGCTGTATTTTGTGCATTAGCATCCAATTTATAGGGAATGCTTATGTCATTGCCTGTTCCACTCTATATATTCTATTCTTTCTGCATGACATTAGATGTGATTACATGTCTTCATACTTGCATTACTTAAGTCTTCAAATTGGTTTATAGCACTTTGATGAGGCAGCATCCCCCAAAGACGTCCAACGTGATTAATTATCCACTAATTCTTTGATTAATTGCAATTTCACACAATTATGTTCTACTTTCCTACTCTACCTCAACACTTATTCCATTCATTCCTCTTCGCCCTGACATTGCGAGCAACTATGACTTCATCGTTTACTCCCTATCAATATGTTCTTTGAGCACAGTGCTCTCAAAGGGGGAGACACAGGATAAAGACAAGAGACAGGTCTCCTAAGTGGCTCTTCATCTGCCTGCTGTCAGGCTTGACCTTGCTGTGATGACTTTGTGTGTGTGTGTGTGTGTGTGTGTGTGTGTGTGTGTGTGTGTGTGTATGTATGTATGTACATGTTTCCTCAGTGTATTTTGTAATGTAGTGAAAATGTGTTCTGGTCTGTGTGTTGACTTGAACGCAAATGCACGTGAGCACAGATAGTGTTAATATTTCTGAACATGTGTTTTTTACAGTGTCTGGCTAATCAAGTTGTATGCTTTAACCCTTAATAGAGCATCCTTCTCGCTTTCTTCCTTCTTGTATCCCCTCTCTTTCTCTTTGTCTCTGTGACTTACTGTCTTGCATTCTCTTACCCAACCTGTGTTTGGCAAGCACCAAACAACGGGCAGCCACATATACTAAGAGGCACATAGCGGATGCAGTCGGACACAAAGCCGCTTTAAGAATACACACAACAACAAAACAGATAATAGGGTGGGAACTCAAGTTTCCGAGGAAGACCGTGCGCCAATGACACATGTACAGGACGAAGATGTATTTTGTCGATGTCCAGTCTTCCACAGAGTGATTAAATGCTAGGTGGAGCACGAAACCTTAATGGTTAGAGGGGAGATTTCCCCTGGTGCCTCATCCCCTCCCACAGTCGATCAAAAAACAGACAAGTGATGGAAGGTTACATCAACCAAATGCTATATAACATGGACTGAATTCACTACAACTCAGCCCACCACCTACACATCACCTTGTACTTTTCAGGGCTGTGAGGAGGCACGTAGCTTGTCATCACAGCACTTCTTCTATGTAGAAGCACATGACACGCAACTCAGTCACTCACTTTGCAAGGGACTTAGCATATAAGACAGTTACTTTTTGAGTTTTTTTGTTTATTTCTATTATCCAGACAAATTGTTTTCCTGTTAATTCCATCAATGCTTCAGAATTACCATAGCAATTTAATAAAAAATGATAATAGTTGGCTCAAAAAGAATTAATTTATTCAAGTAGACCTACTCCATCATGAACTGAACCGTCTCTGTTAATGGCAATGGCTGTAATATCTTTGTGTCATTATGGGGGATAAATGCATTGACTGATTATACTTCCTTATTGTATATATTGTGAGCCCTGCTCCAACACAGTGGCCTCTGTGATAAAAACACATGCATTGTGGCATCTCTGCACATGTATCTGATTCATTGGTGTGTCATAGTTTTGTTTTTTTTGGTTAGTTATGTCCTGTTTTATTTTGCAGCTATATCCTCGTGTCTTGTCCTCACTTTGCACTTCCTGCTCACCTGTGCTTCTAGTGTGCTCTTTGTGTGCAGTTTCCTCCCCAGCATGATTATCCCTGCATACCTGTCTCACTTCCATCTCATTTGCACCTCCTTCCCAGTGTCTCTCCAACTGCACCTCCTTTAGCTGAGTTTGTCGTTTTTGATCTGTGTTGTTTCCTCACTCTTTGTTGTTTTTTTCTGTTCTCGTCCTAGCCACAGTCCTGGTTTAGTCCAACTGACTCCTGTGCTCCTGTGCTCCTGTGCCTGTTCCCTGGTTCTCCTGTGTCTCCTGTGTTCCTGATTTGTTCCTCTTGGTTTCTGGACCCTCCTCAGTCTCTGTATTGCTTTGGAATTTTCTATTGTCCGCCTTTTGTTGTATGCCTTTTTCAATGATCCCACTTTTTTTGGACATTCAGCACATTAATTTTTGTTATACTACCTGCCCGCCTGTGTGTGTTTTCTGCATTAGTCTCCTCACCATTTTGCAACGGTGACATGGTGAGGGTCAAGGTGAGCAATCTGTTCTCCCTCTTGGTCCGCTACAAAGGCATTGCACTGTAGGAATGGACTGTCTGTGGAAAGGAGCAGGGGCATCAAGAAAACAAGCATCGGCAGCAGAGGGCACAAGAGCTGGTCTAACTGGTAACCAAGGATGGCTGTAATTACTTAATGGATATCTAATGACTTAATGTCCTTGGTGGACATTGTGCAGGCTAGCTGCAATGGTAGTGGATTCTGAGAGGTTGTAGATGTTAATGGTCATGCTAGGATTTGCTGTGTACCAAAAGTCTATGAAAGTTTATATGTTTGTATATTTTATAAGATGTACTGAGAAATGCCCAGAGAAAGACATGCAGGAGAAGATATTGTGAAAGTTGTGCTTAAAGGTAAAGAGGACAAACTAAGCTTAATTACAGCTCTATATGTGTATTCTGTGACTTCACAACGGTAGCTTTTCATTATTCACATTTAAAAAAGTTCCTTATCTAATGCTGACCCCTCATGCAGCCCCTTTGTTCACCCTCTGTCTGAAATGTCTTGCTTTAGCTCCTGTTTCTTTAAGGTTCCTCTACCTCAAATCTAATTTTCTTCTATTTGGAACTTTTGGCTTTGGACCACCGGGTAAAAGGAGGACTTCTAGGTGTAGGGTGGGGACCTCATGGAGAGTCAGCTAACAGGATAATAACAGTTCAGGCAGAGCAGCTAGAAGACACCTGGGAAATTTTCTCCATACGATATGCCCCAGCTCAGTCCTGGTTGGAGGAAAGGTATACGAATGGACAAACTTGGCGGATGGATTGGAGTGTCCCTGTTCTTTGTGGGCGTACTGTGCCTGGAGCAGATGACCATTTGAGAAAACTGTGACAGGTTTATGTCAACTTCACATGAAAGTAGAATAAATCATTAGAATCTGAAACCTGAGCTAACACCTCATTGTTTGAAACTCTGGCCTCAACCTCTGATACTGTAAAATCATGTATGTGGCAGAAAAAACTCTAACCCTAAGCTTAAAAAGGTCACCCCTGAATTAAATAATGACAAATTACCTTTGTTGATGAGGATTTGACAGCAAGTTAAATTAACCACAATATTGAAGGATATATTTCAGTAATGTGATTATGAGAACATCAATGGCCTCAGGGAAATATAGAAAATGCAATAAAAAGAGGAGAAGAAAAAACAATCACGTAAATTACAGAGTTTGCCTGTTTACACACTGATGAAAGAATACAATTTCAAAGATAGGCAAATCATAGAAGGGTTGTCTCATGTGCATATCAAGACTTATTTTATTGATCATTATTGGCTATATTAAGCCAATATCTTTTCTGATCCTTATGTTTTTGTCATTCATAACTTCCCTGAACAACAACTATTGAAAATGATCCACTGCTCTTCACCAAAAATCTCTAATACATAACACAAGTAGAGAATGTCTAGGTTAAAAAGCTGGTTGTTCAGCATCTGTTACAGCAGACTCTATTTGTAAATCTGATCCAGTCCACTTTGCCAACAGGTAGAAAATGAGATTCCTTCCTTCATTGATATCAAACAAAGCAGCACTGGACTCATCTACAGCACAAAGCAGGTATACAGTCAGAAGCCGATTTGAGGGGGGATGCCGCCCCTCACAAGTGGCCGCGATCAGCTCCAGCACACAGTCAAGTCAAGCTGGGCACGGCTGCTGTGTTCTGGCTGCCTGGTGTATTTATTACAGAAGCCGCAACAAGCTGCACTGAGCAGATCGCACTGGCAGGAAGTCAGAGACACAGGAACGGCACGATACATTTTCAAAATAAAACACCCTGTGTAGACTCCTGATTGTACAAAAAAAACCCCGAAAAATTTCCAGATCAACAAAAGTTTGCTATTTATGTTCTAAAACTAAAATGACCAATTTTAAATTAGCCCAAGCATGTTTTTTATGCATAATAGTTTTTAAATGTAAGGTTGTCATATCGGACAATATATACAGCGATATTGATATATCTGTGAAAGGCTAATATCGGTAAATCGGTCGGGCTCCACTATTTCGCACAATATTCAATGTGTGTCCTTCAGGGAATTTAGATGGTAAAAAATTTCACGGGGTCATGCGGGTCATGAAACTTAAAATGACCCTGCTTGTAGTGTTTTGTGAGAAACATGATAAAACCCTGCCTGAATAAACTCAGTCCACTGCATACAATTTAAAGGTGTATTTACTCATTACTTTAATACAGTTATGAAAGACAATTGTAGTGGGGAGAGAAGGAAGATAACTGGATAAAATGGAATTGTAGAATTAAAAATGTCACAGTTATGGTTAAGGTCGACTGCAACAATGTCCTTAGGGAGGTGTTCATAGGTGTGTCGGGGCAGGATGATGCTCCAATTGGGCCATGCCCCCTGCTAAAAATTAACAAATTACCTACTGTATAGGGTATTATCTTAATGCATGATTACCATTTAGTTTTCAATCTTAAAGCCCGGAGTAATTTCCATATAGACCTATCAACATACTAATGCCATATTAAAGTTGTGTGATGGATTTTTATTTTTATTTTTTTTCTGGAAATGTGAGGAAAAAAGTGAAAATCTGTTTTCTCTTTTTATTTGATTACACAAAATTATTTTGAATGAAATCATAAAGAAGGCATTATAAGATATCAGTCGTGGGTATACATAAGTTCATAACGAATGTAACTGAAGCATGATGGCAATTGTGTTTGCTTGCTGCTGTGGTTGTTATTTGGATGGACTGTGATGATAGGGAATACTTGTCCCAAGACCAAAATGGCAGAGACATCTCTTGGTAAATTTATGACTCACCATCTTTCAAAAACATGGTATGACACACTAACACACTTCCTTTTGTTCTTTCATCTTTTGAAGAAGGAGAAGCTGCATGGATCTAGGGATGTCAGACCATCTCGTGTACCCCCCTTTGAGTGGATGATTTATTTGGCCCCATTGAAGCCTTGATCCATGCTGAAGAAAGATTTCCACAGCAAGTTGTTATATCCAAGTAAGACGCCTCTGCAGGCTCAAACATGTGTGTGTATGTGTGTGTGTGTGTGTGTGTGTGTGTGTGTGTGTGTGTGTGTGAGAGAGAGAGAGAGAGGGAGAGACAGAGAGATGGGGGTGAGGTTTGGGTGGAGAACTACCGGCCCCCCCCGATAGTGGCCCAGTGATGGAGGGTCCGTATTGCTGCCTGTGAGACTGATGGATGATGTGTCATATCTCATGGTCGAAATGCCCTGAGAATAGCTCTGACATATGGATGTGCTACACTAATACAGTGACTAGGAACTGAGGAGTGACAGACAAGAGCTTAGCTGTGCTTGCCAAAAATGGGGACACCAGTCTCACCAAAATTCTTGGTGAGACTGGGTCCCTGGTGCATTGAAAGTTTGCAGGGTCTTGACATGAAGGACACTGTTGTATCATTAGTCCTGTAGGCTAGCTGTTGCCAATATCTAACATTTCTGAAATAACCTATTTTGATATATGCTTTGCATTTAAAATAGAATGTCATGAAGAACTGCATCTCTAAGTATCAATAACTACAACAAAATCTTAGTCCAACTATCAATCATGTGTACACTGTGCATTTATTGTAGTTCCATTGCACAAGTAATGCAGCTATGACACAGTTCTCGGTTGGTAGGCAGAGCAAGATGCTGTCAACTCAATTTCCAGTGGTAAGAACTTTTTTAGACTGCAAAACTGTGCACACTGAACCTAGCAGTTTTAAAGGAATTGTTATACCAAACATTCCTGCATTAGAGTGAACCACTGTGACCAGTCTAAGTGCTTGACGAATCAGATATTTTATAGCTGACATTACAACTGATTTTAATGACCACCTGACATATCATCTAAACCATAACATGCCTGAAAATACCAATAAATTGCCATGACATTCCTAGTGATTAAATTGATGTTATAAGGATATGCAAATATAAGGATATGCAACTTAATATCACTCGTGTTACGATCTATGTTGCTGTGGCTGGGTGTCTTGTGCTTTTTTTTTTTACAGAGGTGCGCTGGAGGCCAGGCGGAGTCGGCGGTCTCAGAAGGGAGTGTACGCACATGCACACACCTGCAGCAGGTAAATCATCAGCGCCAGGATCATTCAAGACCAGGATCCTCACACTGCCCGCTGCCAGTTGATTACGTGATCACCACGCGGTATATGGCTCAGTCGCTATCGTACGGTGGCCCTGAAGGGCAAACAACAACGACAAAAAGAAAAACACAACAACATTAACAAAAACACAACCACAAAAACAAAAACACAACAACATTAACAAAAACACAATTACAAAAAGAAAAACACAACAACATTAACAAAAACACAATTACATTAACAAAAACATAATCACAAAAACAAAATCACAACAACATTAACAAAAACACAATAACATTAACAAAAACACAATCACAAAAACAAAATCACAACAACATTAACAAAAACACAATCACAAAAACAAAATCACAACAACATTAACAAAAACACAATTACATTAACAAAAACACAATCACATTAACAAAAACACAATCACAAAAACAAAATCACAACAACATTAACAAAAACACAATTACTTTAACAACAACACGATTACAAAAACACAATCACATTAACAAAAACACAATTACAAAAACAAAAACACAACAACATTAACAAAACCACAGTCACATTAACAAAAACACAACGACATTAACTTCTACCGGAAAAGGTAGGTACCTTCTACGACACGGATCAATGCTGATTGGACGAAAGCACGTCCGTCTTTTTAACAGGTGGGAAGGGCTGCTTTACGCCACACCAGAGGGGTGTACTGCGAAGCCAGTTTAGTGGGTTAGCGATGTATGTTGAGTCTAAAGCCAGGCTTCCCTGTACTACAAAGGTGGCTCTCTTTTAACCCAGCTAGATCACCATGGTAACTTATGCTTAGCTCATAACCTGGTCCCGACCAGGTTCTGTTCAGAGTTTCAGCTTAAAATCGGCTAGAAAAGTGCCGCTGTTTCACTGTGTAACTCATTTGGAGATGGCGTCACCATTCATTGAGAACCCGGTGGACCTGGGAGCAAGAATAATTCGGGCAGCACTACGACGTGAGCGGCTTCTTCGAGATCGTGCTGATCCGCTGGCATTTCCAGATGAAATTCTCTATGAGCGATATAGATTTTCAGCCGAGGGAATACGGTACATTTGCTCACTTATTGAGCCGAGTGTCAGGAATGCCACTCGAAGAAGCTGTGCGCTCACTGTCGGGCAAGCTGTTTGTGTAGCCCTTCGTTTTTTTGCCACGAGAACCTACTAACATTCAGTTGGTGATGCAGAAAATCTGAGCAAGAACACACACTGACAAAATGATGGGGCAGCTTGGCTACATACCACTTTGAATGATGTTTTTGTATTTGGCTCTAACTTGCTGCCATGTCCGACTGCTGCTTTCACATCTTAATAAAATGCAATATGAAATATTAATTAGGCCAACCTAGTATTTATTTGTCACAGATAATGAGTAAAGTTAATTATTTCTTTGATGTGGCCATGAATAAACTGATGAACTGATCAATGTTTCACCCGTTGTAGGGCAGTGTACGCCCAAACACAAATCTTACAGGCTGGAGTTATTTTCACTGTCAAAAAGGTCTTTATTGTCATTGTACAGGGACAGTAGCCTCATTTGCTTGTTCATCCCGACACAGTGATACAATAAAAAACACTGAACATTTATAGCCTACGCACACTCAGCCTCACTTTCAATAAAACACACACACGCATTCTATAACTGAGATCAGTAAAATGTGAAGACGATATAGACATCATTCAAAAATGAAAAAAGATAGTTGCTTCAGTTTATTTATTTTTAAATGGATGAGGGTTAATATGTAAAAGTTGCACAATGTTGAGCTTTCAGAAATTAAAACACTATGGGCTTAATATAATATTGATCATAATATTAATCAATTAATCATTGTTAACTTACGCATTTACACGGTCAGCAGTTTTCTGCCAGCAGCCCTCCCTCGCTCTATTGGCGGCGACAGTGTTACTTTTTGCCGTGATGGTTTCTTTGAATTCTTTATAGCCTTGCATAATAAGAATCTGCTCATCTTGAGTAAAATATGTGGCCCGATTCATTTTTGCACGGAAGTAGAATAATATGACGTCAAATGCCCCCTTTTATGTGAACGCGCGCAGAGCACAAAGCAGAGAACCGGACTTGACAAATTAAGTTGATAACCACTGTCGCAGTACCGTTTAACTCTGATTGGGGACTTGGGGCTTTGTTGAGCTGCATCATGAGCACAAAGCCTGGCTATGTTTAGCCCCCTTTGCAGTACAGGCCTCAGGTGTGGCGTAAAGCAGCCCTTCCCACCTGAAAAAAAAGACGGACGTGCTTGCGTCCAATCAGCATTGATCCATATCGTAGAAGGTACCTACCTTTTCCGGTAGAAGTTAATGTCATTGTGTTTTTGTTAATGTGATTGTGGTTTTGTTAATGTTGTTGTGTTTTTGTTTTTGTAATTGTGTTTTTGTTAATGTGATTGTGTTTTTGTAATTGTGTTGTTGTTAAAGTAATTGTGTTTTTGTTAATGTTGTTGTGATTTTGTTTTTGTGATTGTGTTTTTGGTAAAAGGTCCCATATTATGCAAAATACACCTTGGAGTGGTTTTCTATCAATAATATGCATCCCCGGCCTGTCTACAGTCCCCCCTGGTATGAAAAAAGTTCATCCTCTCCCTTTTTTGCTTTCTCCGCCTTTAGAAAATGTGTGCTAGAAAGTCTGTCGGTGACGTCACCGACAGACTGGACCCGTCCCCCTAGGCTGGTGGCACCGCCCCAGGTGAAGGTTAGCCATACCCGAAGGAATTGGGCGCGTTCAAGTTGACCTCCTGCTGCCTGATCACATCAGCGAGATCTGCTGGCGACAGCAGGGGCGGGGATACAAACGCTGCTATGAAGTCGAACACTCTCTCTTCCCGTAGACGTGACGTGACCTGGCTGAGCTTGCGGTGTTTGCCTTCTTCGTCGGCGAAGAAGTGGAGGAAATTGAAATTCCATTAATGTTTGATTACAATCAACAACGACTGCGATCAGTTTTCTTACCTGATGCTATGGGAACTTTGCTGGCCTTTTTCTCATATTAATTTCCTTCAGAAATTATTCAATCTGAGATGTTCAAAATATTAGTCAACCAAAACATTTGGGCTGAGGGAATAGAGCAGTGGAACTGCTGCCGTGTTGCATGCAGACGACCGGGGATCAAGACCCGTGTCAAGCCTGTATTTTTGCAGAGGATGTGTTCATCTGATTACTTTTATATATTTATATATATATATATATATCTATATATATATATATATATATATATATATATATATCTATATATATATATATATATATATATACAGTTCATATTTAGAGACAACAGAATGTGACAGCTTTGTCACAATAACAACTTCAAATTTGGATACTTTGTAATTACTTCACTTCAAACGGTCACACAGTGGCGCATCAAGAGTAGATGAAGAGCCTAAATGTTGTCTTACTATAAATGATCATGTTCTGTTTTCCTTGTAATGTCACCATTAAATACATTTGAACTTTGTCTATCTGGTACATTATAGTAAGTCTTGCACAATAACAATACAATTACAACAGTTATTCATTATTATGATGACAACTGTGCTTAGGTGCATCATGATTAAATCACAGCTGAGGGGAATTTGCTGACTACATTTAACAAATAAGCATAACTATAGACACATAAGATGATGCATTTTCTCATAGCAACATTTTTCACAATGAATTAAATACATTTCACTGAATGAATGAAATACAATAATCAGAACAAATGACTGAATCAGATGCCTTGTTCCGCTGCGCCATCTCATCACACGCAGAATAGCTCAGGATAATTCTTTGTATTGTTAATGTGACGGGAACAGAAAGGGTTAATTAATAAGAGTGGATAGTACAGATAACACTGGACACAACAGTTAACCACTTCTCCATCATCACCACAAGCTGACAGAACTGAGCAGTTTATTGACGACATCTTTCAGGGTTGTTGCGTTACATGAAGGATTTTATAGGTTTATTCATGTTGACTATCCCATAGGTGCGGCCACACGGCTGCTACTTATCTGAAAGTATTTGATACTTTAGTAGAAAAGAGGCAGAGGCCTTATGGATATGGAAATTCATCGAAACACACGTCATATACGTCAGCGTAGATGAGAGCCAACTAGACAATTCCCCGCCGGGAAATCGCGAGAGTGGGCTGTGCGCTTTGCCCCGTGACGAAAAAGCAAACATGGCATCAGCAAAGTTTCCTCACCATCAAGCGGGAAAGGCCTTAAGGAACAGATACATCAAGTTTTGTGGTCCTAGTTTCAGAAATGTGGTAATAGGAGCGAGTTAAAAAAGGCCGCAGTTTTGCAAATCCTCTTTCCGATTTACATTGGAGTGAATGGAGCAGTTGAGAGCTGAATGGACCAGGTGAGAGGTACTCTTGTCGGTTAGAGGCAGATAAATCCAAAACCATAAATCCTACCGATAAAGTCGACACATTGGCAGAAAGACAAGTGTGGCTACAACTCTGGAAAACATCACTGTTTTTGAGTAAAGTTTGTGGCTGGGAGCATCACTGAAAGAGAACATTCCTGAGAGTTTTTTAAAGTCTCTCACCGTTCAAAAATTATACATCTTAGGAAAAAAGTTCAAATGCAGCTCAAATACACAGGACTTGTGCCTACATTTTAAAGTATGAATAGTTTTTCTAGGTGAATGTATGCCAGAGCAGGAGATGTTGGAAAAACATCGCAGAGTTGCCAGTTTTTTTACCTCATCCCATTCATTCCTTATGGGAAGTGTCTCGCAGCTGTTCGCGTCTTACAACGTGAAACATTAATATTCTGGAAAACTGAATAATAGCAAACAGAGTCCGATCAAGCCGTACATTGAATGAGTGACAAAATAATCGTTAAATGTAGTTTAAATGTTGGGAAATATACTGTGTGTGTGCGTTTGTGTGTGAGTATGTGAGTGCACGCTTAAGCATTGCTGTGTGTGTGTGTCTACATGTCTCTCTGTCTGTCTGTCTCATGTGTGTCTCCTGTCTGTCTGTCTGTCCGATGTGTGTCTCCTGTCTGTCTGTCTGTCCGATGTGTGTCTCCTGTCTGTCTGTCTGTCTGTCTGTCTGATGTATGTCTCCTGTCTGTAGATGAGAGCCAATTAGGGCAAAGTACTGACGTCATGAAGGTGGGTCTGGGGTCCAGTACCTGGAGAGCAACTGCGCGAATGCTCTGCAGCAGCCTCGCTCCCGCGATAACTTAAGGTCATGTGACATCAGATGCGGAGCAGAAACCACTCCCATCCAGGTCATCGTGGACACATTTTAACCAGCATGCATCACGATTTATGCAGCGCTGCGCAGCACTGCGTGATCTTGAACTCGCCTAATATCTAAACGGCGCCATTTTTTTACGCTCGGTTAGAAAATGGTGAATGTACGACCAGGAAGAAGCAGTTGCAGTGTCCTAGCTGAAGTTGGCAAAAAACTGTAGGTGTGTGCGAACCACTTTGAGCTGACTGTTTCACCAACTTGGGCCAGTACAAGGCAGGAGTAGTTGGCAGACTTATGCTCAAAGGAATACACGCAGACCAAGGACATGTAAGTATACACATGCGCTGTGTGTTTCTGTAGATAAGGCAGAACTCCTGCGTGATGTACTGTGTGTTTTGCCATTGAGAACAAGGTAATGTTAGCAGCTAACCGCTAACGTTAGCTTCTCTGACACAAGTTAGTGCTACAGCAGAATCATCGTGTGTATTACATTTCTGATCCTGCACATTATGTAATGCGTGTCCTAGGGAAATGTCTGCATTTGCAAGTATTTAGCTGTGTTTATTTAGCAATTGTACACAAACTAACCAAGCAGTGTCACATAGTACCAGCTAACGCTAACCGCGATCTTCCATGCTAATGCTAACCGCAAGCTTCTAGTTCGCATCAACACGGTCTCCACATGCAAACCCAGAGACCCGGTCGGTCGAGCGGTACATACACACACCCTCCACCGGATCTAAGTTTTCAGGATTTTGTGAAATAATGCATTTGAAAACGTTTTCTAAGCTGGAATATGTTAGCATGGGCCGGGGCAAAACGAGTGTACTGTTGCCTGCTACATAGAGTTTAGATTCTCTGCCCGAGCCCGACACCGACGCTATCCTCGGCTGATTTGTTTTTAATAACTCAAAATAATGACCATATTTCCAGCTAGAAAATGCGCATCTCTCTCCTCCCTCCATTTTTGTGTTGCTGCGTGGTGTTACACGTGAGTTATCCTCATGGCTAAAACGTGACTTGAGACGTACGTGACATCACTACCCGACACACAAGAAGAAAGCAAGAATATATATTTTTACTAAGGAAAATGACCAAAATAATTGTAATGCACAGTGACTTGAATAAATAAATTTAATCCGATCACTGGTTTGGATATGTTAACGCATTAGATTACTCGTTACTGAATTAAAGAGGTCAGGTTAGAGTAACGTAACGCGTTGCAGCCTTTATAGTCCAGTTGGTTAGTGCACAAATTACATATTACCCTTACCGAGGTGATAAAAGCACCAAATTTTACATGAAGCTTCTTTAGGATCTCCTGAATGATTTCAGCCTAGGAGCCCAGCTGAAATATTGAAATTTACTGTCAAATCACTCACAAAACAATATCCAAGAAAAACGTTTTTTTGTTTTTTCCTCTCGAGTAAAACTTTCATGGTAATGGCCATTTAAGACCACTAAAAAAGCTTCCTTTTGTTAATTTGTGCTCTGGCCAGCAGATCTTTCACATTATAAGTGTAAAATAGAGTACCAAAACATCTTAGACCCCAAAAAACCTCAAAAGCCCTGTATAATACAGGCGAAATTATAGAAAAAAGGCAGCAAAAATTGCTTAAATGTTAGGAGATCTTGGGTTTTCTCTTTTATTTTTTAATTCAACTTTAGGTTATTCATTTAGCCATCTACTGAGTTCATAGTTCGGCCATTAGTTCTGCATCACATCACATTAAATCCTATTTGTGTGTGACAGTACATAGCTAGACGCACTGCCATTGAATCTGGAGGGGGAAAGCCAATGTAATGATGAAATGCAACGACTGGACATTCACAAGTGCTTCCTCTGTGAGGGTGGCATAGATCAAGGTGCTCTCCATGAAGTATCAACATTTGATGCCGACAGGAATATCCAACATTTTCAAAATTCAAAATGGCAGTTTAAACCATATTTCAACTCCCAGTTTTGATTAATTTTGAGTCAATTTAGATGTTTTAGAGGACACTGAATCAATAAAAATAAATTGCAGGATATTTATGAACACAATTATCCAAATGATGCAGAATATGTACATTTTAATTCACATAACATTACACTCTGAGGTGACATTGGAGGTAACAAAGGCAAGTACCATATCAAACTGACTATGGCTAAATAATACAGAGAAAGGAGTATAATACAAGTTACAGTTAGAACACATAAGTCCTGGAACAGATTTTAAAACAGAAGTATACCCAAAATTATCACTGCAGAAAACTAGAAAACTTTCATCAAGCAATAGCACCTTGTACTTCTGCTACTCTGCACTATATAACCATATATTCATCATCAACATCTTCTTCTTCGACTTCATTTTTGTCGTCTTGCTCTTCTTGCTGTGAGTGTGTGAGCTGGGTGCAACATGTACTGTCATAGCCATTGCAGAAGCAGTAGCTGGTACCGGGGGCTTGCATCCAGGACAGGCATGATGATTTCCTTCCTTCCTTCCTTCTCACCTTCCTTCTTGTTCCATCCAAACTTGGTGATGTCCACAGCTGGTGGATCAGGGCGGTCTGCTGGTTTCCAAAGCAGCATCTGTAGATGGGCACGCCGTCCATGGAGGTGCACTTTGCGCTCTGTAGGCAGTGTCTTCAGTGCTGGGGGGGTTTTGCACTTTCGGTAAAAGTCATATCTGGCGACATTCAGAGATGCAGACTTCCTGCGGCTGTACAGAGCCAGGAAAAAAACCCCTCACTGTCTCTGTGATTTGCAAATCAGTCGCTCCCTCCTCTCCAATGAAGTGACGCAGGTCACCAGGTACTAGTCTCATGGCCTTGAGCGCAGACACCTGCCCTTTGCCAACGGGATAGGAGGTGGTGTCACACCCGAGGGAGCATGCATAGCCACCTCTTCATCTGCAGGTGACATGTGATACCCACCCTCCAGCACCAACAGACCATGAGCACAAACACATCAGTGTTGTCGCTGAGAATGTGGACAGTTTTAGCACCACGCCTGGCTGCTTCGTCATGAGTGACAATACTGTCTGACCATCTTGATGTGATCTCCTATGTTGTGTGCAAAGGAGCTCGCCTACCCTCCACTTAATTGTCTTGTCCTTCATCACTTTATTGCGGCTAGGTAGGGGGGTTTTCAGTGACAGTTGTACTCTATTGAGCTCCCCCCAGCCCCTGCCTCTCGTGGTCTTTGGCAGAGACTTGCTCATACCGGTCTAAGATAACAAATGTTTGGGTGATGTAGTGATCAAGCCGGCGCCCCATTCTGGCTGCGAAATCAGCCACAGTGCCTTACAATGACCACACCAAGCGATAGATTAGCTGCGATGCATCAACGAGTACAACGTCTGGTGGGTGGGGATTGGGAACAAGGATTTCAAGACGCTGAACAATCACAGACTTGTTACTGTTTCTGAGGCATCCATACTTACCGATGATGGATGCAGGGACCGGGCCGAGCTCGTAGATAAAGAGGGTAGAGAGCTCCATTCTTCTCTTGTTCCCCACCACCACATGCCTTTCACTCCCTTCCCTTGCTTGATGCATGTCTGCTCCCCAAACATATCTCCACTCACTGCAGCTGCACCATCTGAGTGGCAGCACACATGGCTTCCGGCGAGGAGGTCATCCTCGGCAGTAGCAGGAAGGTGCTGCATGTCGCGCAGATGCCATGTGATCCATCTTGAGTAGTTGTGATGACCAGCGGCAAAGAAATAGGGCAGCATCTCTTCAAGGCATGTTGTTGCAGCAACCAGTCACCCTCTCTTTCTGCTCGCCAGAACTTGTGCGCTATTAGGTTTGGGGTGATGAAGCAAAGTAGTCTAACTTATTTTGGTAGCTGTGGTAACATTAAGGTCAGTGTAAAGCAGAAATAAATTTGTGTTATGAGTTTGTCATACCACAGAAACATGTGTTATTGACCACTGAGCCAAATTTGAAAGATTAAAACAATTGCCAGGTATATAAAATTAGGTCTGAAAATCATGGAAAAACAAGCACTTCTCTCTGCTGTGAAACGCTGGGGGCTTGTCAGTTAGAGGCGCTGGAACCACGCCAACGCGCGGGAGGGGATCCTCCTCCATGTACTGTACAAGGACCTAACCTACAGTAACAATGGAAGTTAACAGCATCATCGGACGGACCCAGCCCAACTTGTTTGAGCCATCCGAGCCAGAAACTGACTCTGAGTCAGACACTCATAGTGCTCAGCCTTGTTCCTCACAGTCCATGTTTTACATTACACACAAACGTAAAACCCCAGTCTACATATAATTCCTTGTCATAGCTATATTGGTGCACATAAAATATTACCTGTAGATTATCACTGTGCTGTCAGATGGACTCTGCTCAGGGAATGAGGCCAAATCATGTCATGATTAAATGCAATAACATTTGCTAACATTACATGGGCATGACAGGATGCCCGATGTAACATCACTTTCAGGATTTGCACCTTCAGCAAAATGCTTTTAGTTGCCCAAATGTACAATATTTATAACATACATAAGCACACACGTACACTTAGAGCTTAGATCTGGCCTAATAATCAAGCCCGACCCTACCTGACCTGAGCCCGTGCACGTTATGTCCGAGCTGGCCCGGGTTGTCAGCCTGACTGGTTGACTGGTTAGCTAGCTGCAAACTATTCTAAGAGATGCTATGACTCGAGAGTGAGCGGAAAAACCTCCGAAGCTAATGCGCTGAATGTATTTATATGGCTTCCGCAGCAGGGCCGGGTTTGTGCAAATCATGTCCGTGTTCCGTAATGCGGCCATGATTTCTGACCCGTCCATTAAATCTTGAACACAGAATTGTTGAAAAACAGTTTGTGAGCCTAGCTCCAAAATTAATAACCCCCAAAACCACTCCAATATTGTCCAAATCGGCCAAGCAGTTGCTGAAATATTGCCCATATAGGCCAATGCTAATTAATGCTAATATTGCTAATTATGCAAATTGCCCAACATATACAAGTTAGCAACCAGCAGTTTCTTAATACTGGGGACCCGCACTGTACATTTCTAATATAAAACTTTGGTGTACTCAACATTTCCGGGTTCACAATGGGGCTCTATGGGCTGGCAAGTCTGCTCATCTCTTTGCAAATGCACCTGTAACGACTCATAATTATTAATTACAGGGCCAATAAAGATTATACTTTTTCAATACTTGTCATGTATTGAAGCTTTATTAATGTAAAAGTTCATACACATAAATAAAACTATAAAATGTTAACTTTGGGATTCATTTGAACACTTTATCTTGTGCAGGAACTTGAAAATCACTGTGTTTTAAGCATATTTCATTGATATTGATATACTGCTAATATGAAGTTTTTTTTCTGAGGGCTCCTAGGCCAAATTTACACTATAGACCCTAAGGAAACACCATGCAAAATTTGGTGCTTTTATCACCTCTGTAACGGTAATTTCATTATGCCACCGGACTATTAGTACTTGAATTATACCGTAACAGTGCTGTCATGTGTTACTGCTATCCATATCTGGGAATTCTGTGCAGGATAATTAAACTGTGATTACATGTTGAGAACATTTCAAATTGTTTGCCCATGTCTTGTAATTGTTTTCATGTTTTATTTTCATCATCAGGAGATAATTTTTTCAAACTGAGCTTTCCAAAGTCCAGGGAGGGAGAGTGCAGAGCCAAAACAGTGAAGACAGAGGCGACATTCCGTAAGTTTTACAATCTTTTATTTGAACCTCACAAATTAAAATAAACATGGACACACATGCATCACACAAAAGGTTGAACACAAACACTTGAAATCTGAATTCTTTTAAGATGGTTTTCAAAATAAATAATGAGAATGTATAAATAAGAAGTAATTAGGAGAAATAAGAGAAACTTTACAACACTGCAGCACAAGGCTTTTTGGTTCTACTGCAATTTTCCTGTGAACATACATTTTTGTTTATTGCACTGCAGACTGCGGTGATGCACTGTTGGACCTGATCTTCCAGAAGGTTTTACAGGACCCTACCCCATATGTGAACGAGGTGCTGAAACTAATAATCCCTGAAGACCTCTCGGACCACGCAGACAGGTAGCACAACTCTCACTCTCCACCCCAGAGAGCTCCAGCACCAGCTTACAAAGCTTCTGTAGGCTATATTGGCTGAACACAATTCAATATAAAGTCAGCACTTAATGTTTACACCCGTGGCAACTAGATACTTTCTTTGTTATTATTTTCATATTGATAATGAAGTTGATATATAAAGTCAAACTGTTTCACTTTGATATTATCATCTTAATCTTAATCTCTTAATAGTATTTATTTGACTAAAAGCTCATTGCACTATTCCCCTCAGACGTAAAGGTCCATAGTCTGTCCGATAAATGTTCAGTGCATTCTGCAGTGCAGATACATTCAGGCAGACAGGTTACAGGCCAGGAGGGTCCACCATGCACGATGTTGGCTCAGGATGCTGCTGTAGTCTTCGTGTAACCTAGAAATTATGAAAGGTAAGTGAGTGGCAACAGATTAGAGAAAAGAGAGACAGCAAAATGACAACCTTGTTTGCCCAGTGTTCACACTTATTTGTGGTATTTCCATACAGCAGATATTCTCAGGTTCATAGGCATTTGTACACAATTGCCACAGTAAGACCTGCTTTTATGCAGAATTTTTATTATTCATTGGAAACTATAATCGCTAATCACGTCGCATTGTTTCTTTGGTAATATATCTAAAGTTTATAAACCGTTGAAACTCTTTGAAAAACAATTCTGGTAGAGAGGTGATTGGGGGGGGGGAACTGTGGCTTATTGGAAATTACAGTTGAAAATTGCTGGCAGTAGCTAATTACAGGTCGTCACTACAAATAAGAGGTTCTCAACTTACCTGGCTACATAAAGGTAAATAATAATATGGGGTTACGCTTTTGTCCTGTAACGGCTGTTACTAAATTGCATCCGCGTTACTGCAACTGAACAGCAGTAAACACCAGCCGAGGTTTGGCTAAGCTATATGATGTAAACACTGGAGGCAGGAGAAGGGGCTGTTATTTGAAACAAGGCGGGGCAGACGGCCAGTAAGCTCGTAAAACTTTCGTTAGTCTGCAGTAACATAGAAGTAATGTCGAGGTAACAAACTTAACTACTAACCACTGAGAAACATCAGTGTTCATTCTTGGCTGCTTACTTTCTTCTGGAGCCTCTTGTTGTTCTGGGTCGAACCGCAGTCTTGTTGTCCGGCGGCCATTACTTCTAGAAACTCCGCCGTTGCCATGGTCACATGATGCCGTCCTCACGTCTTCCACAGGCAGGAAGAGGTGGGCGGCGCGCAGTAGCTCATTAGCATTTAAAGGGAAAGGCACTGAAACTGGCCACCTGGCCTTCTGGGTTCCCCTCTCGTCTCCGACCTAACAACTCGAGTCTGATCGATATATCTATCAGCTGATATTATTGGCCAATACTGGCCAACCACCGATATTTTCCTGGCATATGTTCTCTGATATGTTAAGGTATGAATAAGTTGATGCTTGGGGCAATAAAAATTTAATTTCCACTTAAGTTTAAGTCTCAGCAGGCTGATGTTATTTTGGTACACACAGTTTATTGTTAAACTGCAAAGTGTCCTGCCTCCATTGTGTTGCATTGTCTTTGTACCCCATTTAAGGAATCATTACAAAAAAAAAAAGAAATACATATAGTCTGTGTCTTTAAACACAGTTGCAAGATATATTAAATTCCTGGTATTATAAAGCAACAACCTCAATTAGAAACAGGCTTAACAATCTCTTAAACTTAAATTAAACTTTGACGTAAAGGTGATTGACCATGAATTGATTCATTTTATTTCAGATAAAGAAGCAGAAATACATGCATATTAGTTTTGAAGTTCAGTACATGAGTACATGAATATGAGGAATTGTTGCAATTCATTGCAGACGTAAAGGATTGCGTCACATTCATTTAAAATGTAGTCAGTTACTGATTACAATTAGTTGAGGAATCCAGTGTTTTCAAAAATGTAATATAATCTAATTAATTTTGGATAACATGTATTTTGTATGTTAATCATCTGCCAGTTGGTCATATAAACAGAACTGGCACAAACTACAGTTGTGTGTGTGGTGTGTTTCCGATTCCATTTAAGTTTTTGTTGCAGCTATTTTTTTTATAAAAGTACTTTGCTCTCATAATACAAAAGTAGGACTTCAAATATTCATCTGAGATTGTCACTGTAGTTACTTTGATATACAGTGGGACACATCCTCCATATTTATGTCACAGAAAAATATATATATATATGTAATGTCTTCACATTTGTTTATGTATAGTCTTCTTGGTACTGTCATGAAGTAATCTGGATCACATGTATTCCATTACTACCCAACAAGGCACATATGGTCAGTGGAATTGGCCACTATCCCGGTGACTTCGACCTCACACAGTGTCAGGGCTTCTCGTCTTCCAGGAATCACAATGTTTACATAACGGCCTTCCATTCCACGACACTCATAGGTTTTGGACTCCCCAGCGAGGATAGAAGTGATCACAGCACATCTGAAGAGAAATAAAACAGTTTCATGAGTACAACAATTACATTAGACATACACTATGCATAGAACTCACCAGTAGTCATATTTGGATATCTCTGACACAGTTGTGCTGAAAACTATGGGTTTTTATTCGTAAATAATGGAGATATCCAGTGCACCAATTTCATGTAACTTGCACAACTGTTAAATGTGCAAACCTATTAGAAAAAGTTGGTACTGTTACCTTGGATTAGCGTTGCCATTGTTCACGCGTGAATTTCCAATGCGGATCTCAGCACCATTGATCCTTTTATGGCAACAATCTTTTCTGTTTGTGATGGTGACAGTGTTGACCTTATAGGGCTTCAGGAGGTCAAGTCTCCACCATGGATTTTTATCTCCTTGTGTGTGGGTACAGGATCCCTGGAGCCAGTTACTAGCACGACTTCCGTCGATGGCCCTTTCAGGGACGCCCTTCCAAGCCAGGGAGGACTGAGCAACTTTTCCACCTTTAGCAATATTAATAACTGGACACAGAAATACTATCTGTTACTAGATACATTAAGGCAACGGAGAAGTAACACATGTCTTGATCTGACCAACACCACTAAAGAACAGTCAGCATAATTTGATTGAACTTTTACTGTGACTATTTACTCAAAGTCATCTTTTGAACACCATATGTTGCAAATCACCATTTGGAGCTATCTTTCCAGAAGGCTGCCCAGTAACTTCGACCTCACATAGTGTCAGGGCTTCTCGTCTTCCAGGAATCACAATGTTTACATAACGGCCTTCCATTCCACGACACTCATAGGTTTTGGACTCCCCAGCGAGGATAGAAGTGATCACAGCACATCTGAAGAGAAATAAAACAGTTTCATGAGTACAACAATTACATTAGACATACACTATGCATAGAACTCACCAGTAGTCATATTTGGATATCTCTGACACAGTTGTGCTGAAAACTATGGGTTTTTATTCGTAATAATGGAGATATCCAGTGCACCAATTTCATGTAACTTGCACAACTGTTAAATGTGCAAACCTATTAGAAAAAGTTGGTACTGTTACCTTGGATTAGCGTTGCCATTGTTCACGCGTGAATTTCCAATGCGGATCTCAGCACCATTGATCCTTTTATGGCAACAATCTTTTCTGTTTGTGATGGTGACAGTGTTGACCTTATAGGGCTTCAGGAGGTCAAGTCTCCACCATGGATTTTTATCTCCTTGTGTGTGGGTACAGGATCCCTGGAGCCAGTTACTAGCACGACTTCCGTCGATGGCCCTTTCAGGGACGCCCTTCCAAGCCAGGGAGGACTGAGCAACTTTTCCACCTTTAGCAATATTAATAACTGGACACAGAAATACTATCTGTTACTAGATACATTAAGGCAACGGAGAAGTAACACATGTCTTGATCTGACCAACACCACTAAAGAACAGTCAGCATAATTTGATTGAACTTTTACTGTGACTATTTACTCAAAGTCATCTTTTGAACACCATATGTTGCAAATCACCATTTGGAGCTATCTTTCCAGAAGGCTGCCCAGTAACTTCGACCTCACATAGTGTCAGGGCTTCTCGTCTTCCAGGAATCACAATGTTTACATAACGGCCTTCCATTCCACGACACTCATAGGTTTTGGACTCCCCAGCGAGGATAGAAGTGATCACAGCACATCTGAAGAGAAATAAAACAGTTTCATGAGTACAACAATTACATTAGACATACACTATGCATAGAACTCACCAGTAGTCATATTGGATATCTCTGACACAGTTGTGCTGAAAACTATGGGTTTTTATTCGTAAATAATGGAGATATCCAGTGCACCAATTTCATGTAACTTGCACAACTGTTAAATGTGCAAACCTATTAGAAAAAGTTGGTACTGTTACCTTGGATTAGCGTTGCCATTGTTCACGCGTGAATTTCCAATGCGGATCTCAGCACCATTGATCCTTTTATGGCAACAATCTTTTCTGTTTGTGATGGTGACAGTGTTGACCTTATAGGGCTTCAGGAGGTCAAGTCTCCACCATGGATTTTTATCTCCTTGTGTGTGGGTACAGGATCCCTGGAGCCAGTTACTAGCACGACTTCCGTCGATGGCCCTTTCAGGGACGCCCTTCCAAGCCAGGGAGGACTGAGCAACTTTTCCACCTTTAGCAATATTAATAACTGGACACAGAAATACTATCTGTTACTAGATACATTAAGGCAACGGAGAAGTAACACATGTCTTGATCTGACCAACACCACTAAAGAACAGTCAGCATAATTTGATTGAACTTTTACTGTGACTATTTACTCAAAGTCATCTTTTGAACACCATATGTTGCAAATCACCATTTGGAGCTATCTTTCCAGAAGGCTGCCCAGTAACTTCGACCTCACATAGTGTCAGGGCTTCTCGTCTTCCAGGAATCACAATGTTTACATAACGGCCTTCCATTCCACGACACTCATAGGTTTTGGACTCCCCAGCGAGGATAGAAGTGATCACAGCACATCTGAAGAGAAATAAAACAGTTTCATGAGTACAACAATTACATTAGACATACACTATGCATAGAACTCACCAGTAGTCATATTTGGATATCTCTGACACAGTTGTGCTGAAAACTATGGGTTTTTATTCGTAAATAATGGAGATATCCAGTGCACCAATTTCATGTAACTTGCACAACTGTTAAATGTGCAAACCTATTAGAAAAAGTTGGTACTGTTACCTTGGATTAGCGTTGCCATTGTTCACGCAGTGAATTTCCAATGCGGATCTCAGCACCATTGATCCTTTTATGGCAACAATCTTTTCTGTTTGTGATGGTGACAGTGTTGACCTTATAGGGCTTCAGGAGGTCAAGTCTCCACCATGGATTTTTATCTCCTTGTGTGTGGGTACAGGATCCCTGGAGCCAGTTACTAGCACGACTTCCGTCGATGGCCCTTTCAGGGACGCCCTTCCAAGCCAGGGAGGACTGAGCAACTTTTCCACCTTTAGCAATATTAATAACTGGACACAGAAATACTATCTGTTACTAGATACATTAAGGCAACGGAGAAGTAACACATGTCTTGATCTGACCAACACCACTAAAGAACAGTCAGCATAATTTGATTGAACTTTTACTGTGACTATTTACTCAAAGTCATCTTTTGAACACCATATGTTGCAAATCACCATTTGGAGCTATCTTTCCAGAAGGCTGCCCAGTAACTTCGACCTCACATAGTGTCAGGGCTTCTCGTCTTCCAGGAATCACAATGTTTACATAACGGCCTTCCATTCCACGACACTCATAGGTTTTGGACTCCCCAGCGAGGATAGAAGTGATCACAGCACATCTGAAGAGAAATAAAACAGTTTCATGAGTACAACAATTACATTAGACATACACTATGCATAGAACTCACCAGTAGTCATATTTGGATATCTCTGACACAGTTGTGCTGAAAACTATGGGTTTTTATTCGTAAATAATGGAGATATCCAGTGCACCAATTTCATGTAACTTGCACAACTGTTAAATGTGCAAACCTATTAGAAAAAGTTGGTACTGTTACCTTGGATTAGCGTTGCCATTGTTCACGCGTGAATTTCCAATGCGGATCTCAGCACCATTGATCCTTTTATGGCAACAATCTTTTCTGTTTGTGATGGTGACAGTGTTGACCTTATAGGGCTTCAGGAGGTCAAGTCTCCACCATGGATTTTTATCTCCTTGTGTGTGGGTACAGGATCCCTGGAGCCAGTTACTAGCACGACTTCCGTCGATGGCCCTTTCAGGGACGCCCTTCCAAGCCAGGGAGGACTGAGCAACTTTTCCACCTTTAGCAATATTAATAACTGGACACAGAAATACTATCTGTTACTAGATACATTAAGGCAACGGAGAAGTAACACATGTCTTGATCTGACCAACACCACTAAAGAACAGTCAGCATAATTTGATTGAACTTTTACTGTGACTATTTACTCAAAGTCATCTTTTGAACACCATATGTTGCAAATCACCATTTGGAGCTATCTTTCCAGAAGGCTGCCCAGTAACTTCGACCTCACATAGTGTCAGGGCTTCTCGTCTTCCAGGAATCACAATGTTTACATAACGGCCTTCCATTCCACGACACTCATAGGTTTTGGACTCCCCAGCGAGGATAGAAGTGATCACAGCACATCTGAAGAGAAATAAAACAGTTTCATGAGTACAACAATTACATTAGACATACACTATGCATAGAACTCACCAGTAGTCATATTTGGATATCTCTGACACAGTTGTGCTGAAAACTATGGGTTTTTATTCGTAAATAATGGAGATATCCAGTGCACCAATTTCATGTAACTTGCACAACTGTTAAATGTGCAAACCTATTAGAAAAAGTTGGTACTGTTACCTTGGATTAGCGTTGCCATTGTTCACGCGTGAATTTCCAATGCGGATCTCAGCACCATTGATCCTTTTATGGCAACAGTCTTTTCTGTTTGTGATGGTGACAGTGTTGACCTTATAGGGCTTCAGGAGGTCAAGTCTCCACCATGGATTTTTATCTCCTTGTGTGTGGGTACAGGATCCCTGGAGCCAGTTACTAGCACGACTTCCGTCGATGGCCCTTTCAGGGACGCCCTTCCAAGCCAGGGAGGACTGAGCAACTTTTCCACCTTTAGCAATATTAATAACTGGACACAGAAATACAATCTGTTACTAGATACATTAAGGCAACGGAGAAGTAACACATGTCTTGATCTGACCAACACCACTAAAGAACAGTCAGCATAATTTGATTGAACTTTTACTGTGACTATTTACTCAAAGTCATCTTTTGAACACCATATGTTGCAAATCACCATTTGGAGCTATCTTTCCAGAAGGCTGCCCAGTAACTTCGACCTCACATAGTGTCAGGGCTTCTCGTCTTCCAGGAATCACAATGTTTACATAACGGCCTTCCATTCCACGACACTCATAGGTTTTGGACTCCCCAGCGAGGATAGAAGTGATCACAGCACATCTGAAGAGAAATAAAACAGTTTCATGAGTACAACAATTACATTAGACATACACTATGCATAGAACTCACCAGTAGTCATATTTGGATATCTCTGACACAGTTGTGCTGAAAACTATGGGTTTTTATTCGTAAATAATGGAGATATCCAGTGCACCAATTTCATGTAACTTGCACAACTGTTAAATGTGCAAACCTATTAGAAAAAGTTGGTACTGTTACCTTGGATTAGCGTTGCCATTGTTCACGCGTGAATTTCCAATGCGGATCTCAGCACCATTGATCCTTTTATGGCAACAATCTTTTCTGTTTGTGATGGTGACAGTGTTGACCTTATAGGGCTTCAGGAGGTCAAGTCTCCACCATGGATTTTTATCTCCTTGTGTGTGGGTACAGGATCCCTGGAGCCAGTTACTAGCACGACTTCCGTCGATGGCCCTTTCAGGGACGCCCTTCCAAGCCAGGGAGGACTGAGCAACTTTTCCACCTTTAGCAATATTAATAACTGGACACAGAAATACAATCTGTTACTAGATACATTAAGGCAACGGAGAAGTAACACATGTCTTGATCTGACCAACACCACTAAAGAACAGTCAGCATAATTTGATTGAACTTTTACTGTGACTATTTACTCAAAGTCATCTTTTGAACACCATATGTTGCAAATCACCATTTGGAGCTATCTTTCCAGAAGGCTGCCCAGTAACTTCGACCTCACATAGTGTCAGGGCTTCTCGTCTTCCAGGAATCACAATGTTTACATAACGGCCTTCCATTCCACGACACTCATAGGTTTTGGACTCCCCAGCGAGGATAGAAGTGATCACAGCACATCTGAAGAGAAATAAAACAGTTTCATGAGTACAACAATTACATTAGACATACACTATGCCTAGAACTCACCAGTAGTCATATTTGGATATCTCTGACACAGTTGTGCTGAAAACTATGGGTTTTTATTCGTAAATAATGGAGATATCCAGTGCACCAATTTCATGTAACTTGCACAACTGTTAAATGTGCAAACCTATTAGAAAAAGTTGGTACTGTTACCTTGGATTAGCGTTGCCATTGTTCACGCGTGAATTTCCAATGCGGATCTCAGCACCATTGATCCTTTTATGGCAACAATCTTTTCTGTTTGTGATGGTGACAGTGTTGACCTTATAGGGCTTCAGGAGGTCAAGTCTCCACCATGGATTTTTATCTTCTTGTGTGTGGGTACAGGATCCCTGGGGCCAGTTACTAGCACGACTTCCGTCGATGGCCCTTTCAGGGACGCCCTTCCAAGCCAGGGAGGACTGAGCAACTTTTCCACCTTTAGCAATATTAACTACTGGACAAAGCAATGTAATTTGTTATTAAAATTGTTTAAGGCAATGGAAAAGTATAACATATGTGTTTTGCTCTAGGAGCTGTGAGCACAGTTTCCGTCAATGGTCCATTCAGGGTAGGCCATACCAGACAGTGGGCACCAAGACACTCTTCCACCTTCAGCAATATTAGCATCCGGACAAAGTTATGAAATGTTGATTTGAGATCACTTTCTCACTGTGACTTCTTTGAAAACAACTTTTTTCACAACTTCACTCTGTAATAAAAACAAAACTATTCTTCATGTCAACATGTTACAAGAGGTTACACTGTCTCTCTCTATGTGTCTGTGTGTCTGTACTTCGTTGTTTTTGTTTGATTCAAGAGAACTGGCTCTCTAACGATTTGTCTTTTTATTCAGTAAATACCAGAGTTGGAATTCATTGAAAGAAAGATCACCAATTTGATTGAAAAGTTTAAAGAAATGATCTTACCAGAAAGGCCACGAGTCTGACCTAGAGCAACCAGCAAGATATAAACCACAGCTGTAGCCATCATCCTGTTGACAAAGTTTACCACATCTTTATTGAAAACTGATTCAATGTTATTAAACCTTTACTAAAAACCTATGAATATATTAACACACAGACATAAAGTCAAAAAACATTACACACTGAATATATTTTAAAAATAGCTACTTATGAACTCATTCTATCATTTGAATTTATATGCACATGCAAACATTTTGCACACATTCCCCCTCACCAGGAACAATCAAGGCATCCATACATCAAGTGCCTGTTTAATTTCTGGCTAATGGAGGAAGTTAACATGTTCTGTCTTTTTAAGCATGACTTTATGTAAGTATCGCATTTGTATCTGTGTTCTGTTTGTACTGAATGTGTTTCTGGCTTTTACTGGAAGTTGTAAGAAAGTGTCTGTCTGGCTATGATTCCTGCATTAGATAATTTTCTGCAGCCTTTCTTTTGCCAACCCAATTACAGCAAATTATTATTTTAAACTTTGCTTGAAATAGTATACATTATGGTAACATAATTAAATCTATTTAAGCGCTATTGCTTACCCTGTTCTTGGTCAGAATAGTTGTTTAACCTTTGATGAATGAGTAGTACTAATATTCTGTCCTTTATCAATTGCTTCTCAGACTCACATTTAAAAACCATTGGGCATTCTCAAGCTGTGAGACACCTAATTCTGTTTGTTCTTTATAGACAATAAAATTATACAAAGTAGAAATGTATTTTAAAGACCTACCTGGAAGCTTTTGAGAACCTTGGAAGCTGCTGTGATGTGCATAGAGGTAATTCCTTTTATACTTTTGTGCGCGGCATGACTGACAGCTGTTGGATTAAGGAACATCCTGATCAAATAGCCGATGTGGTTTTTGTACCTTACCCACCCTATTCAATGTCAACTGTTGTGCTGTCTGATCACATGTGATATCATGATGTTTATGTTTATGTCCTCTGGTTTTCCACAGAGTACACCCTTATTTGAATAGTGTTACTGTACTCAAGCTGCATTTTGTTGCATGTATATTGACAGAGCTGCTGATCGGAGCTGCTGTTTTGTAGCTGATGCAGATCTACATTGACTCATATTGGGTGTCTCGTTAAGTGTAACTTCGAACTGAATTATTGTAATTTTGTTTTTTCTTTTTTGGCGATCATTGCTTTTCCCGTCTTGTTTTAAACCAAAAGTTAACTATTATTTCAATCCATCCAATGATCTTTTCCTACACCTAACCATAGAGTTCAGTTGCTTAAACCTAACCAAACTGACATGAAATTCAAAGAACATCCATTCCTCTACAAATGTTGATGTGCAATGCTGTTGGATTCACTTAAACCACTCCAAACTGGTCACCAAACAAAGTAGCAAGGAGCTTTGGAGCTATAAGTCTTAAGAATAATTCATAGCCTGATTTATATCATTTGTATCATTGTATTCCTAAAATGGTGAAAATCTTTTATTTTTATGGCTGTAGACAGTATTCTCTGATGAAAAAAGTAAAGTGGTTAAAGAAACATTGGCATAGCAACGGTATGAGCCTATCAACAGCTTTGCTCTTTTTCGGCGCTGGTCCGCACCCTCCCTGCTTCCTCTCCCCACTCTGTCTCTCCTAACATCTTTCCTCCCGTTCTCTCCCCTTCCTTTTTTTTTTTTTACATTTCATCCTTTTTCTCTCTGTCTGCTCTACGTCCCACTTGCCTTCACTCTCCACTCTGTCCAGGTCCACTGTCTCCAAGTTCCTCTCCGTTTTTTTCTCATCTCTGTCTATATTTCATTCATTTTTTCCTCTCGTCTGCCTATTTAGCAACTCTTCTGCTTACTCATTCTCAACCCCTTTCTTCTCTTGCCAGCTGCTGCCTATCCTGTCACCTCGACATCCTGTGTGACCTTCTTCTCTGTCCCATATGCGTCTCTCCACACCTCCATCTCCCTCCTCTCACTTCATCTCTCCATTCCCCAATTCGTTCCTTCTTGTGTACTATTTACCTTTTTTCCTCTCTTTTTTGAATTGCATACATATATATCTCTCTATAAATACAAGGAATCTCTGTCTGTGTGTGTGTGTGTGTGTGTGTGTTTCTGTTAGTCAAATATCTCTGCGGATCAGGATCACACTGACCTGAGACTTTCAACATGGCTGCTGCATGGTTCAGTGGTGTGCATCTAAGCATTTGCTTGGACTGCAATGATACCGTGAGTAAATTATTTCAATGCTTTACAAATTCCGCCGAGCATTGTCCACTGGAGTCACGTGTGCACCAGAGCCAATCACTGCACACCGTGGCCATGGGCGCACCAGAGCCAATCACTGCAGAGCTCAAGCCCACGACATATCTGAAGAAACAAGCGGACTTATACCTGCAGCGTAAAAATAAAATACTGCCTGTGCAGTATAAATTATGCGCGTCACATCTATCTATGGACTGTTTGAACTGACATGTGTAAGGTTGTATATATGTATGTATAGTATAGTGTGTATTCTTTATCTATTATTCATCTACGTATTACTTTTATGTATTATTTATCTATTTTATGTATTCATCTATCAATTGTATGTGTTTATTACACTACATTTATTGGACTTAAAAGACATTCGTATTTTTTCTACATACCATAACTGCCTCTGGTGTTGCCTGGTGGACAACAAACCAGTCAAGGGTCCACCTGGTTGTCCCTCACGTGTAGACCACTAGATGAATGCTGTTTCACGTCAAACAGTTCACCATGGGCTACAGAACAAGTGCGCCAGCAGACAACATCTACACTTTTTCCAGCCACGTTTTCTTTTTCTCATTCGAGTCTGTATTTTTGCAGCCTTTTCTTTTTTTATCGGGGGAGTAACGTTACTGCTCATGGTGGAAGGCGTACCGTCTGCAGTGTCCTGTGAACCGATGTCGTTGTGAGCCATGCTGGATTGTTTTGCCAGTTGCCTCAGTCTCTTGTCTTCCGGTATATTCTTGCAAGCGACAGTACCTCGACCAATGAGTAGAGCCGGATTCTGCATCGTTATTCTCGTGTGTGAGTGTGCTGTCGGCTCATTGGTCAAAGAGCAGGAGAGGGCTGGCAGTAAGATTACCGTATATTTTCATATAAAACGCCGTCATTCATTGATTCCATTGACATTTTAAAGACCATTTTGATTCTCACGGAAATACAGGACAAAGTGCGTCCCTTTTAAGCTCAATACGAGACGCGTAACTTTGTTTCTAAATACGGGACGATTCCGTTTTTCAAGGGACGGTTGGCAATCCTAATGCAGCGGCGCGAGCTGGACCGGGATTTTGCTGGCGGTTCGGTCTTGTTCTGTTCTGTGCATCTAAACTGACTGCTGTGGATTAATGAGATTAAACGAGTCCGGACCGAGTCTGTTCGGGTCTGAGGAGATCCGGAGATGCGCGGACAACAAAGTGGAATCGGAATCTGTGGACGTTCGTGTGTAGCTAGCCGCTAGCTAGCAGCTGGCTACACAGCCCACCTCCCAAGGCGACGGACCGGACGCATTGGCACGTCCAAAACCGGACCTAGGGTAAATAATGTCCGCCACGCTTTTTCGCGAACATTGTCGTCACGTTTGCTTTGTGTCTGGTGCAGGAAGAAACAGTAAAAACAGGCTTTTGTCACGAAAGTGTCCAAGCAGCAAGTTTGGTTGTTGAGGAACAGGAAGTTGTGGGAGGGACCTAGGCGGATGATTGATATGCAACGACGGTCGGTGTGTAGACAGCGATATTGAGAGTTGAGAGATTTGTGACATTTAGCGTGTTTGGAGTGTGTAGTTAGTGTGTTATGTAGTGTTTGGTGTAGTGTGTTTAGTGTGTAGTGGAGTCGTTTTTTTGTTTAATGAGTCAGAACAATGAGGAGAAGCTGAATGTGGAGCAGGCAGTGCAGCTCTTCAATCAGCTGGAAGGAGCTCAGGCAGACCTGAGCATTGCCTGCATTTAAATGTAAATAGTTACATATAACTTTGTAAATTTTCTAAATGTATGCACAAATTTAGCAAACAACAATTTATATTTGCATTATAAGTAAAAAAAAAAAAAAAAAAAGGTTTGTTAATCATATTTGTGGTTTTCACAGTAAAAAACTCCAACCTTCTCAGGCCTTCGCGTCGTCCATTAACTCCTGTTTATGGACACCTCGTCGGGCATTATCCCTTACATATAATTGCATTACAGTTGATCACATGTGATTGCTGTTTATATTGTGAGTGTTTGCCCAGCCACAAAATAATAATAATAACCTCATTTTCTTTGTGACACATTGACATAGTACCTTGTTAGAGAGCAGTCAAATCAGCCAGGCATTCTTCTGGCCGCAGAGTGCCTGACAGTCTGCCATGATGGACACAATCCAGAGTGACTGCTCTCTCTAAGTACTTAACCTCTTGTTAGAGGAGGGGACAGTAATAAAAAGGTGTGTGATATAGTTAATGTATGCACCATCTGGTTCCTGGTCAAAGGCTCAGCAATCTTTCAGAAATGTATTATATAGAAATTATCTTATGGCATTATTATGTATATATTTTGACATGTGTTTTAATTTCAGAGATAAGTAAGATTGTTAAGGCAATGCTGGATTTTTATTTGATGCGACAGCGAAAAATAGGAAAGGAGAAGTGATACAAAAGAAATCTTAAATTGGTCATAGCTTCCAATAGCACATTGTAAACGTTAGATAAAGTCAGTATTCATACATTGATTGAAGAGATGTTCAATGATGTTGCCCCGCCATCAGTATTGGGCCTTGAAGGCATTAAAATGAAAGATTGGCCTGAAATAACCATTGAAATGAACATTACTTAGGGAATGTGCACATTTTGAAAAGTATTTTATGTGTGCAGCTGTCAGTGGGCCATCACAGAGTAATCAAAATGATCTGTTTATTCTTAACATATTTTGGGGGAAAGCGGATATTTCTCCTGACCGAAGTTATGCTTTATTATTAGAAGGCAAAAATCAGCTTATCCATCTTGATTAATCAATGATTTAACGCACCACCCAGCGAGCACTGGTAAGTGACATACTTCAAACACGCCCCAGATGTTGCATGGAGGTGCATGCTGGGCTTGGGCAAATTCTAAATGCTGAAATACTCATAGTAGATCCTCTGGCAGTGAATTCTACAGAGGTGTATGAGGACCTTCTGTCATTTCCAACAAGTAGTAAAACTGTCAACATAATGAGAAGCGATAACAGTTTTGATGTGAGTACATCTATATATTTTGTTGCAGAGATAGCTACTGAAGTTAGCATGCTAATCAGCTAGCCCTGGCAGATCTTAGTGGTGTGAACACAAACAATACTCTACAACACTATTTTTCTATTCTGATTTGAAAGGCTGATTTTGTTTCTAAATCTCTGTGTCGTCTGCTTTTGCCCTGTTTTAATCTGTAAAAGTGGCAGTTATTTTATGTCTTTGGCTCACGCTTTTTGTGCCTGCCGCAGTTTCCGATGCTATTGTTATTTCTTGTTGGTCATTTCTGTTTAATTGGCTATGACCATTAACTCATTCAAATGAGAGCCATAAGCCATGCTAACCCCTTGGAGCACAGCTAACATTTCTTTCAATAAATACATTATTCAAATTAACATTTGTTTGTTTGTTTGTTGTAATGTGTTCCACTGTTGATGTTATTCTTACAAGATTAACCATGCGCTGTCTTCATATTGAGTTTAAGTTTCATGACGAGAACTTTCATCGTTACAGAAAACTTCATTTCCTCTCCAGCAAGAGCCACGGTTTTCAAGGAGATGGGATCTTACAGTGTGCCTTACTGCTGCACATGTGTACTTGCCAAATTTGTGAAGACATCACATGTTTGACAGAAGAAAGGAAGAAGGGAAGACAGAAAGATGGATAAAGAGGGGTGTTAAGAGGGAATCTCAGTGAAAGAGCAGACTCTACACCGGCTCTCCAGGGAAGCACTCTCTGCTCAATCGCTTGCTCTTAGGTCCCCTCTAATGACATCTCTAGCACCAGATTGCCTCCCCCCGCTAGAGTACTTGTTTCAGTCTATTTTTCCAGAGAGATGTTCCTAAAACGGGGTGTTGAGCATGTGTAGGTGGGGGGAGGCAGTCTCTCAGGCAATCAAATGATAGGATTTTCTCTTCCAATCATTTTTGATAGCGTGTCTCTTTCCTCTCCTCTGGCTTCTGGTGTGCCAAAGAGAAGGGAACGAAAGAAAAAAAACAAAGCACTGAATTTGTCCTTCTGTCCTTGGTCATCATGTCCACGAAGATCATTTGTCTGGTTTTTAGGTAAGTCATTTTCAAGCTGCTTGTCTTTCATTTCTCCTCACCACTGATCTGAATACCAATTCTTTACTTCCTGTTTTCCACAACATTTAAAGAGCCTGGTGGCTCAGCTGACTAAAGTACTTACACTAAGAATAAGTTGCTCTTCTAAAGCTGCTAAAAAGGAAGCCTAAAAAAAACAGGCTCCAGGTCAGCAGAAATGTCTCCAGATGTAAAGCATGAGCAGAAAGATAGTGTAGTTGCTCCTCCTCTCTCAGTGCACTGAAAGTTATGCTGCCTCAGAAATGTGGCAAAACGCCTGATAATATAATACCAATGAAGGTCAACTGAGCTGTGGAGCTTGAGTATTTGTGCAATTAGGTTCTACAGCACAAGCTCAAGTAGAACAGACTCTGAATACTCAGGATAGATCTTGGCATTAATTTACTGAAGCCGACTCTTACTCCTCTGCACAGTATTGTGGATGTGCATTTACACATAAGCCCATTGCCAGCAATCAGTCATCCAAATCACCCGCCCAAAGTCTTCACTTTATATCAAATAGTTCATAACTCCGAAAGATAAACTTTCCTGTATTGTTAAAACTTTTAAATGTACAACTTAATAATGTCATGCAAAACTCTGTCTTTACTGGCTGTTTGTGTTTGTTTTACACGCACAACTTTTTTTGGAGGGGCTGATAGCATGCCATTTAACATTTACAGTTCTTATCCTTACAATCGCATGTCTCTACACCTGGTCAGACTGCCAGGTGAGAGCCATTGCCAAGTTACAACGTTTACTGCAGTCCAGTTTCTTCTTGTGACGAAGCCAAATCAATGTACTGCTTCAGTGTGGGACCCCTGGGAGATCCTATTGGTCCCAAAGCACAGGTTGCCAATGTCTTGAGATCCTCTGATGATCTTCTTACCCAACGATCTGTACGCTGTCTGCTGTTACATGACCATAAACACAATTCCCGATACACTGTTCAACTGAAGACTGGGTAAGGAATTCTGGATTCTTTTTTGTTTTGTCCAAACCATGACCAAGATCATCAATCAGTGCGTTTACATGCACAGCTTACACTGCATGAAAAGTGGGATTTTCGTCAGTATGTGGCACTGTAGATTGATGTGGAATTTCAGGTTTGCGGCAATTTGCAGGCAACACTGAAAACTGATGTAAATTGTCGGAAATTGTCGTGGGCCTTGCTTGGCAGTTGTCCCCCAGTGACCCCCCTCCCCCTGATTCTAGGGGAGGCTTTAACATGTAAATGAACATGCTGTGAGCTATACAAATGCAAATCAGGGTTGCAGGGGGAGTTTTACCCCAGGTGACCTTGTCCTAAAAGGTGTTAACTTCATTTTAAGAAAATCTCTGGTATAAATAGATGAGGCTCAGTATAGCCTAATTATAAACCATTATATTTGAGCTTGAATAGATTTATTTAATGAAAGTATGCTAGATTAATTACTGTGTATGTCATTAGCAATGGCCAATGTTATGTAAAAAAGATTATTTATTCTTTTCTCTCTCTCTCTCCTGGGAACAAGTTAAAGATAAAACGCCAGTTGTTAAGAAGTTAAAATTTGCATGAAATATTTTGAGATAACCGCGATATTAAAATGTAAAAAAAATCATGGGTTCTGAATGTTTTAAAAGCAGTTAAAAAGTAATGCTTATTGCCTGTGAGAGTTCATGACCTTTAAGAGTTTTTACGTGAGTGACGAGGAAGAAGGAGCGGAGAGTTAATGGCGTCGAGCAGCTGACAGTGGACTGTGTGTGTCGTCAGTGTCGTGTTTTATCACTAACAGACTGTGAACTGTTGTCGAACGACGTGCTGTGAGTGTGTGAGTCGGACTCTCCATCGCAGTCGAAGTGTTTGTGTTTTAATGGACACGAAGCAAGGTCGGCTAAGCTAGCTAGCAGAAGCTAGGCTAGTGGCCCGGTCATTGTCGAGAGGACGTCTGCACGGACGGGAGAAGCTTTGTCGGGTCGCCACGAAGAATGTCGCCAGCGGACGGAGCTTCGCTGCCGCAGAGGGACACGGAGGTTTATCGCTGCGAGCATTTTGTTGTCACAGACTAACCTCGCCTCATAACAAGGCCGCGACCGTTTGTTGTGTGGGCAGACTATGCTTTGTACATGCTGTGTGTTTGTGTTTGTGCTAATAAAACTCTTTCTTTGAATAAACAACTCCTTCCTGACAAATGTTTCTTTCTTCAAAAAATTCATTCATGTCATTGATGATATCAGAAATATAAATGAATGAATACATCATATAAATATTAATATATAAACATAATATATATATATATTCCCACCGGGGTTTGCATTTATAATGACCCAGGGTGACCAATCACGAGTGATTTTGCTTGTTTATGAGTAGTGGTTTCATCCAATACTGAGCGAGGATATTCACGCCAGCCCACACGTTCTCTGGCCAGGCGTGGTTTCGCTGCTATTCATATGCAAATTGGAGGCGTTCGCACCTCCGGGAGCTCCACTGACGTCATGGTTCGTTTCCGACAATTTTCGGCACAGACAAACGCCACGTTCACAGCCTGTAAATTGTCGTTAACTGGCGAAAATTAGGGAGATTTCCGGGCGTTTACGGGGCCGAAAATCCCACTTTTCATGCAGTGTTAGTCAGATTACAGCCATAGTTCGACTATGCTGCGCAATCGGACAACTGCAATTATCCGAGTATACATGCCGGTGAGAAAATCGAATTACTGCCCGAAAGCATGTCATACCCCGGTACGCTAGGTGGCGCTGTACCCATTTCAACAAGTGGTAACGGCGCACCTCCGGCTGACCTCTTTACGTCACCAGCTGCCTCGGCATTCAAGAAAGATGGCGTACGAAGAGCGAGACGAAGCTACATTTTTGTACACTTCGTATATGGTGTACATGATAATTACACAAACTATGTGCACTCTGGCGCTCTTTCTTGCGGTGATTTCGGAGGAAAGCCGCCGCCGCCGCCGCCCGTCTACTTCCGGCTCACGGGCCCGGGGGAAAATCTCGTGCCTGCGCAGAACGCAAAATCTGATCCGATTCGCTGGAAACGTATACATGCAGGAGTAAAGCCTGATTTATGCTTCTGCGTCGCGGCGACGGCGTAGCTACATCGTCGACGCAGACCCCTACACGGACCCTACGCCGTAGCCTGACGTGCGCCTCCAAAAAATCCTGACTACGCGTCACGTCGACGCGTCGAGACGCGAACGGCAAGGACTGTGATTGGTCCGCTCAGAACGTGATTTCCGGCAGTTGCTTTTCCGGTCAACAGTATAACAACACCGCCACCGCATTTGTTGTTCAATATCCACGAGCTCTATCTCCAAAAACACCCGCTCCATCTCAGTTGCCATTGTTTACTGTCTGACCGGAAGAAAACCAAGGAATCTGATATGAACCCCCCGAAACCAAACAAAGACACAGCCACACCCCCCCTAGCCGCTTGGCGGAACAACGCGTCCCCTCGACGCAGAACTATGAATGCTCAATGACGGCGTAGGGTCGACGACGTAGCTACGCCGTCGCCGCGACACAGAAGCATAAACCAGGCTTAATGCGACTATCAATCGAATAATCTACGTGGTGTAATTCGACTATGAGAAATCTGATCCGGTCCGATTTTAGTCAGACAATGGTGTATACATGCATCTTAAAAATCCGATCATAGTCAGACTAACGCAGTAATTCGGTTTTCTTGAGTGTCATGTAAACGCACTGAATAAGAAGATGGAAGACCAAAGCTGTGCTCTGTAAGTCTGATGGTACAGTAAGGCATCAAAACAAAGTATAATTTATATCACTGTCATCATCTTAGGTGCAGCCAGAATCAACAACATCAACAACAACAAATTAAGTTAATTGTTGTAGCTGCAAATAACTACTAATTTAAATTGTCATGTCATGTTATTGTCGCATCATAGAACTTGCAGTGATTGAGCAACTGAGCAGTGACTTATAATGGTTTTGGAAGGCACTGAGAAATGATGGACCATCAGATCTGAAAATACTACTCATGTTTGTTCTGTAGGGCATGGACAAACAATTCTGTGTTCTGAGTTACTCTACTATGTCCTGGTTCAAATGTCACCATAAGGTCTTAATCATTTTCATGCAATGCTAATCCCGCTGCGAACTTGGCCTAGGGCAGCTTTATCACTAAAATGACCAAATAGGTCGACTGTGAAGCAGCTATCAATTAAGACGTTTCTTCATTGGCGGCAACATCTAGTGGCCTTAGTAATATATTCAGATTTCAGTAATTATAAAGGGAGTGAAGGAAGAGTCAGGCGATGTTGTACAATGTGCGAGAAAAATCTGTGTAGGGAGGAGGTCAAACAAGAACAAGACTTTCACCCAGGAGACTGCTGGAATCCCTGCCCATTTTATCCAGTCAGGACAGAGAACTTCATAAAGAGGCGGTCCAGTCTGACTGACGAACAGACAGAGACCAGGATCCTCCTGTTCTGGTGCCTACACTGGCAATGTCAGAGCAGGTAAAACTACCAATTCCTGAGCTCCCATTGACTGATTGTACCAAACAGGCCAAGAGAAGAAAAAATGCACAAGAGAGAGGTGAAGAGCGCTGCCTCGAAACAAAGAAAGGAGTTGTGTGGCATTGAGAGTGTGGTGACATTAGAGAGGAATGTGGGGATTGCTAACTACAAAACTGAGAGGAAGTTAGCTGAAACGATAACTCTAAGTGCTAAATCGAAGGCAACTGGACTTGTTTCAATTTCTAGAAGACATTTCACCTCTCATCCAAGAGGCTTCTTCAGTTCTTAAAACGATAACACTTATAGCAGCTTTATCCTGAACCATGATGTTTTCATAAACTTAAACAAGTTGTTTAAGTGTCAAAACTCAACCAAATATTTGTATGACAAACATATTGTACCCCTTTAGCTGGCTAGCTGCATCATATCATTTTGGGAAAGGTGATTATATGACAATTTGGGAGTGATGGCTAATCGACCTACATTGCCTCCATCCCCTTTTACAAACATTGTTAAATAAACTAAAGTGAAGTTTGCAGTTAGGGTTGATTGCATTTCACATGTTCAAGTGAAGGAGTAGTGTTTGCTCTTCTTGTATGCCATCCACCCTCTGGGAGTCTACACTTCCAGGCTGAGTAGTTGTCTGGAAGCCGAGGTGCCTGTTGATGAAGGCTGCGCTTAGCAGCAAGGAAACAACACCATGTGGTCCACGCTGGTGCGCAATGAGAACAGTCAACTTCTCAGAGCTGCGTTGCCATGTTCTGCTGTTATGCAGGCGCACTGTCTCAATAGGATGTCCCATTGATAGACAACCACGCTTGCATATCTTAAAAAAAGAGTGCGAAAAGACAAACTTCTTGCAGGGACCTTATGTTCTGGAACAGGTCGCACCTGATTTCCTCTATTCCATTTTTTCCTGTCTGCTGTATGTGTCTCTATCTTCCTCCATGCTCGTGCCTCCTCTCTCACTTCCTTACCTTCACTCTGCCCTTTGCCTGCTTCTCTCTGACTCTCTCCCTCAGTTTGTTTGTCTCCCTCTTCCATCGGTCTCTTCCCCACATCCTTGATCCTCTTTACTCCCACTGCAGTTTGCCCCCCTCCCCAATCCCCACCCACCCCCACCCTAATGCCTAGACCCATCCCTCTCTTCCCTCAGCTCACAGGAGGGTCAAGTGCGCAGGCTTTTGTCTCAAAACATGTGGAGGGAATTAATTGGCTCCAGCGTTTGGCTCTTTCCATCCGACTGCTTCTGTGTGGCTGTCACCTGGCTCTCGCTCCAGCTTCTCTCTCTTCTCTCTCTCTCTCTCTCTTGTTTTTTTCTTTCACCCCTCCCTCCTCTCTCTCTCTCTCTCTTTCCACGTCTCTCCTTTTTGTCGCTCATTCTCACTCCTCCTTATGTTCCCCTATTCTTCTCCTTCCTCCGCTCTTTCTCTTTCCTCCCTCTCTGCCCTCTCTGTGTCGTGGCCCCCTTGTAAGATCAAGCCCTCTGCTGCAGCTGAAGGACTCTCTCGTTGTGTCTAATGAGAGAGGATAATGTGTGCTGTTGTAGCTGATGGATATATAAGAGGAGACGGAAGAGAGAAATCGGCAGATGGAAAGTGAAATAAGAGCGTGAAAGGAGATGAATGTAGACGTACATTACTTATAGATACATGCACTTCTTTTTTTTAGGTTTAATTTTTCATGTAACACCAAATATGCCCTCAATCATATTCACCCTTATAGTGAGGATGTGAATTTTCTTTTAATTTTCTCTCCCTGACTTGGACTAAATCTTTTTCTCCCCCCCCCCCCCCCCCAATTTGCATCTGTCCGTTTATAACTGTGGCTACACATTCCAAAAATGTAAAGCTATGGATAAAAAGTCACATCTTGTGCAAAGCCATACAGATGGATGACAACACATCACTCCTCTTGTGGTCTGTCCTCTAGCCATCCGCCCACCCACCCATCCTTACATTGTCACAACTGTCACAATTCCAAAATGAAAAGGGGAGAAAACTGTTTTGCAGGGAGCTAAAGATTGATTTAAAATCACTCCATTCCCCTTCCTGATCCTCTTTTATCCCTCCCCATCAGTCCATCCATCCAACCGAACCGTCCTCACACCCTCACACCCTCAAAATTCAGATGCATTTAAAAAACTGCTAATTTCATTTCCCCTGCCCCTCCCTTTTTTCCCTTTTTTTTTTACCCGTACCCCAATTATCAGGCCCCCCTTTCCCTCCCATCTACCCCTCCCTCCTGCACCCCCTCCTAAGAAAGAGGGATAAATCAGGCTGCATATTAATTGTATTCAAAGGGGGGACCATGTGCCTGGCGTACTCCTTGTTTCCATGACAACCGGTGCAGGATCCATAAAGATTTCAGGGGCAAATGGGGCTGGGAGAGCGGGGGTCACCCCAAAAGAGGATAAGCATAATTACAGTGAGATAGACAGGCAGTCAGGGAATGGTGAGGTCTGTAAGCAAGTGTCCCAGCCAGACGGATCCTGTAAACAGCCTGTCTCGGATTTAATAGCCGAAACATCTTTCATACCCATTCAGAGTCTATTTATTGGATAGTATGTTCTGATCGACATTTTCTAAAAGTATTTTCCTTTTTTTTTCCAGTCAAATATTAACAATAACTGTTGTCATTGGTTTTTCAATACGGCATCAAAAGTCCTCACTGGTTCATATCATTTGAAAGGCTATTTTTTACCAAATCTTTTGGACGGCATGGCTCTCTCCTCACCTCACGTAAATATCAGTATGAAATTGCTGTTTTTGTACATGCGGGCTTGGTTATCACGCTGTTTGTTTTCTCCAGCAACACCATGCCGTAGAGTCACTTTTTGCCACATGAATGAAAATGATCTGTTCTCTTATCCATGTAGTCTACAGAGAAGGGAACCCTACAGAAGAGCTAAAGAAACAGCCAGGAAGTATTTTTTTCCCGTCTTGACTCGGCATGCAGTCAGTGCGATGAAATGGATTTTCAGCTGATTAAGCACAGCACATGTCCCGCTGTGAGCACTCACCCAAAGTAGAATATACGTCCAAGTATGTTTAAAACTATGTCCATATTAAACAATGGTAATTGATTTGTGGACACATAATGCTGAAACGCGCATCTTGTATCCGTCCCATCTGTTACATGTCGGAATGTTTGCCGACAAAGTGTCACGCAGACAAGTTCACATACAGAAAGCACACATACTCTGTATGAACAAGGTAGGACCTTAATTATGATATCACTATCTATGTCAACAAAGAAGAATCATATTACTCATATTACTGTCACAATATTATTCTGTGTTTACTAATCTACCCACATCTAACCATTGAACAGTCACAATAAGCAAGTTCGATTTTGTTGCTTTAACTAATCACTGTTGGATCTGTACCAGATGACCTGGAGGCAGACCTGCTTTTCTGCACCTGTCTACAAGCTGTCACTGCTGAGTCATATCTTCTAACTTATCTCCTGTTTAATTTGCAAATAAGAAAGCAACTGTGAAAATAATTTTAAAAAACCTTCCTGAGGTGGTAAAGTTGGTGTATTAAGTACAATGAAACAGGACTTGGTAAATAAATCATGATATACATGAATCATGTGACTTGAAGCCTCTGCTCCACTTAAAAGGAGAAAAATACCGCCACCAGCTGTTTATCTCGACGTAGCAACTCTTAATAACTGTATGACAGGGGGGAATGTAAACATACATCCAGCTGCATTTTCTTTTGCCAGTTTTCTCAAAATGTGTTCGAACTTGCCCCACGTTCAGATGGAAACGTAGTTAATGTCTTCGATTGCTTATGCTGCATGTTTCTCACAAGCACGTGCTTGCCTTATTCGACCAAGACGGTTTTCACTACACCTGTTCAGCCTCCTAAATCTGCTTTGGTTAAAACAGGTTAGGACTGGCCATTTGTGTGTGTCATTTGATGAAAAGCCCAAAAGAAAAATCAAATCCTCTGCGGTAATCCTGCTGCGGTGACAAAATAACAACTTTTTCTTTGTCTTTCTCCGCTCAGAGCTTACAAAGTTTGTGCTGAGCTTAAGGTTAAAAGCTCCTGATACAAGCAGAGTTGTAACAATGCCAGGACTGACGTACAAGGGTAAATGAACGAGAAATATGGCTCCATTTTAAACTTGATCATTTGGAATTTAGAAAAGGGTATGAGAAGAAATGGATTAAGTGATGTAACTGATTTCTCCGATAAATATTTTCATTTTGGAATAACCCCATCTCATCAGCTGATCCATAACCCGGGACGGTTTGCAAGCAACTTAACAAATTGCCTCTCTCAACCTCAACCTCAATACTTTGGCATGATGTAGTAATGGAGTCCTGGGTTTTGATGTACAGTAGACAGAAATAAAAAGACTCTACTGTACACTGCATGTTGTTCGGGGCAGGTTTGCAAATGATTTATCTGAGATGTCAATACCACACTTCAGGAAGGGCCACACCCCGATTTGTCCCAAGGATATAAAACTACAGGAAGCCAGACATTGACACACACACACACACACACACACACACACACACACACACGTGCACAGGCCAGTGCAAAGGCTTTATGTATTATGCATAAATTTGGTTTAATTGCGTGGATCCTATTTGCATAACCTCTCCTAGTTTGATCAAATATGCTCATCTATATTGCATACCTCTGACCTTGGCTGTGCACAGGTTACCTCTTGAGCGTTTGTGTGTGTGAGTATACAACATGTTCAAGCGCACAAATGTTTTATTGCAGGCACACATGCACACTGATTGTGTACATATTCCATGTGTGCTGCATACTTTTGCACTTGTGTGTGTGTGTTTGTGTGAGTGTGTGTGCTTGTGTGTAGGTGGGCCGTGGCTGAACTTGTCTGATTCCTAATAGCTCTCGTCATCAGCGCTAATGCCGGTCTCTCTCTGCGAGCGGTGGTGGCAGCAAGTTAATTTCAGTGCAAATGCAGTCTTTTATGCTGCAAACTGAATTGCGGAGGTCACATTCAAAGCTTAATTGGTTACAAGCAAGTTATTAGATTCAAAAACTGTAATCAATAACATGTACCACACATAAGCATCAGAGTTACTCTTGGTTGCCATGAGGACTGACTGCAACAGTACTCGTAGCTATTAAACAGTCTGCTTTTTGCAGCTCATACTTGTCAGTATAATTCAGTATTTCCGTGATGTGTCAATTGAAAAACCTTTAATCTAAGTTGTTACCGAAAACCTATAACCTAATCTTTTTTTCTGCAAACTCTAAATGTCTCGCTGTTTTTTGTTTTGTAAATGTGGCTAATGTGTATGACCATTCTTTTCAGTGGATAAAAAGGTGTGGAATTGGCAGTTAAGTTAACCCTGACACTAAAGAAAACATTTCAGAGCTGAGAGTAGATACATTAGGTCTCACCTCCCTGCTTATTGATGCTTGGGTGCTCACCTGTAGGTGCTGGAACTCAGCCACCAATCACTAGGAGGTGCTTCCTAACTTACACAAAAAACCTATGAATCAACCAAGCTGATAATGTCCCGACCCAGAACATCTGCTGTAACATTTCTGTTTGTTTGCAGTCTCTTTATTTTGGGGCTGTTAAAAAGAAAAAGTCTTTATTAAGGCTCCAGCAAAGAAATCAAAGCTCAATTTACAGTTTTATATTCCCAAATGAAAAATAAAACCAAACATGTTAAAAGTGTATCAAAATGTTGTGTTCACTATGTCTAGTAAACTAACCAGTGAATTATATCCAGATATTTTCCCAGATGGTGGCTCAAACAGCATGATTGTGTTTGAGTGTCTCACTCACTTTGACTTGTCTTGAGTTCTCAAGTGAGTTGGCTAGCTGTAGGCCAGCCAGTACGCTAGGTAGCGTGGAACTGGATGACACAACCTCCTCAGGTGTTGGAAATGTTTTAAACTGAACATCAGGTGACAAAGAGTAGCAACACGGATCCGAGGGTATACAGGAGTTTTTAAACCAGTCGGTCCGACTCATCTGTTGCACACAGTTGGAGCTTGTTATTACACTGATTTAGCTAAACTTGTCCGTTGACTGTTTGTGGCCAAATATTACAGATTGCAAAATGACTTCCGCAGTTGAAACAAGCCAAAAACTGACTTCACACTGTATCGGAACACAGCTTGCTTGCTAAGGAAAAAAAGCCACTCCACAACAGTTAACTTACACTCTGTGCTGCTAATGCATGACATTGTGTATGCAATGCAATTGCAATTATAAGGTTTATCTATTCTTTAACAGCACAGTCAACATAATTTTGTATGGTGCTGTTTCCTTTCCTTCCTCTGTTCTTGACTTCAGTGATAGTAATTCAGCTCATGACAAAGGCATACCTTTTAACATCAACACTGTCTGATGCAAAATGAACACAGGAAGCTGTCGTGATCATTCTTTTTTTCACAAAGCCAAAGATATTTATTGCAACAATTAAGACCTGACTCAATGTCAATACCTTTACCTCATTCACATCCCTTGAATCACTTGAAGAACCCCTCCATATCACCCCGGCCTCTTGGTCGGAGCTGCTGTCTCAAACCAAGTCTTCTCAACCAAGTTTGATGGATGGATGAGCAGACAGATGGATGGGGGGGGATCGATGGACCGATAAACGAATTGGCAGACAGATGGACGGATGAACAAATGGATGGTTGGATAAGTGTAAGGGTGAATGGATGGATGGATAGGCATTTTTACTCATGGCTGTCTGTCTGCATTCCTGTCATGTCCAAGGCTGATTTTTCACCCGGCTCAGACGTGCACGTGTGTGTGTCTGTGCGTGTGTGTGCATATGTGCATGTGAGTATGCGAACATCAGAAGCAACTTTTGTTTTGTACGTGTGCGTGCACTTGCGTATGTGTGTCAAGCAGCTGTGTTCAGCAGACAGGTTATCTTGGAGGGATGTGCCTCAGACGGCGAGATGATATTTATTCAGAGGGGCAGATTTGATTTCTGCTTGGACCATTTCCTACTGTAGGCTCTGTGTTGTTTAATCCCATGAGAGTCTGCAAATATGTGAGACAGCACTGGCTTTTGGCCCGGGCCTGATGCACATACTTCAAGCATAGCAGCCGTATTATGGGGGGGAAAAAAGGAAAATGTAAAAGCTTGTGTTTCAGATGGCGAAAGAGAGAATCTGTATCAGCATGTTGTACTTGTAGTGGCATACGCAAATACTGGTTTCACCAATCTGTACTGCGAGTAATGTAATTATAACATGCCTAGACCTAAAGTTCAGACATTGTGAAATTGCAGCAAATTCATAATGTTTGAGGATTTCATCATTTAAAGCCAGTTTTGTGCTTGTGTTAATGTCTTTAGATGCGTGACTACAGAGCAATACAGACATACTGTAGCCACCATTATGGCTGCATGTCAATAGCAATCTAAGCCGTCCCCTGAGCCCTAAAACCACATAAACCACAGATGGTACAATTCAATTTGCTTGGATGCATCATTTCATAAACTGCTAATTCATTTGTGTTAAATTAATGCTGTGCCCATTACATGAGGTCGCTCGACGTGTGCAGACGATGCATGATATTCGAACAATACTTTTCAATAATCTGTAAATTCTTTTGTTAGAGGCATTTTAAAAAGTTTGGAATTCCCTTTTGAATGTTTTATTGATTGTGTGGGTCCAGTTAGTGTTTGTCTCTGCTAGGTTTCCTCCCTCTGAGGTTTAAGCTGTAAATAGCAATAACCTTACTGGAGGAAAGAACTTGGAATGAGTCATTAATTATAGGACAATGGTTCGGCGAAGGGCCACTGAGTGCAATCTATGAATTAGGAGCCGGCCAACAGTGCCATTTGCATGATACTGGGGGACTAAATTGCGATTCCAGCGATCTATTGAGAAACAGTTGCTAATGCATCTAAGTCAAAGGAAGCTAGGCACACATTCATAATACATTATCCCTCATCTATGCAATGACTTGAAGAAATGATTGCTCTCTACTCTCTCATTAGCATTTCCTCTCTATTTCCGCCCCGTGTCTCTTTCTCTTTCTCATCGTTTTTCCCCTTCTTTACAACATTCTCTCCCGGTTCTTATTCACGTCAGGATGTAGCTCAAAGGCACAAAGCATACCATCATCCAAGTGCACTCCATTGTCTAATTCCACCTTCCCCGAGCCCGACTGTTCCTCGCTGCCATTTAGGTGAATCTCTATCCCCATGCATTTAGCGAGGCAATGACAGGTGATGCATGGAAATGACATCAGTTACTGAGAGCTTTGTCTCTTCGAACATCCCACTGAAGTAAAAGCACATCTAATGTTTGTATGAATGAGGGAAGAGGGGCTTTCAGAGCGCAAATGTGAGGTTTTGTATAAAACATCACACTGGTGAATTAAAAAGAAACATTCTTCCATTGTGTGCCTTGTGCAGAATTTCAGCTTTAGGTTGCTTCATCTAGGACATGATTTTTAAAGCCACATTTTACCAGATGAAGCTGCATTATTGGTAGCAGTTTGGCAAAATCTGATAAATAAATAAATAAATAAGCTAATAATGGATGGGATTCAAAACCAAAATCCACCTTATTTTAAAATTCATTTTAAAAACATTCATCCTTTAACCTCTGGGATAGTAGCACCTCCTTTGCTAATCATGTAGCACCGTAGTCCAGCACAATACCAACTTAACGGGAAGAAGCTAAAGGAGGAGAGATTCCCTTGGAGATTCCTCCCAAATACACCTGAACTAAAATTGCTCAACTTTGCTCTGCTACACTTTAATAGCATCAGATGCAGTGCTGTGGTTTTTCCTAGAGGTTTTGGGCTACAACTACATCACTCCAAGTAGATTTTCACAATTTTGTCAGGAGGAAATTGAATATTTTACGTATGATGTGTTCCAGCTTTATTGTAATGTGACCCGGTGAGATCTGTACTGATGCTTACACCTCTGCAGACATGTAACAAGTGTTACCTTTATACTGGTACCAAGATTTTCCATATTGACCGCGTAGTTGCAAATATATACTCTATTCATTTTGGCGAGTCATTTTCAGCAAATTTCTGGGAGGTTCTGCTGATGCAGAGGGCAGGTTACATAAGGATATGCACCTTTATATTCAATAAAACCTTCCAGGAGTAGGTGGAGTAAGATACAGTATTGGTCGTTTTACACTACACGATCATATAATCACTTTAACATTAACATCACTTGGGAGAATGTGAATGCCATATAATCAAGCTCTCAAGGAGAGGGCTTGTGAAGGGCTAACACAGAATGAGAATTTCTGAGAAATAAATAGAGGCTTGTAGGCTTGTAGATAGTTGGAGAGAGAGGGAGAAAAAATAGACAGACACACAGAAATAGAGAACGATAGATATAGGTTCACCAAGGATGTGCACTATCCTGTGTATTTAATCCCTCTTCAGCTGGACCATCTGCAACCCTGTCAATGTAGCTATAATTAAAGGGTACGACAGCCGAGGCCACCCGGCAGGGGGTCCGCCTGCCTCGACCCCACGATGCACGTCAAACACACCCCTTCACCCTCCACTGTCCCTCCGCATTGCCCCTAATCTGGTCTGACATTCGATGGGAAACAATGCAGAAAACGGGCTTTCCTTAGGAAACTATGTGCCAACAATGCTCTAATCCAATGACCAACACTGAAAAACATTAGAGTGGAAGTTTTTGTATTGCGACTGATTGTATTTTTTGGTTCTTTTTTTCAAGTAATCAGCTTGAAGCATTTCTTCTCATCATGATTCAGGGAAAGAAAAAATCGTAAACATGACAATTTCTTTGACGTTGACACTTTTAGATCATTTTATGCAAATCTTCCTTACAACCCATTCTAATCTTAAGATAAATATAGGTTGTTACTGTGATAGAGGCTCGACACATATGACAAAACGATCTGTATTCTTTGCAGTTTTTGCAGTACTTCCTCCCTGTGAGCCGGCTGCTTCCTCTGGATGGACTGTGTGTACTGGCAAATCTTAGTTTTTCCCTCTTTCCGAGATGTAAATGTAAGTGAACAGGGACTTGTGTGTCTCTCCTTGGGCAATGCATATAGGCTACTGCTGGTCTCCATAGATAGGGGTTCCTCTGCTTAGGCCGAGAAGATCTGGAGGATGCTGGACATCTATTTAATCTGACTCAGTGGTCCTGCATACATAACTACCTCTCCACCACATAAACGCACAAATCACACACACACCCACACACACACACACACACACACACACACACACAGCAACTACTATATGTAACATTTATTAGTTATCTGGGCACACACTAGCAGGAGAAAATATTGCCCCCCTGCTGAGCTGTCACAACAGTGAAAACGCTGCTTGCAATATTTCTCTCCATCTACTGTAGCTTTCAATCTCCCTCTTTCTATGTGATTCTACCCTCTTTTAGAGGCTGTATTTATGATGCTGTAGACTGAAAGGTATTTACTTTTTTCCCAACCTAATATATCTTAATGTGGATGAAAGAAAAATATGAAAAGAACATTTACTTTGTTTTGTTGCTGAATTCCACTGGATTTAGCCAAGTGTATCTAATCAACTAACAACTATGGCCCAAACCCCTTTCCCTTCATTTATGTGTAAAACCCAATGCCCCTCAGAATAGAGTTACAAGAGCTAGTGGTTGAAATCCCCTCTCAAAAGTCAGAGAATGCACAGTAGAATTGGTGGTAGTGTAGCAATGAATGCGGCAGAGATATTTACTGTATGCTGTGGGTGATGAGTGGAGTGGTGTCTGTGCCAGATTCTCTTATTAGGGTGGCAACAAGGGCAGGTATTAGTACCCAACTTGGACCACGTCCAGCCACACACACACACACACACACACACACACACAGAGCGTCTGCCCTTGCAGGTGTTTGGCTCACTAACAAGCGTCCTCTCATTATTCTTTTAGAGAGCAGATTAACTACAGAGATCGCAACAATCATGATCACTAATCAGCTGATGAATACCACCGCATCATAATTCAGGAACTTGTAAGCCTTGTTAGTGTTGGTGGCGTTTTAATAGCAAACCTTTAATTGTTCATGTATTACCTGCTTCAGGCCATAAAACCTGTTTATGTCTCTGGCTCATGTTTGCTCATTCCGGAGAGAAAATCACATGCGCGCCATTTTCTTATTGAGTTCTGTCCTGACAAGTTCTTAAAAAGTTCAGCAGGATTCATGTGTATATAAATCTGAATGGTGGTGTCATGAGTATTATGAGCGCTGGGGCAATGTTTCAAAGGTTACTTAGTGTAACATGAATTTTACATCACAGGATAAAAATAAAACCAAAACACTGCATTAGTGAATTGCAGGCTCCAGTCCATGCAGGAACTGTGTGGTACCCTGGGATTTACCCTGGGCTTATTGCTGTGAACTAAGTAGGCGAGAGGAAATCAATATCTGGTGACAGCTAGTCAATCTTAGACTCAATGCCGAAACTCCAGTCCGCTTAAAAGGATGGATCTTCCCCACACACATTCAATCTCAACAAGGAAGCCGCGTAGCTCAAGACGGAGAAAGCCCCATGTAAATTGGACCAAGCAGGAATAAATCGGCTGACAGCATCACTAAATAACTTTAAGTCCAGCTGTCCCTGACTCGAAATGGGTTTACGACGACTTGTACTGAGAGCATTTACATGTGGGTGAGCCTGTGGTGGTTTTACATGCCTGGACTCCAAATGAATAGAAATCCTGACACATCGGAAAACTGGTTGAAGCTCCTAGGTCTTAAAAGAAGCCCCTCAGCATGGAGCAGCGGTGTTGTCGCACAGGAAAAAAGCAATTTCAGTCTTTCACGGTGGTTGGGTAAATCAGATGATGCATTTCTGTGTGCATGCAGGGGTTGATTTATCAGGCAATATCAGTGGTGTTGCAAAAAATCCCTCATTAGGCTTATAGGTATTTGTTATCCTTTGGTCTACTGCCTTGAGAAAGTATCTCCTTCTTTTTAGACTGTTTCACAATACAAGTTTTACGTGTTGCAACTTTTTTTATGTTGTCACTTTTTGATGATCTGTTTTTTTTTTATCTATATATTTTATTTCTAATTTACATCAATAAAGGTTTCATGGAAGAAAAAAAAAAATCTGCTGTCTTTTTGTTTGTTTTTTTTGTTTTCCAAAACTAACAAGATTATTATTTAAGAATGAACTATACACTACTTGTCAGTGAGTAGAATAATCTGTCGAGAAACGATAATTTGTCAAGCAACAAAGCTGTATTATGTGTAGCTTAGGTTGTGAATGTGTTTTTCTCATAGTAAGAGACAAGAGGCAATGCCAATAAATACATTTTTTAGTTGTAGTTTACAATATAACTTTGTTGCTCTCCACAAGCATTAGTGAGAAGGTTGTATTGGACAGGAACGATTTAAACCAGTCCCAATCAGTCAAGCAAGTTAAAATAATTTAATGGTCTATTGTATAAAAAGTCACACTGTTATCAAGATTAACTTAAATGTAGCCGAGTGCTGCATCTACATTTAAAAAGAAGGTCATCGGTCACTTTAAGGAGAGCAGTCTCTGTTCTTTGTGTAAATTAACTGGCTCATTATTTTCTAAAAGTGAATGTACAACAGCATGCTTAAAACTGAAAGGAAAGATTCAAATGACTAATGAGATGTTGATGATATCTATAGCGGAGGGACCCAGAGTGTCAGAAAACTCTTTAAGAAAGTTTGCTGGGACTACATCTAGACCAAACGTAATTTTCCCACGCACGCACAATGCTGATAGATGTAGAGTTACATTCAGTAACTAGAGTCAGTTCCTTTTTTGCTCAGATGTTCTATGACCCCAGGGTTATGGTGGTGGTCTGCCACTAGTTTGGCCATGAAAGCCATTCTTGCATCTTTAATAGCTGCTTGATAGGCATGCATTAGATTTTCTTAAAGATAAGACGGTATTTGTTATCAGATTTCCATTTTTGCTCTGCCTTGCTGCACCGTCTGTCATGAGTATGTCCTCGCCATAGACATTTAGGCTGGAGTGCAATACAATAGAATTCCAAATTGAAACACAGTTGTGGAGTCTAAATAATTAATCTGTGTCCGCAGCATCAGTGTTAGTAGCTGTTGTGTAAACCTGGGGCCAGACACAACAAAAGGCTGCGGATAAAGAGCAGACATAATGGTCTGCTACCTGAGGCCATTTTATAATTGACATAATGACGTTATTGTTTGGTGAGCAGAAGCATGGTTATCTATTGCCTCGAAGGAATACAAACGAATACTAAATGAACGAACAAGGTCCAGGATGTGTTCCTTTGAAGGCTCCTTAACTAACTGAGAGAAACTAAGGGAGTCAGAAATCAATGGAGAGAGGATCTAAAAGAACAACACACAAGAATATTAAAATCACCAAGCATCAGAACACTATTATATTAAGGCATGACTAGAGACAACAGCTTGGAAAACCGGATTCAATTTGCATTTGATTTTGGAGGTCTATAGATCACAACGCGGAGCAAAAAAATATTACCTCTGATAACAAAACTCAGAAGCTCACAGGATATGTAATCACCAAAAGAGATAGTAGAGCACATCAAAGAATGTATATAGACGACTTCAAGCCCCAGTCTCCACCTGAAGATCTAGGTTAATAACAAAAATAAAATTAGATGGTGTGAATTCAATCAAGGGGAATGAAGTCACCTTCAGTGAGCCAGATTTGAGTTAACAGAAAGAAGTCCATGGTGTTTAAAGTGATTATTTCAAGACAGATAACATATTTATTTTTAGTGGAACCTCATATCAAATAGACCAAAATCTGTCTTACAGCCCCCATCTTATGCATCAGGAAGATTTTACAGGAGCACTTTTCATGGTCACTAGTTTCTGATCGCTTTGATTCGTATACCTCAGCTTTTATGTTGCAATTGGTTAAATTTTAAGTACATCATTGCCAATAGCCACGGCCATTGCAAGAAACAGGCATAATTAAAATATTAAATCAAAAATCTGTTTGAGCAGGGGGGTCTATATTCAGTAGGGTCCCACTTGTGCTATGAAATTTGCAGTGGCTACGGTTTGAAATCCGTAGCCTCGTGCCTTTCTGTTCTGATAAATTCCATCTCTTTTGTATGGGTCAGTTCTGGTCCAGACAGAACTGACTGGACAAAATAACCCCTCCAGATTGTTGGAATGGGCCCAGACACAAGACAGAATTAGTCTAAACTATGAATGGTCGAACATTATTATTCAAAGTTTTAATTAAATAGATGTTGCACACACCAACGTCAACAATGACTGTGTGGACAGAGGGGTGCATGTTGATGAAGACTGTGGTGATGAGGATGTTCATAGGACATAATGGAACCTCCAAGCATTAAAAACTCTGGTTCACCATTCCAAAAGCCACCATCATAGATAATTAGTTGAGGTGACGAGAGGTGGTCTATGGCAGGGGTACTCAAATACAAATCTTAAAGGGCCAAAAGATTTATTTCAATGACTCAGAGGTCCATAATTGAGGTCGGTCAGGCCACATGCAATAATACTGTAATATTCAAAACAAAATGTCCTTTTCATTCTAAACAACAAAATACAAACTAAAATAAAATGTTATTTCCATTTTAACATAAATCAAAATACATAGTTGAATATTTCCTCTTTTTGTTTGCCTTCAAACATTGTGTCCATCACTTCAGTCATGCATTATTTTCTTTCATTGTGACATAGATGTGACAAGAATTCTGCTTGCAGCTTTATATGACAATTTCAGTGCATTTATTTGTGTTTTGCTTATCTCTGAATTTTGAGGAAACTAGTGCAGTGCCCGTAACAAAAGTGTATTCCTATAAAAAGGTGGGAAGTTAAGGAGCTTTTTCATGGATGGCCAAATGAGAATGTGTTTGAAGGTGGGACGTCAGGGATATTTAGGTTTGTTGTGAATTCCGATGTTCCAGGGTATAATTGGCTGTTTTTGACTATTTTTGATTTTGCCATTATATTTCACCTTAAAAACTATTTACTTGGTGTCATTATTTTCAGCACAACCTCACATGTGTGACTGTACAGTTATTTTTTTTTATTTTGACATACTGTATTAACACAATGGACCTAAAATCACAAAAAACATAAAATCCGAGTCAAAAGTTCAATCAAAAGTTAAATTTTTTTACTGTGAAAACCACAAATAAACATATTTACAACAAACCATTTTTTTTTTTTACTTATAATGCAAATATAAATTGTTGTTAACTAAATTTGTGCATACATTTAAAAAATTTACAAAGTTAAATGTAACTGTTTACATTTAAATGCAGGCAATGCTCAGGTCTGCTTGTGCTCCTTAAGAGCTGCACTGCCTGCTCCACATTCAGCATCTTCTCATTGTTCTGACTCATTAAACGAAAAACTGACTCCACTACACACTAAACACACTACACCAAACACTACATAACACACTAACTACACACTCCTAACATGCTAAATGTAACAAATCTCTCAACTCTCAATATCGCTGTCCGACTGTCGTTGCCTGTCAAACATCCGCCTAGGTCCCTCCCACAACTTCCTGTTCCTCAACAACCAAACTTGCTGCTTGGACACTTTCGTGACAAAAGCCCGTTTTTACCGGCTAGCTACACACAAACATCCACAGATTCCGATTCCAGTTTGTTGTCCTCGCGGATCCGGATCTCCTCAGACCGGAACAGACTTGGTCCGAACTCGTTTGGTGTCATTAATCCACAACAGTCAGTTTAGATGCACAGAACGGGAGCGAACCGCCGGCTATATACCGCTCCAGCTCGCGCCGCTGCAGGTACAACCGCGGTCACGTGAAGCACCGGTGCGTCCGTCGAATCAGGAGGTGAGGGGTGGCGGTTTGCTCTCCAGTGATTGGCTCTTGTGCGCACGTGACTGTGGTGGCTCTGATGGACAATGCTCGGCGGAATTTGTAAAGCATTTATGAAATAATTTATTCACGGTATCATTGCAGTCCAAACAAATGCTTAGATGCACACCACTGAACCATGCAGCAGTCATGTTGAAAGTCTCGGGTCAGTGTGATCCTTATCCGCAGAGATATTTGACCAACAGACACACACACACACACACACAGACAGAGATTCCGTGCATTTATAGAAAGATGTCTCTTCAAAATTGCTATACTTCGTCTCGTAATGCCGTTTCAAATTGGAAATCTTCATCACAGCTTCTCCTGGCATATTGTAACGCCCCTTGTGGACTGTGGCGCATTGACTCTTGGGTATTCTGTTGGTGTTGGTGTAATTATGGTTCGTGAATGTGTTTGTGAATAAGATGATATGTAAGATGGTTGTGGCTTAATTCACGTCATTTGTTCTGTGATTAAATGGTGTTGAGTTTTAACAAGGATGATAAAAATTTTGGCACCGTGAGTGAAAGGGTGTTTGCCGGGAGAAACTCCCCGTCTGTTAGAAACTATGAGTATTTGAAGATACATAATGAGACTAGTTAGAATTTGTTCAGTTACGTAAGGTCACGTATTTGTTATCGCTGCACTGTCAGATATGTGGGGCTTGTCATGCTTGGAGGGAGAATGAATACAAATTTTAAGTTCCAATTTCCCGGAGTTTCTGATTTTCAGTGTCCACTTTGTTATAGCAGTTTACTTGGAAACACGCCATTTTCAATTTCTTACCACCGGCAAAATGTGAATACGCGAACTGCTCCGAAAACTAAAGTGAAAGTTAAAAGTTGCGCTCGCAGCAGTGAGTGACCCAGCTGTGTGTGTATCGTTGGCATGGAGACAAGTCCCGGTGTACACGTGTTGACCCAACCAAAACACATGGTGAAGGAATAACAGTTCGGGGGCCACAAACAGGAGGCTGGGGCCGCCTATTGAGGACTGCTGGGCTTACTGACAATGCCCGCTATGGGAGCAGTTTCACTGAGATGTTGCAGCCCTAGACAAGGAGATCGAGGCTGGGATACATTGCAGCGCCACGGCCATGGCGCTGATGCAGGCTTCCTCAGCCCATGGGGAGGAAGCCAGGGAGTAGCTGGTTTTCTTGGCAAAGTAGTGTCACTGTTTTTTTTTTAAAATGGAAGGCATCTTCCACCTCCCCTATGTGAAAGAGACCAATCTCCCTCCTTTTAGCATGGCCAACTAGCTAGTTTCACCATTTTTTTTCAGTGGAGTACTGGCTATCTGACACTGCTGGACAAATTCATGTGGGCCACTGCACTCGTGGGCTGATGGCAGTTGTTGTTTTACAAAACTAAGACAAGACCAAGACTTTAAGGGGTTCAGACCAAGGCAGGCCAAGACTGATACAAGACTAACTCCAGTGCTTATATATATTTGCAATCAAAAACAAACATGAAGAAGGTGTAATCAACATAACGATCTTTATTCAACACTCATTTTCTATAATTTACCATCCACCTATCACAATGCAATTTTAGTTCAAGCATCAGGTTTTCTGGGTTACTCTTGTCTTCCCATACAAACCATCATTATGGTGCAGAATGTATCAAACAATTATTAAATACAGTGATATACTTGTAGCTGTGGTCTTGACTGTTATTGACATGAAGACCAACTGACAAGACTGAACCCTTTGTCTGAGGCTGTGACAAGACCGAGAGAAGTTTCGGTCGATTTTGATACAAGACCAAGAAAAACAATCTTGAGTTCTACAACTCTAGCCAATAGACCATCAAAAAGTTTCTGTTGTCTCTTTACTTTCCCTCGCTTTGTACCTTTCATTCAGAGTGCGCATGAGAGTGTGATCTGTGCATCCAAGGATCAGGCTCATTGGCTAATCACAACCAAGGGTACTTTAGACACAACTTTGAATGTTTGCGCACGTTTCCTTAATAAGTCAACAGTAATGATTAAATTCATTACAACCATTAGTATAGTAATTCATTTTATTTATAGAAATGTATGTTGAATTTGTCGCTGTAGTTTGTGTTTGGGATTATAACATGCAACCCTTTAGTATCCGTGGCACAGGGTTGCATCTACTGCAAAAACACTGTATTCACCAGAAGCCACAGTGTTTGCATCCAGCTTTGGCCCATAGCGTTAAAAATACATTAAATGCATCACATATTGTATGTGTAGACAGTCAAGTCTTTTCCCTGTAGGAAGTCTAGTTGAAAAATCTGTGACCTTGAGAGAAACAGTCTTGAGAACATTCAGCTTCATTCCATGCCTCCTACTGCTGTTTTGACAAGTGCAGCCCAATCAGACATGTAGGTTCAGGCTCCATTTCCTCACTCTCTGGTGACTGTGGGGGTCATAGGGTGTGTGTGTGAAAGAGAGATACCGAGACTGAAACACAGAGCGAGAGGGAGAACTGTGTGGGGGAAACTGTGTATCATCCTGTGTTGGTATCATGCTTATGGGTGACATTCATTTTCAATTATGTGTGTGCGTGTGTTTGTATGTGTGTGTGAGCTTGTTTGGGGGCAATTTGTGGCATGTCTCAGTGTCTGACTGAGTATCCCTGAGTTGGGGGCATCCATTCACAACTGGTGATAGTGGCATGATGAGCGACAGCCTGGGGCTTCAGGACCCGAGGAAACAAAGACCCCTGACACATCTGCCTCCAGGTGTGTATGTCAGACCGAAACATCAGCATTTATATGTAACTAGCGTTTCTATGTGGTGTGTGTGTGTGTGTGTGTGTGTGTGTGTGTGGGCATGTGTGTACGGTGTGGTGTCAACAGGCTGCAATAATAACCAGCACCAGAGGGAGACATTGGGCACCTTATTTGACAGACACTGTCCTGACTTGTTTGACCTGTACTATCGTACAGACAGACTGAAAGAAAGAAAGAAAGAAAGAAAGAAAGAACACTTATTTAGATCCATGGAGAGAGAGAAATAAGGAGAGGCTAGCTGAGCTGACAGATCATAGGAGCCTTGGAGCAGGGCCCAGTTGTCCTCTGTGTATGGTTGGCTGGGGGGTAGGTGATGTCAACCCCTGACAGGTAATTTAGTCTGAGTCGGGCTCCCTGGGGCCAACAACACACATACACTTACCCAACACACACGCTCACACTCGTGCGCATGCACTGTCTCGAACCTGGCCCAAATCCCCATAGCTACTCTATATTTGGACTTGCTCTTCAAAAGGACATTGAGAAGAAACACATGCAAGTGTCAAGTGTCAGTGTCAAATCTGAAAGAACTATGATAAAAACAGTAAGTTTAGCTAATAAATCATAGGCAGAGGTGAATAACAGGACCAAAGAGGGGCATGTCAGAGCTGCACTTAGCCACACATAGTTACAGTCTCCTCATGCTACTTATAAAAGCAAAATTATATAAATAAATGATACAGTTATAGATACTTCATCAAAACTGAATTATTTCATGTGGGGTGCAGAGGATTACTTTAGGAGCCTTACAACCTGAGGTAATAAGCTGTTCCGTAGTCTGATGATATAGCAGTGGATACTTCTATATTACTTACCAGACAGCAGCAGGGTGCTGGCTGGGGCTGGGATGGGTGTTGTCTATTAAGTATCCTTTGAGCTGTGTGCAGGGACCTCACCTCACCAATATCACTGATGCCCATGAAATGGATACCAGTGATGTTCTGGGAGGTTTCAATAACCTGCTGCAGAGCCCCCTGTCCTGTGCCATGCACCCTGGGAATTTACTCTTCCTAAGTTTTCTGAATAAAGCTGTTTCTGGGTTATTGTTACATTTTATTGACCATGGTGGTGATGTGTGAAGACCATGAAAGGTTCACTATGATAGTGATTCCGAGGAACATAAAACTGTTCCATAAATGTAGAAAGGGAATTATGTTGTTGCCTCTTCTTTCTGAATTCAACAATCAGCTTTTTGGCTGTCTTGATGTTGAACAGTAGGCAGTTACCACTCTGCAAGATGGCTGAATTCCCTGCATGATATGATCTCTGCTGATGATAGTGGTGTTGTCTGCAAACTTCCCCCAAAGGTTTTTGCATACTGATATTTAACAGGTGTAATGTTTTAAATGTTCACCTTCTTAGTTGAGCATGTTGGCTTGCTTAAAATTGTTAAACTTTAAACACAAAGTGTGTGGGCTGATGGAAATTACACACGTTTTTCAAATATTTGATCGTGAAGAATCGCTAAATTTTGGGACTAGCTGTAAATATAGGTGACCACCAAAGGCATTAGCATCTGTGGATTATGGATGTACAAAATCGTAGGGCAAACTATGAGATAGATATTTATTTAGAGATATTTCAGTCTGGATTGCGGTAATGGGCTGATTGATCGACCTACAGGCAGACCCACATAGAAATCACATAGGTCCCACAGCCACCTTATGACTTTTTCAATTACAATGACTACTTTAAAGTTTTGTTTTTTTGTTAATATTTTTTTCTGTTACTGGGAAGGAGGTGAGGGAGTCTGTCATCTTGCAGCTACAGCACTGCCTCCAGACCAGCGCTATTGATGCACGATGAGAGACTCCCTCACCTGTAACAGTACCCCAGTCAAAACTGTGTTGGGCAGGTTTTGCTGTCTGTTGGCCAATTACTGTATCTCTCTCAGCACAGAGAACTGATGCCATCACCTTGTCTGCCCCAGCTGTCCCCATAGATCCCCTGTGTTTTGTGGATGTGAAGGCATGGTGAGGGCATGTCATCTGGCAGCCTGGCTTGGTCAGTTACTGCTGCTTTGGCCAGGACGCTTGCCCATTGGCTTTGGGCCACAGAATCTAAATTAAGAGACTTATAATGACTTTCATTACTCCTCTGTACTGCATATAAATAAAGCTTACTCTTTTTAAAAGGGCAATAAGCAACGTTGCAGTTTCAGATACAGTATTTCCCCTCTATGCTTAAAGAGCAGTAAAAATTGGTTTGGTGTGCATGGCATAGACTTTATGTCTTGCCATCTTGGCAAAAGACTACCTGCCAGATAATGAAGTTTAAGACTGTATTAAACATTACAATTGTAAAAGGTCATCTTAAGTCATTCATAAATCTATCTGCTTTTATTTGTATGAAACGTTGTTTTTTTTGGTAGTGTTTGCTGAAAACTGACCAACATTATGGTGAACTTAGTTCAGTGCTTAAAGCTAGGGTCTACAATACTGGAGAGCTAGCAAGAGAGCTAGCAAGATTTGAAAGTGGCACCTCCTCTAAGTTCCACCCCCCCCTCCCCATCCCGTCAGTGCTCCAGGCCAAAGCCACACCCCCACAAACTTGAATGCGCATCTGTTAGTGGGACTCAGCAGGGAGAAGGAGATGCCAGAGCCAGACGCAGCAATTCAGCTGAATTTAGCATGGAGCAGACCGGAAGTCAAGCGCCAAAATAACAAACTACATCTGGTTAAAATAATACACTCCGTGTTGACACCAGCACACATCGTGAGGCCAGCTGTCTACCGTATTGCGCCATGGCGAACTCAAACTGCAACCGGTGGGGATTGCCGGAAGGCGAAGCAAAACCGGATCGGAGCCGCAAAGGAGCGGACCCTTATCCAGTGGAAACTGGGCCGACTCATTAGCCATTCTCATGGCTAAAAACAACACACAAAGAAGCTAACGTTAGCATTGGGCTAATACGAGCTACAAACGTAGCCAAGTTGGCAAACCTCACATATTTTCATGAAAATAACAAATCCCCCAGAAACAAAACAAATAATTACCTGTCCAACAGAAAGAGAGCAACTTCTGCATCACTTTTCAAGCCCTTCACATGTCCCAGTTGTCTCCACCGCTCAAACACCGCACCGATGTTGACTCGGTCCGACTTCTTTCTTTATCCAGAGCCTTTTTCATGGCAGCCTTTTCTCCTTTAGGCTTTCTTTTCCTTGCCTTTTTAGCGGAATGAGCTGTTACAAGTAACGCTGGCTGCATTTTCTCTGCCATTGTAACCAAATGAACGTCTTCTACTGCAACTCCGTATTTCTGCAGAGGAGTGTGCTTAATATTTCCGGCATCAGTGAAACATAAGTGTGCACACGCGCAGGAGGGAGGGACTGAACGAGACATGAAGGCATCTGACCAATCCGCGCTATTCGGGCCGAAAAGCACGGATTGGTCAGCTTTTTCTCAGTCCTGCAGCTGCAACAGAGGTCCGATTATTTTCGTTCCTTTTTCTGAATACATAATGTATTGACTACTCTCAGGATAGCAGGATCATTTCACCCAGTATAACAAAATGTGTTTCTGAATAACATTGCAGACCCTAGCTTTAAGCCAAGCAAAATTGTGTTATTTCCCATTCAATTTATTACATTAAAGGCTTGATTCTTAGAAATCTCTGTAAAACACTAATAAATGAAAGGTCAGTGATAGAAAGGCCAGCCCTCCTCAGAGCAGTTTCAAATCTCTCTCTCACAGCAGACCCCACATATCCCCTGGTGTGTTCTGAGTGTGAAAACATGTCAACATACTGGTTGGCCCGGTCAGCGTTGCTCTGGCCTCACTGGACTCACTAACTGCCTAGTTTATGTCTGTCTGTCTCCTACTTGGATAAATTTGGCCTGGCTTGACTATGGCCTGTCTGTCTGCTAGCCAATTATTTTCCCCATGCCAGGACCCCTGAACTCTCTTCTTCTAGGACAGACGTGTAGATCCCATGTGTGCTGTGTGTTGTGTCACTGAAGGTTGGCCTGGTCAGAACTGCTTCAGTGAGGCAGGCAATATCTGCCTGCCTGGGTCTGGGTTGATCCGTCAAAAGATATGTATGAACGTCACCTGAAAAAGAAAGATTGTGGTGTGAAGTTAGGCTCATGGTTGACTACGAGGGAGCTATTTTACCTCTAGTGGAAGAGAAAAACAAGTCACTGTTGCCAATTTATTTGGTATTTCTTTGTTTATTTTTGATGATTGTTTTCAGTCATGGTTTTCCTTTCTCAGTATAATGTGACATGGTCCTTGTGAGCCAAGGTAAACTGTCTTGGTATTTCAGTTTTTGCCTGCCTGTGTTATGGCTTCCAATTATCTTCCCAGGCCAAGATCCTCTTGAGAAGAGAGGTGGAGGGTTTGTTCTTGTGGAAGGTCACAGTCTACCACCAGATGTACCAGCAATAGCAAAACAACTACACTAACCAAACACACACATATGCAGAACATCACAATTCCCATTAAATTATATACATTACTCAAGCACTGTAGTTTTTGAAATACTTGTGCTTTACCTGAGTAAATTTCCGCTGGAAAATGCTGCACCTTTTCACTACTTTTATAGATAGACCTACAACCAATCACGCCAACGAAACACATGACGTATCATTCCTTAGTTTAACAGTTTG